>NW_022631022.1:6654440-7254440 GCF_010015895.1 Lontra canadensis | reverse complement strand
AAGAAAAAGAAAAAGGGGGTATGGACCCTGTAGATTTCTCAAGGGTTGGAAGAGGATGTGTGGGATGCCAACTCAAGCAAAGCAGCAAGTGAGAAGAAATTCTTTCTTTTCCCTCCTTTAACCCGGGAAAGGCCCCCTCCGCTGCTCTTGGACAGAAAATTACACTATTTCTTAATGTTGTTCAAGTATTTGATACAAACTGGTTGTGTTACACATATTTTGCTTTATTTTGATTGTTTTTCAATGCAAGGGGTCATTAGAAATTATAAAACAGTTTCCTAGCTTTATTGATTAACTCTTAACCATATAAACATATGGTAACACGGGCTTCTATTTGTACTCTTGACCTGCGTCTGGTAAGAGTAAACAGGCCCTTCTGTCAGAAGTTTGGTTGTCTCCCTGATGTAAGATCATTTAGTGATAGGACTCAGAGAACTAAAGGTAGTTATTAACTCGAAGAAAAACAAAAATATGAATGAGAAATGAAATGTAATCCCACGAACCTACGAGATTAAACTACAAATAATATATAATGTATACACATACAGACATTTTCTACCTCGCTATCCATCTATATACATACATACATACATGTATTTAACTGTGTTTGTAATGACACAGAAATCAAACATTACTTTTTTCAAAACTAGGGTAAAATTTAAAGATAAGGATGCTGTGGGACGATTGTGCATATGGCCAGGGTTGGTGGCTGTTTAAGCCCCATGGTAAGATATCAATAGAAAAGTCTGGCGCCTGGGTGGCTCAGTGGGTTAAGCCTCTGCCTTCGGCTCAGGTCATGATCTCAGGATCCGGAGGTCGAGTCCCACATCGGGCTCTCTGCACAACGGGGAGCCTGCTTCCCCCCCTCTCTCTGCCCGACTCTCTGCCTACTTGTGATCTCTGTCTGTTGAATAAATAAAGAAAAATCTTTTAAAAAAAAAGGTATCAGTAGAAAAGTTATTTTTTAAAAAAGGAAGAACCAAGATATAAAGCATATGTATTTATTTAAAATCATAAAACTAAACTCTAGAAAAAGATTAAAAGAGGTGAAAGTAACTGCCATTTAAGAACAGAACCTGAACATGGGGCAGCGTGGTTAGGGCACTAATATCATTCAGGATAAATCTTTTTTTTTTTTTTGAGTTTTAAAGATTTTTATTTATTTATTTGACAGACTGAGATCACAAGTAGGCAGAGAGAGAGGAGGAAGCAGGCTCCCTGCAGAGCAGAGAGCCCAATGCGGGGCTCGATCCATCCCAGGATCCTGGGATCACGACCCGAGCCGAAGGCAGAGGCTTTAACCCACTGAGCCACGCAGGCGCCCCCAGGATAAATCTTTTATTATGGTTTGCTTTCTTGAATTACGTACATGTTTCTCACAGATATAGATAATTGTTTTTGTTGTTAAATCAAGGCTACAAAATGTCAGGAGACTTAATGATGGGTGAATATACAGAAGACAGAATATGAAGAAGCAGCATGACACATTTCTATGTGGGATGAAGAACAGGTAGAACACAGTGAGCGCACGTGAACAAAATGAGGACGGGTGGGGAAATCATGGACTGTATTTGTTTTTAATAAAGGAGGGAGGCAGAACGGACATTTGTCTACTGTCTGCTAAATGGCAAGCAGAGCAGTAGGAGTTTTATATACATTATTTTATTTAATTCTCATGACAATTCCAGGAGGTGTATGTTACTGGTTTCACTTTACAGAGGAGAGAACTGAGAGGTGCAACTGGGGACAGTGAGGCACCACGGTGCATTGCTATGGACTGAGAGGTCAGCGTTCAGATCAGCCTTCTGACGTGCATGAGCTGTCACCGCCTTGGGCACACACCTCATCTTCCTGTGTTTCTCTGTTCTCCTGTGTAACATGGGACTAGAGTTGAGATGGAAGCTTATTATTGATTTATTATTTCATCTCATGGGAGCATTAGAGGGGTTTATGAATGAATATGTGTGAGGGATTTATAAAAGTGCCTAACACACCATAGAAGCTATTATTATAAAAGGTATTCAGTCAATCAAGATCAAATGAAATTCCTAGCGACATATTTTTCTAAAACTGAGTTTCCTCATCTAATTTGATGTCTCTGGGCATTTGAAACTACTGACCACTTGCCCAAGGTTACAAAACTGCTAATTAGTGAAGCTGTACTTTGAACTCAAGTCTGTCTGCCTTCACAGCCCAGGCTCCTTTCTCTATAATCCGTTGCCTCCCATTAGTTCATAGGGCAGGTGGTAGAAAGACTAGCCACATACACAGAAAAGATCAACACTAGAAAATGAGAAAGAGGGAAATGAGAGTGTTGACCAGTGAAGGAGTTAAACAATATGATGTTGAGTCAAACAGAGAAGGAAGTGTGATCTATTAGGATAAAAATAAGATGGCAACACAGGTAGGAAAGTGTAGATGATTATGTTACTGAGACAGAGATAATACCCGAGCAAGCTCATGTAAGTAGGACATTATGATTGGCAAAGATGACTTTAAATAGGGATGGTCTCAGGAGAAATGCTTTAGTCAATCTATGACATAGCTTACATTAACTCTTAGGATGCCAACAGAAAGATCCCAGCTGGATTTCCAGAGTTTTTCACTTCAGTAAGCATGCACTTTCCCTCTGCCTCATGCCTTCTACTCTGCTTTCCTACCATCCACAACTGTAGCTGATTTTCTATTTTGGGAATATCTGTTTAACAAGCATCTCCTTAACTGTAGGACTGTAAGGTCCGTGAAGGCAGGGATTATGTCTATTGTATTCAATTGTACTTAAAACAGTGTCTATTACAGACTGAAGGAAGGCAAGGAGAAAGGACATGTTTCCGTATGTAATAAATTATATCTTAATGCTGTCCTCATAGATCAAGAGGCTATGCTTGAAGTAATGGGGGAAAAAACTATTTGAAATAAATTAGCCAATATTTTCATATAGGTATCAGAAAGTACAAGCTGGGAGGACCTTAGAGATCACACAAAGAAGAGTAAGATACAACCCCTGCCCTAAAGGAACGTGCTTCTGTTCTAAACGGGAGACAGAGGAGACAGATCAGTGTGCAGGAGATGATGAGGGATACAGTGCTGGGAGAAAAGACAAAGAAAAATGGAAAGTGACAGTCCATTCTTGTGACTGTTTGTTAAACATTCTGTATTTGTTCACTTTGCTCCCAAGGAATAATAGCTCTGCAATGCACTCGGGAGTCTAGCCCATTATTCCTAATGAATGATGGCAAGGTGGAATCCCCGAAATCCTTCCTTCCAGTGGGCTTGGTGAGGGAGCAGGGGCTCAGCTATCAGGCAGCCATCACTGATGGCTTCATATAGGCCCCCAAATCTTATCTAGTTCATTGTTTTCAAATTGGGTTCAAGAAGTATATGTGTGCAGCAAAGTACACAAAGAAATACTTTACAAAGAAGTAAAGACAGCTTTATTTCTGTCTGAAAATGGGCATAAAAACAACCCTTTCAAAGGAACACATGCACCCTGATGTTTACAGCAGCATTATTTACAACAGCCTAATTATGGACAGAGCCCAAATGTCCATTGACTGATTAATGGATAAAAAAGATGTGGTAGAGACCCATGATGGACTATTACTCAGCTATGAAAAAGAATGAATTTTGCCATTTCCAGTGATATGAATGGAACTAGCGAGCATTATGCTAAGCAAAAGAAGTTAGAGAAAGACAAATGCCATGATTTCACCCATATGTGGAATTTAACAAACAAAACAAATGAACATAGGGGAAAAAGAAAAGAGGAAAATCAAGAAACAGACTCTCAACTGTAGAGAACACACTGATGGTTACTGGAGGGGAGGTGGGTGGGAGGATGAGTGAAACGCATGATGGGTATTAAGGAGAGCACTTGTGATGTATGTAAGTGATGAATCACTAAATTCTAAACCTGACTAATATTACACTGTATGTTAACTAACTGGAATTTAAATAAAAACTTGGAAGAAAAAATAAGTAATCACCAAATAACCTAGTTACTCCCACCATCTTTTTGTGTGGGGTTGTTTGGATTTAAAAAGGAATAAAGTTTTTAATATAAATGTAGAAAGTATTTTGGTAACTGAGCAGTCCCCTAAATGGAATATCTTTTCTTTAGTGCACACAGAGGACACAGGGAGTTACAGAGCTGAAACAACTAGCTCAAAGCCACAGCAAGTCAGTGGCAGAGCTGGGTTTAGAAAATAGCAACTCCCCAACCAGTGTCCCATCTCCCACACAGCAGCATCTAAACCATGATAAGCAAAACTCAAACAGGCCTTTCGAGTTGAGGGTGTATCACATGACAGCCAGTTTCCAAGAAAATGCCTATCTTGCTTTTGGATGGTACAGCTAGTCGGGGCACAGGCAGAAAGATGAGGAAAAGCAAGTCTTCTCAAATGGAAACCTACATAAATAAGTCAGATGATGGAAAAAATGACTTCTGAGATAGGAGGAACACTGTCCACTGACAGTATTTAAGTGTTTCCTTTACTCTGAACACAAAAGAGGCTCTTTTAAGATACTGGACAGAAAAAAAGTAGTCATAAAACGAATTAACCATCACAAGCCAAGTCCTTCATTCATCATCTTGCCCATTTTCTCTGCATAACACTTCTAGGAAGCTGAAGCAGCTGTCACTTCCATTTTAGAAAAGAGAAATTGTGGCACAGAGTGGTTAAAGAACTTGCCCCAAGTCACCGAGCTGGTCAGAGTAGAGCCAGACAGGATTTGAACTCAAGAAGTGTGACAGCTGGTCACCGCCTTCTCTGTTACGTTCTAACGCACTATTATGTGGAGGATGGTTTCACATGTGTTGCTTCCCAGAGACATGACTGATTTGTGCCAATCCAGAGAAGAATACAAGATCTCTCACCTAATGACAGGAACTACAATTTCTCTGAAGCACTGAATGGTTTACAGAGAATCTCCCACATGTGTTCTCTTATTTATTCTAACCTATCAAGGAAATGTAATTATTCCTGTGAGGAGTTGAAGCTCAGAGAAGTCAAGTAAGCTGCCCAGGTCACCCAGCTGTGACCCAGCTGAGCCAGGGTCCAAATTTCATGTGTCTGGTCACCCCCAGCCTGAGGTCTTAGCACTGGCTATGCTTTCTCAGCCTTTTTCTCCCTCTGACTTCACAGGGATACTCTGGTGCATTACCTTGCACTAAAATTTTGCAGTTTAGTGAGAGTTTCGAAGTATATGACAGACTGAGCATACATAGTAAAAAGCGATTTATCTAGAAAAGCTCAGATAAATGACAATTTATTTCTTGTAATAATGTGTAATAATCGTAATAATCTGTCTTAGAAAAATGGTGGTTAATTTTAAAATCTGAGAATGTCAACAGAGAATAATTCCATTATGTTCAGGATTATTTAAGGTTATCCTCGAAATTAATAACATCTTGCTCAAATTTGTACAGTTCTTTATAGTTTACGGAGCATTCCATGTTCGTTATCTCATATGTCTTTCAACAGAAGATGGGCATGTTCAATTATTATTCTCCCCATTTAGCAGAAAAGGACATTAAAATTCAGAGAGGTTAAAGCTTACTCACAGTAGCTCACAAAAGATCCAACTGGAGCTGAATCCAAATCATCCGACTCCTAGGTTAAAGCTCTTTCTACCACCCCAGCAGTAGCGTCCCCATTGCATGCTCTTAAAATAAAAGTAAACTCTGAAAAAGATTCTAGGTGCAATATATGTGTGCCCATTCTGGCACATCTCATTGCCTGACTCTTCTGGGAAGCCAAGTTTACGGAACCTCTGAAGCGTCCCTGGGGGTTAGGTGGTGCCATCCAGGACAGCAATTTCTACCTTCACTGGGAATAAACAGCTGATATATTTGATGACAGACATGGGAGCCTGGGGCTTCTGGGGGAGGATCTTCTTGCTGCAAAAACAGCCATAGTGGAGAAGCATTTGAGAGTTGGGGAGGGGTTTGAAAATGACTGCAAAAGGTATGACAAATGTGAAACATACAGCTTAGGGAGTGACTCATATGCAGATATTAATCAAGAGAAACCTAACTCTTGAACAAAGTATAAAATCACCCAGAACTGCTACCAACTTGGTGAACATAACCAAACCTAACCCATATTTGGCACTCAAGACATCAAGTGTATTCCTTCTCAGAGCTCTAACTGGTCCTTGCCTCCTAGCCTACAAAATCCAGTGGGGCAGAAGTAAAATGACCACTTATTGGTCTGGGAACATATTACTACCTAGTCAATAAATTCTTTTATTCTGTGGTCTCTTCTCTGTTCTTCTTCATAAGGATATCCTGGCACTTGTCACAAGAAATAGACTTGTTTTCCTTTAGCTCCAGATGAGTATCACCGCCTTGATCAGGCTTTCACAGACCTTTCCCCAAGGCAGATTTTAATCCCCCACCTTTGGGTTTTAGTTAATCACACTGCATTCTAATATTTAGGTATCCTGATGTCACCACTGAAGCCGAAGTCCAACAAAGTACTTGGCCAAAACTAAGCCCCTGAGAGATTTCACCTGAATGTACAGATGAAGTGAGTAGCACTGATAACCAGAGTTAATTTGCAGTTAACTAGAACACTCAGTGAATGGAAAGTGGCATTTTCTATTTAAATGAAGCTTTCCAAAAAAACTCAATATATTCTTATCTAGTAGTAAATAATCTTAATTTTACCTGCCCTTGCTCTTGCTTAACCAGAGGAAATCAGTGAGTATCAGGAATTTGTCCTTGCTGTCTGCAAGCAGAGGGAAGAGTAACTGATTCTAATCAATTAGATTACATGGGGTTTCAAAACCTACATTTCCCCTCTTGCAGCACTGCTCTCACTGGGAATGACTTGTTCAATACCCGTCTCATGTATTAGCCTTTGTAAGTTATACCTGGGGAAGGGGCACGTCTGCATTACTGACTACCATATTTCTTAGCTCTAGCATAGAGTCTGGCGTAGGACAGATTTCAGTAGACTTTTGTTGAATGAAGACATAAACAAAATAATCAATTAAGGACTTCTCAGAAAAGATGGCACAGTTGAGTTTTCCATCATTAGTGAATACCAATTGCAGAGCTACCATTTAGAGTGTCTGTGTGGATCAGCCACTGTGCTAAACACCTTAAAATTTGTGTAGTGAAGATTAGTGCCTATGTTTTACAGATGAGGAAGTAGATTCAGAGAATGAAGTACTTCATACTCATATAACTAATTATTGGCTGGACAGCCCATCATTGAAACCAAGCTCTGGCTGATTCCAAAGGCGGTTCATAGATGAAGGGAAAAATCACTTTCTGGCTGAGGAAAGAGCATGGACAACAAAAAGATGTGGATGTGCCCGGGCGGCAAAGGGGCTGAAGTGAGTGTTTAGAAACTGGCTGGAGCATAGGCTGCCCAGGCGTGAAGGGGCTAAACAGAGGTTGGGTGGGTTTCACCTCACAATCTGGGACTATAGACTATACTAGAGGTACACTAACCCCAGACTTTCCCTTGGAAATGAAATTTCTGGAAAAAAATCCCATATAACAGCTTATTTGCAAGGTTTTCTGCTAAAGCAGAAGTATAGAGAAAAATTTTCAATGCTTTAAGGTTCCAGTTAGTTGAGTTGCAATTAATCAAATTCCACTGTGAAAGAAAATGCCCTAGCTGGATGCTTACTTACAATTATTTTTTTTTTATTTTGAAATGATTATATATTTTCAGAGCATTTGCAAAAATAGTACAGGGAGCTCCCATATACACTTCACCTAGTTTCATAATGTTAACATCTTAAATAATTACTGTACAATGATTGAAACTAGGAAATTAACATTGGCACAGTACTTTTAACTAACTCCAGACTTCATTCAAATTTCACCAGTATTTCCTCTATTAACCTTCTTCTGTTTCAGAATCCAACCAAGAATCCCACTCTGCATAAAGCTGTCATACCTTCTTAGTCTCCCTCAATTCTTGTGACAATTCCTCTGACTTTCCTTTTCTTTCACAACCTTGACACTTTTAAAGGGTAGTGGTCAGCTAGTTTGTAGACTGTTTCTCAATTTGGGTTTGTTTGATGTTCTGTCATGAGGAGACTGGGGTCATACGTTTATGGCCAAATATGCTAAAACTTGCCATCTGGGCAAATGCATCACAGTGCATCATACCAGGGGTACGTGATGTCAACGCTAAACTTGATTACTTGGGTGAAGATGGTGCCCTGCAGGATTTCCAGTTATTATCTTTATTCTATCTGTAATAAATAAAAATCCTGCTAGAGATACTTTGAGACTATGCAAGCGTCCTCCCTTCTCAAGTTTTTGTCCATTAATTTTAGCATCCGGTGGTATATCTTGTCTGAGATAATTATTACTATGGTGTTGTAATGTTGGTTTTATACTTTGGATGTTCCATTTATAATGATTAATTGGAAGGCCTTTGTAAGTAGAAATCATCCCTTCTTTCCCATATATTTATTTACTCAATAGTCATTTATATTAGCATAGACTCATGAATATTTATTTTACTTTATGGGCTATCACCCAATACTATCATTATTTTTTATTGTTGTCCAAATTGTTCTGACTTTGACCACCAAGAGTTCCTTGACCTTTCAGCATGGCCCCATCCTGTTTTTGAGTACTTCTTACCTTGTTGCACCACAGATACTCCAGCCTCATATTATGTTTTCTCTGCTCCAGCCCTATAATCAACCACTTCTCCAAGGAGTCTAAGTTCTTCCTTTTATTGGGGAATGGTATTTAGAAACCAAGATCTGGGCACTAGGTGTGCTCGTTACTGCTTGAGTGACATTTTTTCTAGGTCTTCTCACTGGACAGAGCCAGGAAATACATATATATTTTTAACTCATACACATCTATAACTATTTCCATACCTATCATTTTTTGTGTGTATATATATATTTATATGAATATATATCATATATATCATATATGCATGTATGTATATATGTATATACATACACAATATATATTTGTGTATATATATTATATATTATACATATATAATATATTTTATATATATATATATAAACCATGAGTTCGTACTGATACCTCTGATTACAATCCAACACTACAGGGTTCATGCTACTCTTTCCCATTTTCTAAATGGATGCTTACTTTGGGGATAATTTTCTAAATCTCCCTGTATCTAAACACCACAGCACATGGTCAGAATTCAGAAATTCTGCTACTCTTACTGAGCTGAGCAGAAATTTCAAGAACAGACAAGAGTGAATGTATCAGTTTAAATTTTCATTGGCGAGTTTTATGTCACCATAACTAACACAGAGAGACACTAGCCACACCTGTGGCAACTTTAAAGGCATGCACAAATAAAATATTTAACAACCACTTGAAACTTGAAAGATCCCTTCCTCAGCTTTCTTATATACCAACTTCCTACAGCACCTTGGATTTGGGATCATGCTGATAAGGGGGGAGACTAGAAATCTCTTATTTGTTTTTAGAGAAAGCCTTTTCCCTGAGGTCAGAAAACAACAACAACAACAACAACAACAACAACAACAACAGGACATTTGCAGACTCTCAGTTTAATGTGGCCTACCCTAGCCTCTCTGGATCGTAAATGGGCTTCCACAGAACTGAAGCACTTTTCCAAAAGCAGTTTTCAAAAGCTTCTTGAAGAAGCCAGTCTGTTTGGAAATCATAAGAGACCCAAAAGAGCGGGAATATGAAGGGAAACTAAAGTCTTTCAGTATAATGTATTAAAGAAGATACCAATAGAGTAAGTGCCTCACTATGATGCAATTTCAGGAGGAACATGCATTAAATAAGAACCTATTATATCCCAATATTACCGGGGCAATAGAGAAACAGAAAACTACTTTTATTACATAGTTGAATACATGAATTTCAGGGGGAGTTGCTTCTATATTTAAAATATGACCAAATGACAGACTTACTGAAATCAATTTTCCCTGAATCCCTAATGTGTATCACCCATGATGATGGCCAGCATGGAATGAATTTATGATTAGAGATCTGAGTTCTTTTCCTGCTACAAACATCATGAAAGTAGTTCAACTAAGTTATCATGATTCACAGTTTAGCTCCAGGAGTTCCTGGTTCTTATGACTCAGTGTGGTCCAGTGGAATAAGCAGGCACTTTAGGATGTAATCTCACCCCTGTTCATTGGCACAGCTCAAGCAAACTTTGGGAATTTTATTTTGCATTGAACTTTGATGATTTTAAAAGAGAAAACAAAAATGCCTGTTCTAAAAATTTGTTAAGAGAATTATATGAGATGAAATAGATATACTTCTAGAAGAAAGGAGAAAGCAGCAAGATGTGGGAAATATATTCCTGGTTCTCAAACTAGCTGTATCATTGTGGAGGAGACATGCAGCCTGCCTGCATCACAGTTTAGCTGTCTGTAAAATGAGGAAACTCAAGTGTTTTCAAACTTTTCTTTAGTTGAAGAACTCTTTAAAACCCCAAATGATGTTTTTATACAGTTTTCTCTAAGACAAAATGGATCAAAGGTGGGTGACTCTGCTTACAGAGGGGTGGCTGGCTTTAAAGCCTTTCTGGGCTGACATCCCCTCTCACTGTGCTCATCCACATGGCACCTCTGAGCATTATTTAAGAAATCATGGAATAGATGGTGTCTAAGCTCCATATAGCTCCAAAGAATTCCAGTATTCCAAGTGTTGATCCCTGGTCTTTGTCCTTTGGAGGAGATGAATGGTCACACCTGGTGCAGAGAGTGGTGGGCAGTACACAACTAAGTGCAAATCTGCAGGTATCACTAGGGTTGGAGAAGGAAAACAATAAAAGCTGGATAGTTGTTCAATGAAAACAATGAAAGTTAGATAGTTGTCTAGAAGATTCCAAGAAAATGTAGACTGTGCAGATTTTTTCTCAGAATGGCAGGACTTCGAAGAGTAAACAGGGTGGATGCTTTCTGGGGGTGGGAAGAAACAAAATAAGTCGAGCCCTAGGAATGGAAATGAAAATGGAGGGTCTTGGACAAGGCAAAGTATGTAGTCCTACCCAGCGACTTTAGGCTCCGCTTGATCACAATTCCCTCCAGCTGTTATGCCTTAGAAGTCCTGTGTAAACCTCCCTCCCAGGTAGATCTGCTGCTCAGGACACAGTCACTTCTTCATTGTGATGCTATCTCTGGGCTTGTCTGTATTGCACAGCTGGAACACTGAGGCTATATACTAGAGGCTTGAGATTTAAAATTAGCTAGGTCATGTGAGCCACTGTAGGAAGGTCTTAGAGGTTGAAAGGTACACCCCTGCAAAAAAAAAAAAAAAAAGATATGTTGAAGTTCTAACTCCTGATACCTAATAATAAGTCCTTATTTGGATATAGGGTCACTACAGATGACATTAGTTAAGATGAGGTCCTGTAGGAGTAGGGTGAGCCCCTAATCCAACGTAACTGGTATCCTTATAAGAAGATGGCCATGTGAAGACAGAGATATATAGGAAGAGTACCATGTGACGAAGAAGGCAGAGAACAGAATTATGTAGCTGCAAGCCAAGGGATGTCAAGGATTGATGGCAAATCACCAAAAGCCAAGAAGAGTCAAGGAAAGAGAGGAAATACGGCCCTACTGGCATCTTGAGTTTTGGACATGTAGCCTCCAGAACTGTGAGCCAATACATTTCTGTTGTTTTCAACCACCCAGGTTGTGGTACTTTATGATGGCAGGTGTAGGAAATGAATACAGAAGAGCCTGGTTTATAGGGATTCTGAATGGCACTGAGAAAACAGAGGGAGAGCAGACATGCCTAGGAATGACATGGAGACAGCTATGTTTTTGAAGGTCAGAGCTGAGAACATGTAAGACAGGAAGAGGCTAGAGGTAAGGACCTGGGAAAAAGTGCTGAGAGACTTGGTGCCCATGGAGGCAGCAGGAATGACAGGAAAGTGGAAAAGCAGAAAAACAGAGCACTCTAACAGACTGGGGAAGAATGGGGAAGTGGAGGACTAACTCAAAAAGACTCAGTTTCTTGCTTGAACAGTCTCCTAGCTGTGTGACCTTAAGTAAAGCATTCAGTCTCTCTGTTTCTCTATACTTCATCCATCAGCCGGGCTCAAGATGATGAGTTTGGGTGACTAAGAAACTGCGAGTCCTGTCGATGTATGCTTGATCAAACATTCTGATCCAATTTTGACTTTATTCTCTTTCCCCTTAAGTTTGGTTAGGTAATATATGATTTAATAACAATACTAATAAAAGTTGAAGACCTAGAAGCTAAACACATCATTTCAGGTTCTGCTTTGCTAACTTTTTTGTTTTCTGATTTGGTAGGATAGTGTATCCTTTTTATCTTCTGTTGAAAAATGGGCACATGCTATATCCTGTATTCTGCCCAAAGAGAGATTCTTCCTTTTCCCCACTGTACCCCCTTGATAGTCTAATTTTGCAAACTTTCTCTCAGTCCCTAGCACATTTGCTGCCGTGATCCCAATTACACACTCCTCACTCTGTCTACATTGCCAATGGGAATGCAAAATGGAGCCCTTTTCTGCATTAAACACTGAAAAAAAACTGACCTAAAAATCCTTTAAAAAATTGGATTCAATATTTCCATGTCTTCAAAGCCTTGATAAGGTTTCTTTTTCCCTTTTTCTTTATATTTATTTATTTATTTTGGTAAGATATCAGTGGTGGAAAAGAGAGGGGCTGGAAGAAGAGAATGAGCTCATGAAAATTCAGAATGCTGGTATAAATTTCCTCATGTAAAAGCACCAACCTGACACCCTGGTCAGCCTGCTGTCAAACCAGACCCAAGATATCCAGCCATTTAGACATCTTTATATTTTTTAAACAGGCCCATATCCTTAAAAGTCCCACAATAGGGGAGACATTTATCAGTGACAGTGCTCTTTTTCAAGCACTTTTATGGGGGCTTAAAAAAAAGAAAGCAAACTTTAATATATGTATCAATGAAAACTGTTTACAAGGCAGAAGATTGCACCTGGCATGAGCTTTCTGACACATTTATCACTTCATTCCAAAGCTGGGTGGGAAGGGGCGACCTTCCTCTGACAGCTGATGCCTGGCAAAAAGGATGAAGAAAGTGTCAGAAATTTTATGAATCTTCTGCAGGCAGTTGTAATGGTGAAAATGATCATGATTCTTTTCTCCATCCCCATTAATAAATCTCCGTCAGCACTTGAAGATAACGCTGACAATCTATTGTAGTCTTTCAACATAAGGTACCATTGTGGCAGCTTAACTTGGAGCCCAGGAGTGGTACCTGAAATTGGAAGCCTTCCAGGTGCAGTGTGCACTGATAAGACGCTAAAGAGAGAGAATAACGGGAAAGGAAGCAGAAAGGGAGTTGGGGTGGGGGTGGGAGAGCGGGAGGCTGTAGCCTTTGCTGTGTGACAGGGAGCAAATCACTTACTGCTTCTGTGATCTACTTGTCTCTGTCAAGTAAAAATAATAATGTTTGCTTTTCCTAATGCACAGGAGAAATAGGAAGAGAAACACAAGATAATGGATGTAAAACCACTTTGAAAAGTTGAAAGCAGTATGCTAATACAAGGTATTACTATTCATATGACTGTGCTTTTGTGGTGGGAAAATGTTCAAAAGAGAAGAATCCAACTAATTAGCAGGGAATGGGTAGCTCAGAAGACATATTATGTGGGTGACGTGAGGTTAGGAAGAGAAGCTCATACTTGGATTAGCAAAGTTGAACCTGGACATGAGTTCAGGAGTCTACATTGCCAAGCTGATCGTATATGCTCAATTTATTGACTGAGTGATTATTTTTAGCACATTGTATAATTACTTGTTCAAGTGTGTCCTTCACTATGGAAGCTCCTTAAGACAAATAAAATTTACTTAATCTATTGTTGTTTCCCAGGACCAACCACAGTGTATGTCACAAGGCTGGTATTCAATAAACATGCATTGAATAAACAAAAAAATGAATGAGTGAAACAACAGCGGATGTCTCTATAATTATGGTAAGTCAACTGGACTCCCAGTTTCTTAAAAAATGAATAATTAGAAGTATGTTAGAATGTAGCTGTAATCAAAATAATAGTGTAATGACAAATGGATAAAGAAATAGAATAATGGAACAGAATATAGAGGATAAGACAAAAAAGCCCACACTTAGGCAATCAAGTAATGTTTGCTTTGGTCAAAGCAACTCAAGGGGGAAAGAAAGTACTTTCAAAAATGGTGCTAGAACCACTGGGTATCCATCCATATGAAAAATGAACCTCAACTCCTCATTCATACCATATAAAAAAATTAATTTATGATGGATGATAGATTTAAACATGGGGCTAAAAATATAAAGCTTGAAGTAAACATTAGGAGAATATCATCATGACCTAGGGGGTAGGCAATGATTTCAGTGAGCAGCCACAGAAAGCACTGGCCAAAGAATAAAGAAAAGAAGAATTGAAATTCATCAAAATTAAAAACTGCTTGGGGTGCCTGGGTGGCTCAGTTGGTTAAGTGTCTGCCTTTGGCTCAGGTCACAATCTGGAGGTCCTGGAATCAAGCCTTGTGTCTCCTTGCTTAGTAAGGAATCTGCTTTTCCCTCTCCCTCTGCCCTTTGTGATCACTCTGTCTCTCAAGTACATAAATTAAAAAAAAAAATTTAAAAACTGCTGCTTTGGTAGCAAGAACACAGGAACATTGGTGAAGAACTTTGTCCAATTCCTGGCTTTATCACTTACTAGTTATGTGATCCTTCGCAAATCTCTTAACCTTTTTAAAACTCAATTTTCTTAGTTGTAGAATGGAGATAATCTTAATAAATGCCTTCCTAATTTGAATAATAAGTGAGATAATGTAAGAGGCAATCTCATTATAAACCTTGAAGTGTTACAGAATATAATAATTATTATTTATGTCCTGCTCTAGAGAAATTTAAAGTCAGGAAGACAGGACATACCACAAAATGTAGAGAATACTGGCCACTGGGTGAGGATTCTGGAGGAATCTGGACTTTGCTCATCTGAGTGAAGGCACTCTGTTTTTTGTTTCTTGCTTTGTGTTTTTCTTTGGTCTGTCTCCTTTCCTTCTTTCCTGCCTCACTTTTATGTTTTTGCCTTTGCTCTTGCTGTCCTGCTGAGGAAACAAACAAATCTCCAAGCCAAGTGGCCATTCCACCCAATTCCACTTTTCCAGCCTTTCCAATCACAAATCTTTCTGGCTCTGACTTCTGAAATCAACCACTATAAGGTACTACCTTGCCATTGTGGCCAGAAAAGGAAGAGTAGAGGCTTCACAATGATAAAAGTTCTTATTAGAGAAATCCAAGATTAAGTGCCTGTGCCCAGCATTTTACTCAACTACGTTTTCATCTGTCCAAACACACTTGGGAAAAGTGTGAACCAGAAATTCTCAGTGAATGAACAATCAGACAAGGCATGCTCAATTCAGCTGTCTTTGAATGAGATGGGGTTTGTGGATATAATAAATATAATTTTATAAAGACTAAAGTGCTTGATTAATGAAACAAGACTTCTTTCTTCTATATCCCATTTATAATCTAATTTACAATGTTCAGGTTTTTTGCTTAATATTTTATTAAGAAATAATTTATTATAAGGGATTTACAAAAATTAACATGCACTTGTATTCAATTTTCTGCATTCTTTAAGGCAATTTTGCATCCTGGGGCCATACTGCTTTTCTCATAGGAACATAGCTCTGATATTCCAATGAAAGTAAATGTAGGATTTGGTTTATATAGAATGTTGCATGGGTGTGGCTATTTTATTTTTTAATCTTATTTATTTTATTTAGGTTTTTTTTTTAGAGAGAGAGAGAGAGAGTTGGAAAGCACGGAGGTAGAGGGAGAGAAAGAATCTTAAGCAGGCTCCATGCTAAGCACAGAGCCCAATGTGGGTTCAATCTTACAATCCTGAGATAATGACCTAAGCCAAAATCAAGAGTTGGGCACTTAACCAACTGAGCCATCCAGGTGTCACAAGGGTGTAGCTATTTCAGAAATCAAGGTTACCATGCATTTAAAGTTAAGAGAGCTATATAAATACATTAGCCTTAAGGTTATGTTTAAGCCTTATTTGTATATACAGATAGGAAAACAAACGCCGCAATAGCAGAGATACTATCTTGAATTTATCATCTTTCCTATGTTCATCTGTGGCCTGCACCCAGTCTATGGGAGAAGTCTGACAGTGGCAAACTATATGAAAATAGAACTTTTTTTCTTTTGAAAATCAGGGTTTGGTCAAGATTGGACTTTTCCTCAAAGTGTGATCTGTGTAGTCCTACAGGTCCCAGTAGCTATCTTGCATGCTGTCATGAAGAATAAGGAAAAACTCCAAACCAGCAGAGTTCTGGGCTTGCCCAGCTATAGCCAGAGAACTTCTGATTCCATTCTATGGTATTCTATTCTATTCTACTCTAGTCTATTCTTTATTTTAACATATTGAGGTTGTGGAAATCATTTGAAATAAAAGTTGCGGTTTTGTTAAAAAAAAAAAACAAAACAGACCTAGGTTAATTAAACTTATGATCCATATCAGGGAATTTTAATTAATTATCTTGAAAAACCCTACCTGCTTCATAATCTCTGGGAAAACAGGATAAAATAGAAGTTTTATAAAGATTTTTATAGGTTTGGCTAAGTTTATATCAAAGTAAGGGAAACCCTTTGGGGCCAAACACTCAGAGGGAACAGGAATCAAGAATGACTGAGGCTTAGCCTGCGGTCAGAGCCTTTGCTGGTCCTTGTGACACAGTGGGGTTTAATGGCTGCATATGAGGACATGAGCTAAGTCTTGGTACTGTGCATGGTACAGAATCAAATTTAAGACTTCCATGCAAAATCAAGAGCTTTAAAAGGAGTCTGATTTCAGTGAAAGATAGTAAACATTAGCTTACTGGCAAGAGGAGAAACTTGTTAATCTGGGTGTAAGTTCTTGTGAGGAAAAAAATGTCTCTCTTGAGAATTTGTGAACACAGGTCTGTGCTCACATGGGTTTCAGGTCTATTTCTATATCACTTAGGTGATCTAGGAAGCCTCAAGACAAAAATATTAATTTACAATGATCATATAACAAGTTCTGGGAAGAAACCAAAGCAAATTCTTCCTGCAAAGCATCATTCTCAAAGTGGACTTTGCAGAATTCACACAGGTATAACTGAAATGGACAAGAGTTGGAAACCACAAGTATAAAATTTTGAAAATCAAACCATAATGAATAAGAACCACAAACAAAGTCACAAACAAAACCAAACTATTAACAAAAGATCTATGCTCCTATGGACTTTAGGGAACAATTGTCAGCAAAAAATAATAAACAATCGGTATGTTTAAATGTGTAAAGAAATAAAAGAAGGAATTAAAAATATGATCAAGGAATAATGTATTTTGAAAAAAACACCAGTAAATCTTGAAAAAAAACCCAAATAGACATCTAGGAATAAAAAAGTTACATAATTATTAAAATTACAAACTCAGTGGATGGACCAAAGAGCAGAATAGACAGAGTTAAAGGAAGAATTAGTAAACTCGAAAATAGCACTAAAGAAATTGCTTACTGGGGCACCTAGGTGGCTCTGCCTGCTTGTGATCACTGTCTGTCAAATAAATAAATAAAATCTTAAAAAAAAAAAAAAGAAATTGCTTACTATATATTGCTGCATACTGAAGCAATTACTGTTTAAAGAAACATGGAAGATTAAAAGAGAAAATCTAGGAGACATCTTTTTTAAAAAGTTCCAGAGACTAAGAAAAATGGAAAAGGTAACATCTGAAAGATAATAAAAAACTTCCAGAATTAATGAACGTTACATAGTCTCAGATTTAGGAACTAAGAAAAATGTGAAACATTAAAAAAAAAATCCATATCTCTAAATAAAATCATAGGATAAGGAAGCTAAATAAGGACACCAAAAGTAGTTTTTGTTTTGTTTGTTTGTTTGTTTTTAAGATTACCTTCAAAGAAATAACAACTGGACTCACATCAGGTTCCTTATAGCAACATGTAAATCAAAATACATTAAAATATTTTCAAAATTCTGAGGAAAAATAACTGTACATTTATACATGAAGAGAAATATCTTTTCAAAATGAAGAGGAAACAAAAACATTTTCAGACAAACAAACTTGGAGTTTCCTATCCTCAAGGAATATCTAAAGTAAAAGAAATGTGATTCTAGAAAGGATATATGTATCCAAAAGGAAATAATGAGCAAACAAATTGTTTCCAGACCTGAAATGCTATGCTTCTGTGAAATTTGTCTGTACTGAATCAAGAGAGACTATTTTGGGTTAAGAAGCAAGAAAGGGAAAATAAAATTTCTGCTTTCCTAGATTTAGCAGCAATATTTCACTGTAGGAGTTTTGCCACAAATCTTCTCTATAGGATCCAATCTACCAAAAATGAAGAGAAATGTGGATTCCCAGGTAACCACCCTGCTCAGATGCAATCATTACATACCAGTAGATGCCCCTGTCTCATAATGTTCATAAATATTAACTGTATATACCTCTTAATATTCCCTCATGCATTTCCTACTGTGTGTCCTCATCCTTTCAAATTAGGGTGCACACCAAGGAGTTGTCCTATCTCTGTACAGATTTTGCTTGGGGCTCTGCCCTCAGAATCATCAGGAACCATAAATTTGAAAGCAGCCCACAGTAAGTGCTCAAGGCTGTGAAGGAGTTGGAGAACACTGAAAGAGCCCACTGTTTACACTTCTTCTATTGTTTTAACTGAACCAATAGTTAAAAACAAAACAAAACAAGAAAAAAAGCTTCTTTACAAGATGGGAGGGGGAAAATGTTGTAAATATAAACTCATCATTACAGAAAGTATCAATTCCAGTTTGCACACTCTTCATTAACGTATGGTTAAGGGTAAAGTTTCTGTCAATTGTCAGACTGCCCAGTTGGCCCTACCTATAATGAGTTGCTTCTTATCTGAGCCAGTTCCTGAGCAAATCCTAAAGATGAAAGACAGGATTTTTTGAAAGAAGCTCAGACCCACCAGCCTGTGGATTCTGGAAGTAGCTTTATTACAGTTGGCTGATATCCATCTATGAAAGTGGATGTACCTACTTCTATTTTCTTGCCAGAGACCTGGTTCTACTGCCTGCATTCACCCCACTCCCACTTCCTACTGCCCTTGGCTGAGTAGGGAAATGTGCTCCTAATATGATCAGGGAGCAGCATGGAACATTTGCTGGGGCATTGCCACTCAGTGTTATGACCCCAGGCTCACTCCCCATTTTGCTGTCCTCTCTTCATTGCAGCTGGTGAATAAGTAGACTCAGGTTTTGCTCTTCTGTTCTCTCATTCCCCAATATGATGATCATTCCTTTAGTTTTAGTTTTAGTTTTTTTTTTAAAGATTTTATTTATTTCTTTGACAGAGAGAGATCACAAGCAGGCAGAGAGAGAGAGGAGAAAGCTGAGCAGAGAGCCCAAAGCGGGACTCGATCCCAGGACCCCGAGATCATGACCTGAGCCGAAGGCAGAGGCTCAACCCACTGAGCCACCCAGGTGCCCCTCCTTTAGTTTTTAATAATGAGCCAGGCTGGACACTGGTAAGACCCAAGATCTGGATTTAAGCTTTAGAGAATGGTGAAAATCCCTTGAATTCAAACCCAAGCCATTTGTTCTTTAGAGTTCTGCACTGGGCTTCTTAGGCACTCTTGAAAACTAACAGCAAAGTGGTCCTTTGTTTCCCATTTGCTGACTGTTCCCCTGTATTTCTCTCTTGAGAGATAGTATTAATTGCTAACATTAAGTGAGTGCTTAGTACTTCTAGGAACAGTTCTGAGTGCTTAATGTGTATTAATGTTATTATTATAATAATCTCATGCGGTAGTACCAACACATTCTCTTTTTTACAGATGAGGAAAATGAGGAATAGGTTATTACATCACCCATTCAAGGTCATGGAGATAGTTAATAATAAAATGTGTATTTGAACTCAAGCAGTCTGTTCAGACAGATTATACCATACTCTTCTCTTGGAGTGAATGGAGGGAATGCCAGAACAGGATTCTGCAATTCTGGGGACCCTGATTCGAAGTCCAATAAATAGTGTCACTATTCCATCCCAATACTCCAGGGAGGAAATCAGGCAACCTGCCTACTTACTGATATGCTGCCTTCCCCAGATCCTCACTGCTTGCTCATTCTACATCATTGGCATCTGCCTTTGATCCCCCTTATCCCTTGATGTCCACCAACTCCTACATCTTTAAAACAGGCTGACCTACCCACATCTTACCTAGCAGTCCATTAATAAAATCAGGCTGGGTGACCTACAACCTCTTTTGGGAAAAAATCTTTAGAAGCACTCACTTTGTTCTCATCCCTTCCCATCCCTTCTCTTGTCTCATCCTCTGTCCCTTTGGTTCTTCAGCCTTGGACCACTTTGCCTGGTCTCTCATTTCCAGTTCTAGATTCTCCACAAGCCACTGGATATGAATATCAAACTACAATTTCTGGCTTGTGCTTTGACCCTTCCTATGAGTGTACCTAATACGTATCATCTGGTTTACCCTCTTCAGGCTGTTCTGGGTGAAGACTCAGAGCCCACTGTAAATTCTAAGCTCTGGGTTCTCACAATGACTTTGACTAGTTGGCTGGTGTCTTGTCTACAAAAAGGCAAACCAGATCTCCAAAGAACTATAGCATATTGGGCTGGAACTCTGCTGAATTCTGGCCAGTTGGAACTTGGCACCACCTCTCACACTTCCAGCCACTAGTGGACACAACCCCTCTCTCCCAAGGGTTAATTGCCTGCAACCACAATTCTCCTATCTCTTCTGACTCACAGATTCATCCACTATGCTTCTGTCCCTCTGCCTCATTCCTGTATTGGATCTCCTTTGATTTTGAGACTGCCCCAAATCTAGCTCTTATATGGTCTCCTGAGTGCTTTCCTCACAGTCTTATTGTTACATAAAGTTCCCCTGAACTTGGTCTCATTAAAATACCCTCCTTTGTCCCACTCGTGTATGCTGCTAAGATCCCCATGAGCCCATCTGACTTTTACTAAAGCACAGTGAGGGGACTGTTAGGATTCCAACAGCCATTACTGCACATTTTAAATTTTTAACTCTCTGAGGACTAGGTTCATGGCAGTTTCCCCATCTTTACAGGGCTTAGCATGGTGTAAAGAAACAATTGACAAAAAATAAATAAATAAATGAGATTTTTGACGGGAGTGTTTGTTGGTCAGGACTCTCTTTGATGCAAGTAGCTAGAAACAACTCAAACAACTGCAAGGTCCAAGAAGAGGATTTAGTTATGGAGGCTACCAGGAACGGAGACACTGCTATCATCCTTCTTTTACTCTGTCTGTCTTGTTTGGGTTTTGTTTTGTTCTTGTCCATAGGCTTTCTCCATTGGCAAGAGGAGGGAAGATCAAGTTTCTACCATTCCAGCTTCGGAAGCTCAGGAGAAAGCAAAAGCTTATCTCACTTAGTCTCTATATGAAATCTGGAGAAAAATCCTGCCTATCTGGGCATGAGATCATTCCTTAGTCAATCACCACGGCCAAGGGTTCAGGGTATTAAGATCAGCCAGGCAAACATAATATGTCTTTTCCAAAGACCAAAGGGGTAAATCATTTAATTAGCAGCCCCTTCAGAATCCAGTGGCCTGGGGAACCTAAGGTAACTGGACCTTTAGATCTGTATCCACACTTTGACAGATGTGAGTGATGCTTAAATTGTCATATTTTCTTTTTTCTCTTCCAAACTCCAATTGCTTTCAACCAAAATTTCCAGACATAGCTCTCCCTCTTTTGTTGGTTTAGCTGCTTATTGTTGACTTTAGCTTTGTGGTTCTTCTACTAAGGAAGAACCTAGCCTTCTCTTCCTCTTGCACAATTACCCTTTCAGCCTCAAATGTTAAAGAAACGATTTTTTTTTTTCTTAAAAAATGCATCAGTTGCCAAACATAGCTGCTTCTTCTGATGTTTTGTTTCTTCTCAACAGATACCTCTCTAATGTGACATCTTTCTTCTTTTCACTTCCTTTTTCTCCCACATAGACAAATTTCTTAGGAGTTCATGTGCACCTCTTACAAGGCTGTTGGTGAGAGTAAAGATAAAGAAAGAGAGGATACATGTGACCTGAGGCCCCAGTAAATTCTGGGGTTGAGAAAACCACTGTTCCCAGGGTGGGCTCATTTGGCAGGTGCCACCTTATCTATTTCAAAGCCCTGATTTGTCTTCATTGATGCAAATGGGCATTCCCGATAAAAGGACTTTAAGTATAATCATTGCATTGGCTTGGACTTAGCCTCGGCCCAACTAGGAAGCAAGCAAAATTTTTCTTCAGTGCCATAGAGGGCGTAGTGCTTAGGCTGTAGGGTCAGATTTGGTTTCACATCATGATCTTTCACACTACAAAGGCATTTTGTGAAATGAATTCTGCAGTTAATGAGATGGGTAGACATCTCACCTGTGTTACTTGCCATGAATTCAAACCTCAGTTTCCTTATCTGTAACAATGTCAGTCATTCACTTATTCAACAAACTCTTACTGAGTACCTATTATGTGCCAGACCCTGTTCTAAGTGCTGAATGAACCAAATGAACCAAAAATCTTTGCCCTCCAGAAGTTCACTTTCTAGCAAGGAGAGGGAAAATACATAAAATAATTAATTATATAGCATGATAGAAAGTGATAAGCACTGAAGCCAAAAAACAAAGATGGCTGATGAGCACAGATTGCATGAAGGATTACAATTTTAAATTATGGAGATCAGTCTAGGCAACACTGAGAAGACATTTAAGAAAATACTTGAAGGATAAAAAGGGATAAGCCATGTGGGCATAGTCCAGGCATAAACCAAAATCTGGGCACTGGGTACTTTTATTCCTATGGGCGTGTCATTGCTTCTGAGCCCTCTCAGCAAGCAAAGCTAGATAATATGAGTCACATTTCTATGACATAAATACATATAATGCTAATGTGTATATATACTATATGTTATATATGTCATATATAAAATCTTTCTCTTCCTTATTTTCATTTATCCATTTATCTACCTACCTTAATATCCATGAGTTCATGCTGATATCTCTATTCCATTCCAGAAGCACTGAGAACATTCTTGCCTTTCCTTCCCTCCAGTGTAACTCTGTTCCCCAACAGTGAGACACCCTTCTTTATCCTTTACATATTTGCTCATTTGTTGAAGCCTGAAATACACAAAAGGTAGTGAAAAGGAAACCTACTAATTTGAGTTCAATTATTAGTTTATAGTTTTTTCTTCATCTAAAATTCATATACATTCAAATGCATAAATATAAACTCTACAATTTAATGAGATGTAACAAAAGAATACACCTGTTAAACCACATTCCCGTCAAGACATGAAACATTTCCATCACCCCAGAAAGTTCCCCTTGTCCCTTCTCAGTTACCAGAGGCAACAATTTCTCTGAATTTTTTTTTTTTTTCAGAATAGATTTATTTTGCCTGCATGAATGGAATCATTTGTGTCTCTCCTTTTTTGTCTGGCTTCTTTTGCTCAGCATGGTATCTGTGAGATTCATACAGTATGTACTCTTTTGTGCAAGGCTTCTTTCATTCAACATAATGCTTTTGAGAATTATCCATGCTGTTACATCAATCATTAATTTGTTCCATTTTATTGCTAAATAGTATTCCACGGTATGAATATACCACATTTTATTGCTCTGTAGTGCTTCACTGTATGTGTGTGTATATATATATATATATATATATATATATATATATATACACATATATATATATCACACTTTGTATATCATTATTCTGTCTACAGAAAACTGGGCTGTTTCTAGTTTGGAGCTATTATAAATGAAGATGCTGTAAACATTCTTCTACAAGTCTCTGTGAATTTATGCTTTCAGTTCTTAGGTAAGTTTTGGGAATGGAATTGCGGGGTCAAGATCACATATGTTTACTTTTATAAGAAATTATCAGACTGTTCTAAAAATGTGGTTATATCATTTTGTACTCCCAAAAACAAGAGTGACAGTCTTTCTAACCTTTAACCATGTTAATGGTCTGCAATGCGTAGCTCTCATGTGGCTTTAGGTTTTCTTAACGACTAATGATGTTAATCCCTTTTTTATGTGCTTGACCATTCCTATGTTTTCTTTAATGTATTGTCTAACCAAGTCTTTTGCATATTTAAATTGGTTTATTTGCCTTTTGATTATAGAGTTCTTTTGTCAGATATATTTTTATAAGTATTTTCTCAATCTCTTGCTTATTTACTAATTTCCTTAATATCACTTTATGATTATCAAATGCTTTAAATTCTGATGCGGTCTAATTTATATTTGTCTGTTTTATGGTAACTTCCTTCTTTACCTTTTCTAGGAAATCTTTGACTAATCCTAAGTAACAAACATATTCTCCCATAATTTCTTCTAAGACTTCATAGATTTTAGCTTTTCTATTTTGGTCAATAATCTTTCTCAAATGGATCTTTGTGTTTGATATGAGGTAATGTTTAAGGTTTTTTTTTTTTTCATATAGACCAATTTGCCTATCTACACCTAACATCACATTGTCTTGATTACTGTAGCTTTATAAAATGTCTTGAGGTCAGTTTTTCCTTTACTTTAGCTAATCTAGGTTCTTTGCATTGTCATATAAATTTTAAGGTTAGTTTCCTAATTTATATAAGAAAGCCTGGTGGGATTATGACTGGGATTCTTATGTCTGTGTAGATCAATCTGTAGAGAGGACATAGGCATTTTTACAACATTGGGTCTTCTGATCCATAAACATGGTATATCTATCTCTCCACTAACTTGATCTTCAATAAATTCTTTCTGCCATGTTCTGTAGTCTTTGGGATATCAGTCTTACATAAACAAAATTATTCCTAAATATGTTATTTTTTTAAGATATTCTAAATGAATAATACTAATTTGTTGCTAGTATGTAGAAACACAACTAACTTTAAAACTTTTCTCTGTTTATCAACTCATTAATCTCTGCTCTTCATCATTTCCTTCATTCTGCTGTACTGGGCTCAATTTGCTTTTATTTTTCTAGCTTATTAAATTGTAAACTCAGATCACTGATTTTAAACACTTTAAAAATATATAAGCATTTAAAGTTAATAGTTTGCCCTGTAATCATTGTTTTAATGGCATCTGACAAATTTTGTATATTGTAGTTTTATGATCATTTACTTCAAAATATTTTCCAGTTTTCATTTTTTATTTTCTTCTTTGACTCATGCAATATTTAAAACCATATTGTTTAATTTGCAAATTTGGGGGGCTTTTTTCAATATCTTGCTATTGATTTCTAATTCCCTGTGATCACATGACATGCTTTGTAAATCTTTTGAAACATTATTCACCTTAGCATATTGTCTATTTTGATGAATGTTGAATGTACATTTGAAAAAATAATGTATTCTGTAGTTATTTAATGTAGTACTGCATAAATATCAGTGATGTCAAGGTGGTTAGTATTGTAAAGATCTTTAATATGCTAATATCGGGTTTTTTCCCCTCTCTCAATTACTGAGAATTATTCAAAATCTCCAATTATGATTATGATTGTGCATTAATCTATTTCTCCCTTCACTTTTGTCATTTTTTGTTTCTTATGTTTTGAAGCCCTGTCACTAGTTTGTATTCATAATTGCTGTGTCCTCTTAAGAAGTTAATTTCATTTTATTATTGCAAAATGTTCCTTTTTATCAGTGATAACTCTCCTAAACTTGAGGTCTATTTTCTTGCATGTTATGTCTTTTTCCTTCTTTTCATTCAAATAATATATGTCTTTGTACTTAAAAATGTGTCATTTGTAGACAGCATACAACTGGATCCTGTGTTTTTAAAAAACAATGTAACCAATATCTGCTTCTTAATTGTGGTGTTTTATTAATTTACAAGCAATATAATTATCAGTATGGTTGGATTAGGCCTACCATTTTGTCATGTATTTTCCATTTCTTCTATCTAATTTTCTTTGTTCTCCTTTCCTATCTTTCAATTAATAGAATTATATTAATATTCTGTCTTAATTCCTCTATTAAAATTTCAACTATATCTTTTTGCTTTATTTTTAGTTGTTCCCTTAGGAAGCACAATATGTATCTCTAATTTAGTAAAGTATTAGAGTTTATAATGTACTACCTTAAATGAAATATAGAAATCTTGCAAAAGTGTAGTTTCATTTAACTCCTGTCCTTTGTGCTATTGCTGTAATACATAAAACATCTATACTCATAGTAGACTTAAATAGCTTTTTCTTTTAAGTGGTCCCATATCTCCTAAAAATAAAAAATATATACATATATGAATATAATTACTCCATATTTACATTTATATATTTACTGCCATATTTATCACTTGTGATGTTCTTCCTTTCTGTATATACGTTTGCCTCTGTATTATTATTCCTGTTTTTAAGATTTTTCTTTGGCTTTCAGCAGTTTTACTATAATGTGTTTGGGTATAGTGTTTATCCTGAGGTTTATTAATCTTCTTGGATCTGAAAATTCAGTATTTTTCACCAAATTTTGGAAATTTTCTGCCATTATTTCTTCAAAAAAAATTTTTTTTTCATCACTCTCTATCTCCTTTTGGGAACTCGGTTGTATGTGTATTGAACTGCTTAATATATTCACATAGATTGATGAGCATAATGCTTAAATAATTTTTCTCTATTTTTTAAATTTGTTAATATCTATTGATCCACCATCAAGTTCACTGGCTCTTTTTCTGCCATCAGCAATATGCTTCTAAACCTATCTTACAACATTTTTATTTCAATTATTGTATTCTTTTTAATATTCATTACTCTGCCAGATTTCTCATGTTTATTCATTATGGATATAGTTTCCCTTAATTCCTTAGCATGTATATGAAGCACCTTTAAAGTTTTTATATGCTAATTCCAACATCTGAAAAACCTTTGGGTCATTTCTATTGATTTTTTTTTTCTTGAGTTATATCTCATTTCCTTTTCTTCATCTGTATAGTAACTGTTTATTAAATGCTAGTCATCATATAATATGTGGTAGAGACTCTGGATTCCATTATCTAACTATGAAGAGTATTGACTAAACCCCAAACTCTGTCTTTCTTGCAGTGGGAAGCAGCTGAGATTCCCTCTCAGTTCTCTGACTTTCTACATGCCATTTCTAGATGACCCCTGGAGTATCTCCAGAACATGCACAATTCAATGATTGCTCAATAGTTTGAAGAGTTACATTCATAATTTTGGGGTCTGACCCCTCTGTAGCTCCCTCATCTCTGATATTTCTCTCCCTCTTTAATTTTCAAGTAACTCTGCCAGCCCAAGACTCTGCCTTCTGACACCTCAATTCTGTAAGTCTATGACTTTCTCTAGCTCTGTCTCATGTTGTCCAGTAAGTGCCTTCAGGCAAATGGCCATAAGAACGCACATATGACCATGTAAAATTCCTATCTTTAAAGGCTAGCCTCTCTACAATTTCTTTCTACATTTGTTTTCAAATGTGTTTTAAAATATATTTTTCTAGATTTTTAAAATTGCCATTCATAGGAGGGATAGTACAACCAAGTTGTTTTATTATTATTAGAATTTGTAATCCAGGAAATCAATTTTGAAATTATTATACTTGATATTTTTATTACATATCTATGTGAAAACATTGAGGAGACAGTTAAATATACAAGTGTGGAGTTCGGGGTGGGGATATCTGGGCTATAGTTATGAATTTGGTAGTCATTAGTGCATAGATGCTATTTAAAGCCATAAGACTGGAAGAGATTACCAAAGAAGTAAGTATATATAAAGAAGAGAAGTAATGCAGGTACTGAGACTTAGAGCTCTCTTCAAAGTTTAGAAAACCTGAAGAGATGACAAAGGAGACTGAGATGGAGTAGATTGTGTGATTAAGGCATCTGGGAATTCAACTGGAAAAAGTTGTACTAGACGAAATGATCAGTTCTATTAAATTCTGCTGATAGGGCAAGTAAGTTGAAAACTGCAATGGATGAATGGATTTAGCAATATGTAGGTCATTGATAACCCTGAGAACAGTCTTAGTTGAGTGCTGAGGGTAAAGTCCGATTGGAATGAGTCATTAAAGCAACTGCCTACTTCACAGGATTACTGTCAGGATTTAAATGACAAATCATGAATTACATTAATACATAAAGAGCTCATAAAATTAATAAGGAAATGGGGAGTTATTGTTTAGTGGGTACAGAGTTTTAGTTTAAGATGAGGACAGAGTTCTGGAGCTGGGTAGTAGTATTGGTTCCACAACAATGTGAAACTACAATTCCACTGAATTTACACTCAAAAATAGTCAAAATGGTAAATGTTATGTTATGTATATTTTCCACAATAGAAATAAAAAAGATGTCAACTCACTATAAAAATGAGCAAAATAAAATGAAGCAAGATGGGATTGGGAGGGAGATAAACCATAAGTGACTCTTAATCTCACAAAACAAACTGAGGGTTGCTGGGGGGAGGGGGGTTGGGAAAGGGGAGGTGGGGTTATGGACATTGGGGAGGGTATGTGCTATGGTGAGTGCTGTGAAGTGTGTAAACCTGGAGATTCACAGACCTGTACCCCTGGGGAAAAAAATATATTATATGTTTATAAAAAATAAAATTTAAAAAATAAATAAATAAATAAAATATTTTAAAAATGAGCAAAATAAGAACATGTAGAAAAGTGAATACAAATGGCTATTAAACATATGAAAGTTCCAATAATTAAATTATCTGAATCGAGAAATGCAAATTAAAATGAACAAGGAAATTTTTTACCTATCAGACTAGCCATATTGAAAAAGTTTGATAATATATTGTGCTGGTAAAGACAGGGAGGAATAGTGTTTTCATTCAGTATTGGTGGAACATAAGGAGTACAATGTTTTCAGAGAGCAATCCAGTGATAATATCAAAATTAGAAAGGCATATGCCATTTGATCTAGCAATTCCTATGTTTATGTACATATATTTATATATGTACAATTTATGTAAGATGATTCATTTGTGTATTATGCAATGAAATATTTACACAGATATTTTTTGTTGCATTCCTTTGAGTAGCCATAGTCTGGCTAAATAAACTGTGGTATAACCATACGATAGAATCCATAATTTCTATGTAGCCCTTGAAAAGAAAAAGAAAAATCAACATAATTAGTAAGATGTAGAACAGTATGCATAGTATGCTAGTATAGTGATTATGCAATAAAGGGGGAAATATACATGAATATAGTACATGTACATATGTATATATATTTTTTATAAATACAAGCACACACATAAACATGAGTATAGAATCCTAAAATATCTCTGGAAGGATTTAGAAAAAATTATTACAGCTCTGCCTCTAAGCAGGAATCAGGAGATTTTGGGTGTGAGGTATGAAGGAAACCTACTATTTACTCTATGACTTCCTATACTTTCCAAAAAATTTTTTTTTTAGCATGAACCCGTAAAGTTTGGAAAACCTTTTACTGAAGTGTAATATAGACAAGAAAAGTATATATTTCACAAGTGTACAGCTTGCTGTATTTTCACACATTTATGTTGATGTAATCAACATAACATTACCAGTATCTCTGAAATCTTTCTTGTGGCCCTTCCAATTATTGCTGCCCAAGAGTTTATCCTTACGATTTTTTTTAAAAGACTTTATTTATTTAATTGACAGAGAGATAGCGCAAGAGAGGGAATACAAGTAGGGAGAGTGGCAGAAGAAGGCTTCCTGCTGAGCAGGGATCCAGATGCAGGGCTCCATCCCAGGACCCTGGGATCACAACCTGAGCCAAAAGCAGACGCTTAACAGTTGAGCCACCCAGGTGCCCTTATCCTTACAATTTTTTGAAGACAGTTTATTTTAGAACAGTCAAAAGTTCATAGAAAACTTGAGGGGAAGATACAGAGATTTCCCATTTGTCCCCTGCCCCCCTGCATGCATAGCCTCCCCCACTATCAATATCCCCCACTAGAGTGGGACATTTGTTATAACTGATGAACCTACATTAATACACCCTTACCACTCAAAGTCCATAGTTCACACGACAGTTTACACTTGGTGCTGTACATTCTATGGGGTTGGACACATGTATAATGACATGTGTCCATCATTTTGATGTTATATAGAGTATATTCACAGCACTAAATATCCTCTGTGCTTCACCTATTCATCCCCCTCCCCTGTCCTTATATATATTCTTTAAAAATTTTATTTATTTGTCAGAAAGAGAGAGAGAGAGAGCATAAACAGGGGGACCAGCAGGCAGAAGGAGAAGCAGGCTCCCTACTAAGCAAGGAGCTCAATGTGGAACTCGATTACAGGACCCTGGGATCATGATCTGAGCTGAAGGCAGACGCTTAACCAACTGAGCCACCCAGGCAGCCCCATCCTTATATTTTTAATGTAATTATTTAGACATATTTTTCTGTGAATACCTAGAGTTAATCATTATCTACATTATTCTCCAAAACAGTGAACAAAAAGCTTAGGATGTGTTTAATTCCCTATCTCTTCATCTCTCATAAGACACTATCCTGGAGTTAAATTCTAGATTGTTAGCATTTTTAAATTTTACCAAGTACAGCTTATTTAGACTTAACAAAGAGTTACGAATTTGGTCTCCTGACTCTCTTTTTCTTCTTGTATCTCATATTTTTTTCTTGAAGCCTGTAGCAATGTTTGCTATTCTTTTCAGCTGCCCAGCAGCCAATCTCTCGTCTTCTATTTTAGAAATTTCCTACCTACCTACAATTTAGACCTTAATCTACCTACCACTGAAGAATTTGAAAGTAACCGATATTTGCTATACCAAGTTGCCTTGGAAGTAGTGGCCAGGTGTGTCAGTCAGACACCCTCACCCTAGGGACAGCAAACATCTGTATTGACAATGGGCGGTGGCAGCAATGGCAGCCACATCTGGTCTTCAGAGTCAAAAGGAGTGGCTGTTCCAGTAGGAGTGTCCCCTCCATGTGTTTCTAAGATGTTGCCATGTTTATGTGTTCATAACTTGTGTCCACAGTCCATTGTACTGCTGTAGAGAATTTCCATTGTATAGTAAGGGTAGTTTATTCTTCCATTTTGCTGCTTAAGGAACATTTAGGCTGTTTTCAGGTTTTGTTTTGTTTTTTTTAAATTACAGAAAGAATGCCACTCTCACAGTTTTTTTCCTATTTTTTTAAGATTTATTTTTTTGAGAGAGAGTGAGAGAGAGATCACAAGCAGAGGGGAGGGGTAGAGCAAGAACCAGACTACTCATTGAACAGGGAGTCAGATGCAGGACTCGATCCTAGGACCCTGGGATCATGACCTGAGCTCAAGGCAGATGCTAAACCAACTGAGTCACACAGGTGCCCCCAATAGTCTTGAAACACATTTCCCAGTTCACATGTCTTTGACACTAAATATCCATATTCTATCCCAGAAAGTTAAATCAGAATATTTAGAGATGGGGTCATAAAATGTATGGAAATGAGATTATCCATATAAAATAGATATCTGGCATTAGTATAATCTTTATTATTTGAATCCTAGGGTTAATCAACTGAAATCTACTACCAAAACCATTATTGCCTTTGCAGTAGGGAGGAAACATATATCTTTATATCCAATTTAGCAAAAGTACTATTCACTCCTCTTTGGGAAGATCTGAGGTCTTTTTTTTTTTTTTTTTTAAATTTTCCCTTTTCTTTTCCTCTTCCTTCTCCTTCTCCTCACCCTCCCCCCCATTTTTTCCTCATAAATAATGCCATCTATGCAGATGCCTCCTCCAGATCAGGCATGCTTTCCCTGAGAGCTTTCTGAAAAAACTGATGCTTTGGGCTCATTTGCATTTCTAATGGGAGAGGGGCAGGACGTTCCTTCAGCTGAATCCTAGTACAAGTTGGGCTTGGGAAAGTGCTTCAGGCAATAGTATTTTTTTCAATTTTGTAATGGGAAAAACCTAAAATGTACTTAGCCAAACACTCTGAGCCCTGAGGCACTTGAAGCAAAATGTAATCCATATGTTTCTGATTCATTTCACTCACCTCAAAGGCTCTTCAGAGTAAGGTTTCATTGCTAAGAAGTGTTCAAACTGTTAAACTTTTCTTTCTCCACAATAAGGAGGACTTATCTACTGAACCCATTTCCCAAAAGACAGTAACATTCAGGCTCAGCACTCAGAACTCCAATTTCCAGAGTCTTGCATGCTATTGAAAATATCCTGTATCTTAAAAATCTGTCCTTTTCTTTAAGAAGAAGCACCACTGCATCTTAATAAAATGTTGGCAAAAAGGAAGAATTATGCTAAGGAATGATTTTGTTTTAAAGACCAAGAGTTTCTTAGAGTTAGAAGGTAGTTGATTCCATACATTAATCTGGTTTAACTACCTACTTATTTTTTGTTGACTCTACTTAATATTTTTTTTTCTAGTATTCAATGAAATTTTCCTTCCCTCCTTCCATAGCCCCTCCTTTCCTCCCTTCTGCCTTCCCTCCCTCTTGCCTTTCTTCCTGTGACACTAAATTTGGCAAGTACACATCCCAGGCAGAAAATGCTTTGGTCCATTGTTAGAACTGATCTCCTGCTTTTCCCCCCTTAATTAGAAAATGTAGCCTTTGTATGCATCAAGAGTAAAGTATAAAGGTGTGTAAAGAACAGAGCAGATCCTCAAAATATTTTGGCTGTCCAGAGAATGAATAGAAATATCACAGGGGAGAGTAAGGAAGGCCCAGGATGGGATGTGAGTTCAAGTAGGAATCTGGGAAATTATAGTAAGAGGAGCCAAACTCTGTGAGTGAGATTGCTCACTGCTAATCCCAGGGCAAAAACTGCTGGCTTTCTGGCCCATTTTACATAATCTCCTATTCATATTATATTTTACAAAACTCTTTACATTTGTCATTTTGTTGAATAAAGAATATCCAGGAGAGAGTGTTGAAATGTCCACTTTTACACCTGCATGCACAACCAGTTAGAACATTTTGATTAAACTGACTAGTCATTTCACACTGCAAGTCAATTTAGTCAAACAACTAGTTAATTCCATCAGCCAGCCTGAGTGTTTTTTAAAAACCGAACTGAATGTCAATGGAATCAAAGCCTATCAAGTTAAGTGAACTAGTTATAGCCCAAGTAAAATAATTTATTCTCGTGAGTACCGTCCTTGAGTTTTTTGAATTGACAAAATCTATATTACTGGCCTGGATCTTCCAGTAGCTCAGGTCTAACCGTTTTCCATTCTATCTAGAGCCATTATGACATACGGTAAATGAAATGCAATTTTCCCCAGTAGCTTATAAAAAAAAAAAAAAAAAGGCTAAAAATAACTTTTATTTCACCTGCGAAACTTTGCTACCCACATTTTCCCTTATGAAGAAAAAACTAGTCAATAAAGAATAGGACAAAAAAGCTGTGGAAAGGAAAAGGTAGAAAAGAAAACCTGCAGATTGTCTTTTAAATCAGGCTCAAATCCTGTCCTGAAGTAATCCGTTTCTAGAGATGATTGTTTATGGAAAGAGCCTTGAAAATTTCCTCAGGTTTCATATTCTAACTCAAAAGGGCGTGTGGCCCTTATGTAATGTTTCCATGAGATGGAACAAATATTGCTTAGAGTCATACTGTTTTCTGCCTAATATTCTCTTGTCTTATTATATACAATATGCATACTTAGTTTGAAACTAGTTGACTACTCCAGATAGACAGGGATATATAAAATTCTTTTGCAATATTCTTGACAAATTACTACATTTACAAGAGTGTGTTTGTAGGTTGCTAGATGTTAATTTGACAGAATAGCAAATATAGAGCCTGAATATCGGGTCTAAATTTAAGATCACTTTCCTCTTAAATACCCAATGCCCTCCAGCTTACTCCCTTCCCAATATATTTAACTTACAGAAAAATGTTTAGATTCCTCATGGATAAATTCAAGCCAGCCTTTGGTGTCCCTGTCTGGCCCTAGTTCCCACCATAAGGCCATAACCCAGAGGATATTCTTTTCTGGGTATAAACACGTTAGTCTTTGTGTTTCTCATCCCGACCCATTGCTGTAGTTCATGTCCTCCATCTGGTCTCTCCCTCCCCTCCCCTTTACTCATATGACTCCTAACCATCTTTATGACCTTGGTCATGGCTCCCCTTCCCTAAGATGGAAGTTTTTTCTTATCCTTTGGATCCATGGACTCTCCTTTTCCCAGAATATTTTAGCATTGGTGTTTGCACTCCATATTTGGTGATGACACACTACCCATTATGGTTAGACATGATCTCACAAATATTCATCGTTCTGCCTCCAATTAGACTGCAAGTTCATTGGGAGAAGAATCCATGTCATATGTTTTGGATAAATTCATGGTAACAAACTCCAGTATTTATTATCCTTATCATCTTTATTAAAAGTATTCTTTTTTAAAAAAAATATTTTATTTACTTGTTTGACAGATAGAAAGAGAGAGAACACAAGCAGGCAGAGTGGCAGGCAGAGGGAGAGAGAGAAGCAGGCTCCCCGCTGAGCAAGGAACCCGACGTGGGACTCGATCCCAAGATCATGGGATCACGACATGAGCCGAAGGCAGCAGCTTAACTGACTGAGCCACCCAGGCATCCCTATTAAAAGTATTCTTAATAATGCCTTACATTTGGATAATGACATACTATTGGTGATAGAATTATTTACAAAAGGAAATTCTACTCATTCTAACAATTGCTTTTTGAAAAAAGTTATGACAAAATAATCTCCATATCATGGAGAAGAAGTAAAAATTTGAAAATCTATCATTTACCCAACTTCATATTGGGTAAGAGCACGTGAGAGCCATGATTTAAAGTCTGACCTTTTTTGGGGGGCGCTGGTAGGGCTGAACCTCAGAGAAATAAAAATTCATTGTGCCACCAAAATAAGTTTGATAAAAAGAAATTATTTAAAAATTACTAAATGAGGCTATACATACCTTGCTAATTGGAAACTACTGTTATTCACTAAGCATGTGTTCTCTATTTCCAAATGTTTACATGCATAATACCATTTTATTTTCTTAAGTTCCTGAAGAATAAATATTATTATGCCCTTTTTATAAATGAGGTTCAGGATTTTAAGTAATTTATCTAAAGTCACAAAACAGAAAGTGGTAACACAGAGTATCTAACCTTAGATATCTGAATTCCAAAGCACATGCTCTTTCTATTACATTGTGCTGCTTCTCTAGAACCCTGATGCAAGAGGAAAAGGAGAAAAGATATTAAATTGTGCATAAAATCTATTCACAGACACTACAGATACTCCTACAATGAAAAGTAGGTACATAATCTATATGATATTCATGACTGTATTTTTAATTGCCATGTCTTACTCATAATTTTAGCTGACTTATACCACCTATGCTACAAAAGTGATGAGGTGTTTGCTTCCAGTTACAATGAAGAATAAATTAGATTGCTAAGTTAAAATGTTTATTGTAAGTCCTAGAGCAACCACTAAAATAAAAAACAGGAAAAAAGCTATAGCCAATAGCCAATAGTGGAAACAAAATAGATTATTAAACAACTCAGTCCAAAGTAAGGTAGGAAAAGTAAAAAGGAACAAAGAACAGATAAGACATATAGAAAGGAAATAGCAGGATAATATATTTATACCTAAACATACTAATAATTTTATTAAATGTAAGTGCTCTATCCATTCCAAATGAAAGACAGAGATTGCTATGCTGAATAAAAGAGCAATTATATGTGGTCTAATGAAATCCAATTTAAATATAAAGATGTGGTATAAAAATTTTAAAAAGTGGAAAAAAGATATGAGGTAACTCTTTATGTGTTTCTTATTTTTTTCTAGCTTTATTTCCCATTCTCTTGGCCTGCTGTGGTTTTTAATCATGCAGGTTCAGGGGGCAGTGCAAGGCTTAAAATATTATTCAGGCCCTCTGTCTAGTTATTAACCAACCTACTATTCAACAAAATTAACAAAGACAAGACTTGTTAGCTTTCCAGTATTGAACCACATAAGCAAGTCATGACTTTTCTAGGGAAACAAGGAAAAAAATATTTATATAAAAGAGTTTTTATTTAATTTAAATTGTTTTGAATAACAAAAACTGTACATACTCATTGTAGAAAAACTTGGATAGCTTCACAAATACAACAAGGAAATTTAAATGACCCAATATCATGCCATCCATAAAGAATCATTCCAGATGTTTCAGATATTTTTCTATCACTAAAATTGAGCATATATATTTTATAAAAATAGAATAAAATTTTTTATTTTAAAATACATTATGAGTATCTTTTCATGTCAATATATCTTCTATAAAAATCTCAGAACCATTAGATCATATGGGATGCTGTAGTTTATTACATTAATAATGACAGCCAATGTTTGTCAAACACTTACTATGTACCAGGCACTGTGCTAAGAACTTTGCATTATCGATGAAGGTAGCTGGTCAGACCTCATCACTGTGTAATTACCTGAGTAACAATACCAGTTGCCATTACAACATTCTTTTGTACTGCCAAGAGACCAAGTTTTCCTATCTTATAGTAAACACTAAGTCTTTCTTTGGCATCAGTGTGGCATGATGCTACTCCTCCTACATCTAAACTGGTGTACCTTTCTTTTCCTATTTCACGTGCCCACCCAACTGTCCATGTATCCATGGCACTATGTCCTTCAATTGAAAAAGAAATATAACTTTACTTTATACATAGATCTAAATTTGACAACACTCAGATGAATGATGCATTTTCCACATTGCACTATATAGGGCTTCCTAATCCCATATACTTTGTGTGACTAAATTGTGTCTAAGATTTTTGCTATTTTGAGTAATGCTGTGATAAATATCCTAGTGGGCATATAAGTAAATTGTATCATGATCACGGGGTGACTTGACCAATGGCCAATGAGAGGGAGGGAGAATACTCACTCTCAAGACCCGAAGTATGCACCAAGATACTTACTTGGTGTTGAATATGAGAAAGAGTCTTACTTGGTGGTGGGCTAGAGCCAGCTAGGTCAACTTGGAAGAGTTGATTGTGTACACATCTTTGCAACTCAGCATTCAGTTACAGCACATTGAAATCAGCCATGGGGTTAGTATTTAAACCACTGAAATCAGCAAACACTACCAGTCAGGCAGATCTCTTCCTTTGCAGGGCCTGTGATTCAACATTTACCAGAACAGCCCTGGCCTTATTGATGAGTTAATACAGGTATCTTATATGCAGCAACACACAGTGACTCAGTTGGCATAATTCCTAATCAATATAGTGTTGTCCACCAGCCAAGCAGTCTGCAACATAGCAATGCTAAATATATAGTGTGGCCCAAGGTGACACAGCCTGTAAGTGATAGAGTCAAGATTCTAGCCCCAGGAAGACTCTATTCCCAAGGTCCATGTTCCTCTGCCCTATTTTGCTACTTCTAAGGAGGGCAAGCTCAGGAGACACACTGCCTGACTCTATCACTTGATAAGCTCCATGACTCTGGGCAAGATAATTCTCTACTCCAAACCTTCTTCATGTGCTAAAAAGGAATAAGAGTAGTATCTATTTCATAGTGATTAGTGAGGATTAAATGAAGTAGTGAATGCAAGGAACTCCATACACTGCTGGGCATATAGTAAATGCTCAATAAACATTAATGACTACTAATATATTTTTTAAAAGCACATAAACCAGTATCTTTTATCTTTTATTCCACAGTGTTCTTTTAAGGTCAGGAATGTTTAATAGTTTTGTTTTTTTAAAAAAAACAAGTTTAATTGAGCACAGAAGTCTTACACTTTTTTTGTTTTAGGTTTTTTTTGTTTTGTTTTGTTTTATGTTTGTTTGTTTAATAGCTGCTACATATTTCGGTATATGGTCATGGTTCCATTAAAGAAGAACCATTTACACTTCATGTAGTTGATCAAGTCCCCTTAAAACCAAGAAATGAATTCACAGAAGCCTCAGATATCCGGAGAAGCGATTTCCTTTGGAAAAATTATAGTATCATGACCTGAATACCTTAATTTTGACTAATCATTAGAAATCTGGTAGTTGCCACTTGGACAAACAGATTCTTAAAAAATTTCTCTTTATGAGAGAACATGTGCTTTGGACATAGTCTTATTGTTATGAGTGAGTTTTCACGTCTGAGAGACCACCAAGGAGCCAAGAACCGATGCAATCACACGAGGGTTTATTTGACAAGCTTAAGCTTGGGCCCAAGTGTACCCAACGCAGTGGAGTAGGGACTTGGACCCCAAACCAGATTACAGTCAGAGTTTTTAAAGGCAGAGTAGGGGTGGACTCGGTGATGGGTGAGGACAAAGGGGATTATGGATGATTTAAGTCTCTAAGGAATTTTAGAAGCAAGGTCTCCAGGACCTTGAGGGGCTAACTATTGTTGGGAGAAAGGTTACTTATTCCCAGTAATAAAAATCTTCTGGTGAGACCCTTCAGATGTATATCAGTGGGCCATATGCTTGGAATGATTCTCAACACTATCTTGGAGGTTTAGAGATAAAGTTTTCTAAAGGAATTGTTAAAGTAGACTTACAGGATCCTGGTTGGACCTGTTGGGGTAGGGGGTCAGTCAGGCTAGAATTGTCCTTAGCAAAACCTCAAAGTGAGGGCAGTTAAGTCTCCAGGGGAGAGCCACTCCGTCTGTTTCAAGGGCTTATCAGTAGGTAAGGAATTTTAATGATTTTCTTCTGCCTCTGTTTCCCACATCAGCTAAACTTGAGGTGGGATGGCCTTAATTTTCTCGGCCTCCACATTTCCCCCTGAACAATTCTGACCCTTAAATCTTTAAGGTTGTTGAAAGTGGAAGGTCTCATCTTCTGTAACTTCTTCCTGCTGAATAGGGGCGTAGAGCTGTCCCTACCTACTCGGGTCAACACTGGTCAGTTGGGGAATGTGTAGGGGAGTGATGAAAGAGAGAGGCAGCTGAGTCCAGGGGAGAATGCTCAGGTGATCTTCCCAAGTGGAAAGGATCATCTGTGGAAGTTATGACAGTGAAAATAGCAAAACATGATTAGTTTAACAAAAAGAAAATGAAGCTCAAATAAGTTTTTTTGCTATTTGACAAAAAAACCTTTTTCCAGTCCAGGAGTTTAAATCAATCATTAAAGGAGAGAGGGACTTTAAAAGTGCTAACTTGAGTAGGTCAGAACTCAAGAAATATTTTATGATAATCTGGAACATCAAGATGGCTGCACTTATGTCAGGGCTAGACTCGAGGTGGGTACAGCCTTGTTTTTCTTGGCCTCCACACTTATCACTTGAAGGAACATATCTTGAAAAATGGAAATATTAGCTTTCAGCAGAGACTTGACTTCTACAAAATTTGTTTAAAATGAGTTTAATATTCTCTCTCAATTTCTCTGTCAATTAATGGTGTGGAAGAAATTTTAGGGTCACGATTATCTATAAAACAAAGATAGCAACAAAATGAATAGAAGAGTGCCTGGCATATAGTAAGTCTTCAATACATATTTACTGAATAAATAATGCATCAATTTGAAGTGAAAATTGTGGTACAAACATATATACACAGGGATATAAAAACCAATAAAAACATATAAATCTAATATAAAATAGAAGTTGTAATGTAGATCATCACTGCATTTCTTCTATTTCATGGGGAAAATGTTTTGACTGATGGAATTTTATAAACTGTCTAGTTCTGTTCTCATAGTTATTTGGCATCCTGGACACTGAGTGTAAGATGAAAGGGGTCCTGGCATGAGAGGCCTTTCATGAGATGACAGAATTACTTTAAGGCTATCAATGGGACCCTTCTTTGCAATCAAACTTGATGGCAAAGAGCTAGTACTTCCAGCCATGAACATCTACTCAGCTATAAGGAGAACATCTACCCAGACTATCAGGAGAAAGTCTGAAAAACAAATCCAACATGTGAAATTTCTTCATTATTATTATTCCAGAATTTGGATTCCAATGGCATTTTCTCTGCTGTTTTGAGGAAACCTTAAGAGAGCCTCCAGTTTTCTGTGAAGTTTTGACAATGGAAGCCAATTTCTCCCATTATAAATGCAACCTGCCTTTCAGCTCTGTCCCAGGTTGAAAATGTCAGGGATCTGAAGGTCCTAGCCAGACAGCTAGAGGCCAGCGCCTGACCAGAAAGAGACGTCCTCTCTCCCAAAGTGCCCTCTGAGACTTTTTACAGCCTAGCTTTCTACATGGATCAAACAATGACAAATGAACAGTATGAAGTCGTAAGCTAAAGTCCCATAGAGTCTAATAAGCTCAGAGTCTGACCTGGCCCAGCCTGCTCGAGACCTCTGAACACTCACAGACACTCAGGGCTGTCCGGCTTTTCTCACCATCATCCTGGACCAGATGAACTGGTCAAGAAGAGAAGCTGGAAGCTTTCTCCAGCTGGCTCAGTCAAGAAATAGGGAAATATGGAAGGAACCCAGATCCCCTATGTCAAGAAACATAGGTTCTCCCCTGACGTCTGCATCACTAGTTAAGTGATGAAGTTTATTTCATCCGTCTGGGCCTGGGTCTCCTCGGTCCTCCAAAAGGATAAGTGAACCACACAGTTTCAAATGCTTTGTACACCTGATATTTTAATGCTAAAAAAAAACCAACTTATAGATTATGGGGCTTCCTGGGGATTGTGCTAATTTCTTCATCTACATTATTTCTTTTTATTTGCACAATGGCCTTTCCACTGATAGCACCCCTATTTTGTAGATGAGAAAGCTGAGGCTCTGAGAGGTTAGGAAACTTGCCAAGTTCAGGAATATATGGCAAAGTTAGCAGTCAACCCCAGGCCAGCCTATTCCAGACTGCACAGTCTTACCCACTGCTCTGTGCTGTCCCTGACACACCTTGATGATTCTATGGTGCTTGACAGTATCTTAAGATACATTCAGACCAATGTCCTGAGATTAGGAGATCCTCTGGACACTCCTTTAAGTGTCCCTTTTCCAATTTTCTGTCCTCTAATCCCACTGGCATTAAAAACCCAGTCGTATATCGTGTTTGATGGCAAATGTCCATGCTACACAAAGAAGCCTTATCTGGTCATTTCATTTGTGCAAGCAAGGCCGTATGGAGTCCGGACGTCTGTGACTCATCTGTCAGCTTTGGAATCTCTTTCAAAATTTACTGATCTCCTGACAGGAATGGGCAATGGCTTCACAGGAAATGGAAAGCTCTGAACCTTTGCCAAAATCTCAAACCCAAACGAAACCCAAGTGCTTATGTTGAGTTCGGGTAATAACTTTGCTCTTCTGGCTCCTGCAAAGTCAAAGATGTCTCTCCTTCCATTCCTCCAGGCCTAACGAATGACAAATTAAAGTGAGCCAAACATGCACCTTGTAAGGAGGGGCTTCCAGAGACTGATTACTGATCTAATAGCCTTAGGATTTTCTCTGACATAGTTAAGCTTGAGACAGTCCATTTGGAGAAAAAGCAGTTAAAGGAAATTTGATAAAAATCTTCCATTACTGCTAAGGCAGAGGTTTTTCAAGAGGCCGAGTGGTGAAGTAGGGAGAACGTGTGCTTTCTTTCTTTCTAGGGGATTCAGGCATGAATCTCAATTCTTCCACTTAGTGACTGTGTGACCTCAGGCAAGTTATCCAGCTTCTCTGGGCCCTGGTTTCTCTATCGATAAAGAAGGGATAATAATTATTTGCCACATAAGTTTGTTGTGAATATTCAATTAATTAATCATGTACAAACTTAGTAACTCTGTCATCCGCAAACTCCACAGAATTATGGAATTTTACAGTTAAGCTTATAATATGGAGTTCAGATATCTGATTTTACAGATTAGAAAGGTGAAGCCCATGGAATTAAAATCCAAAATCATATAATTAGTTAGTGGCTTCTAGTGCATTCTATTTGCCACCACATTTACAATCCTGCCCATAAAGAAAGACTTATCTGTCAATCAACACAATTTATCTGGTAACATTTATGTGCGCAGTACTGTGTTAAGAATTGTAAAGGATTAAAATAAAAAGAGTCTTAGGCATTACTGACAATAGGCATTAAGACTCTGCTGTGTGTAGTGTTTCTGTGCTTTCAGTTTTGGAGGTAATAAATTAAGTGTAAGACATGGTACATTCCATCAAGGAAGTTATCACTTAATTGGGAAAACATTAATTCACATGGAACCAGTAGAAAACCATGAAAGATGGCTCACGCAAACACAAATGGTGTGGCTGAGATGTGAAAAAAGGAGAAAATACGTAAGTCCTGGGGGAGTCAGAAGAGCCTCCCGGGAGTACTCAGCCTTGAAGGATTCTCCTGCTGTACGGAGACTGGCATGGGAGAGAAGTAGCTGCAGGCCACTTTCCAGACAGGAGAGTCCCCCACCTGAAGCCTGGATTGCTTCCTCTGAAGGTGGAGATGAATTAGCTCATCCACTGCAAATCACAGTGAAGATTACACAAGATGATGCACTTAACACGTACCTGCCACACAGTGAGCACCTAACTAGATACTCATCCATTATGCTGATCTGCAGGCTCACAAAATGCTGTCAGGGAGTTACTATTGTTCTCCCCATTTCATCGGGAGGAACCCGAGTTAAGGGCAATGAGGTACGGGCACGTGGCTACATTCTGGCCATTTGTGTTTGAGCAAAAGTGATATGGGTAACTTCTGGAATAAAGTGGTAAGGAAATCACTGTATCTTCTCCCAAAGTCTCTTACCCCATTTGGTGGCTTAATGGAGAGTGGTCCAAAAACTAAAAGGAGGGTGGAGCCACAGAACTGGAAGGAACCCAGATCCCTGAATAACTCCGCAGAAGGATGCCCCATCAGAAGCAGTCCCCATTGGACTGGAACTTGAGTATGAAATAAACTTTCATGGTGCAATCACCAAGATTCCAGGATACACTTGTTATAATGCCTAGCACTATATAACTACTATATTTCCTAAGGGCTTTTGAAAACTGTTGAATTAGAATACACTACAGCAATAGCATATAAGTTGGGGAGTGGGTAGGTAGGAAGTTTAACTTTTCTAAATTTCTTTTCTTGTCTTGGGGAAAGATACGGGTATTAATTTTAGCTTCCAAGAGATTACATAAATACACTGTAATATCCCAGGTGGCCATTAAAACAGATACATAGAATATAAATTCCAAAATAGTAGTAGAGAAAACTTGAGTAAGATAACTAATGGAAGAGTCAAACAAAGTACAAAATATGATGGTAAATATACCTATACATTGGCAACTGCATGAAATACAAGTGGAAAAATGTTCCAAATAAAAGATAAACATGTCTGAATGGGTTTTAAAAAGCTAACAACATATACATCCGTCTATACCACATAACTAATGAATGGTTAAAAGTAAAAGAATAGAAAATGATAGACTAACCAAATTCTAACTGTAAGACAGCTGCTCTGACTATATTAACATCCGACCAAATGAACCTAAAGTCAAAAGAAAAAACGCTGAAGATAAAGAGGGAATTTTCATAATGATAAAGATTCCATTGACCAGGAAGATATAACAATGTGAAATTTGTATGTGCCTATGTGAGGCAAAAATTGACAAAACTACCAGGAGAAAGGGAAAAATTCACAATCCCTGTAAAAGTAACTTATGGTAAAAGCAAAAACAAAATTACTGGTAAAGATATAGGAGATTCAAATGACATGACTGACAGACTTGATCTAATTGACAAATAGAGAAAACAACACCCAACTACTGCATAACGTGCATTCCTTAAAGACAGGTAGAATATTAAGAGCTTACTCCATTTTGAGCCACAAAACAATTCTCAACTGATTTAAAAGTACTGAAATTATGAAGCTATAGTAGAAGGAGAGAAATAAGAAGATGAATAGAAATTAATAAAACTTAGAGAACAATGAGAATATCAACAAAGCCAAAAGTTAATTCTTTAAAAAGATGGTCATTTTAAAAACTTTAAAACTGGTGAGATTGATCAATATTTTACTGAGAGAGAGAAGGCACAAATTGCCATTATCTAGAATGAAATGGAGTACATAATAATCGCTGTAGACAGTAAATAATAGTAGATATTATTAATAATTTTCATAAAATAGGCCAATTCCCAGAAAAACATAATATTAACACTGATTTGAGAATAAGCATAAAATCTATTTCCAGAGCCACAAATAAAAATAAAGTATTAGTAAAAAAAATTTCACAGAAAGAAAATCTTATGTCTAGTTTCTTCATTGGCAAGTTCTAAAAATATTCAAGAAAAAATAAGTATCAGTTTTACATGGTCTCTTCCAAAGAACAGAAAAAGAGGGAGTGATCCCCATTTTTCATTGTATAAGACTACAACAACCTTGCTACCCAGCTTGACAAGACAATTCAAACAAAGAAAATGGCAAGGAATCTCACTCAAAAACATCGAGGCAAAAGTCCTAAACAAAATTAACCAACCAAATAAAGCAATTTATAAAAACTAGAATACATCACTGACCAAGCAGGATTTATTCTACAAAGGCAAGAAGACTGACTTACATCAAGAAAACAAATTAAATTAACGTAATCATCATATTAACAGATTAAAGGAAGAATATGCTCATCTCAATAGACGAGGTGACATCATTTGATATAATTTAAAATTCATTCATGATTAAAAAGGTTATTAGCAGATTAGAGGCAAGGGTGAGCTAATGACACAGTAATGCAATGTAATACAATGCCAGGTCAGTTGGTGGTTGGCTGATCTACCCTGGATTTCTCTGGGCTTGGATTCGAATTTTAGGTTAGGTTCAAGTCCGTCCATATTTGGAGGTTAGAATGGGCTATCAGGGATGTATTTTTCTTGCAATCATAGCAGAAGCAACAAAAGTGTGAATGGAAATATAGGATAGCCCTTAAGGCGTAGGCATAGAACCAGCACAGTCATTTTAATCACCATTCTGTTGGTCATGGTCATTGCCAAGCCCACTTACCAATGGGGGTGGGAAAACAGATGCCATTTCAAGTGGAAGAACTGCAATGTCACATGACAAAAAACATGGACACAGGGAAAGATGAAAAATTAAGAATAAAATGCAGCTTATTACATCAGAAAAAGAAAGGAATTTCTTTTAACTGATAAAAGATGTGTACAAATTAAACAGAAATCTACAGTACAGGAGCACTTGGTGGCTCAGTCAGTAAAGCATCTGCCTTCAGCTCAGGTCATGATCTCAGGGTCCGGGGACTGAGCCTTGCTTTGGGCTCCCTGCTCAGTGAGGAGTTGGCTTCTCCCTCTGCCTGTGCCCTCCCCCAATTTGTGTGTGCACTCTCTCTCCCAAATAAATAAAATCTTAAAAAGAAATCTACAGAACATACCATGTATAACACGTAAACATCTTCCCTTTAAGGTGTGGGGTGGGTATAAAGATGTCTGATGACCACTTTCATTTAACATTTTCATTGGACATCAGAGATCTTAGCTAACAGAATAAGAGAAGAAAAAGAAATAACAGCATAGTTATTGGTGAAGAAGAAATAAAACTTTTTTGTTGTTGCAGATTATGTGATTCTGCATTTGGAAAATCCAAAAAAATCCACAGATAATTTATCTGAATTCATAAGAGAGTATAGTAAGTTTGCCAGATTAAAAAAATCAATATACCCAAATCATATACTAACAACAAATAAAATTTTAAAAGATACAATTAATGCCTCAACAACTTAAGGATGTACATCATGAAAAATATTCAAGATCATTCAGAAAAGATTATAAAACTTTATTGAATGACTGAAAAATAAGTATCTAAATAAAGAAGCATATGGTTTTCACAGATTGGAACACTTAACACAGCAAATATATTAATTCTCTCCTATATTGATCTCTATATTCAATGCATCCCAAATGAAATCCAGACAGGATTTGGGGTTGAACTTAAAAGGTGACACCATGATGTATATGGTTGGCAACCGTCTCTTCGGACTGTGCAGAATATGGGAACACTGGGAAGTCAAAGGAGTAGGTGATTTTCCCAACTATTGCTCAGACAGAAAATCAAGGTAAATGGTGCATTTGAATAGCACAATAAATCCATATGGTGAGAGGGCAGTAGTCTCTTTATGGCTGAGGTGAGAGAAAGAGGGCAGGAGGTTGAGAATAAATTCCCAGAAACTTTTGACAACAAACTGGCCTAAACGTCATGAGTCATCTCAGCTGGAGTCTGAACCAACATTTAAGAAAGAGGCAATTTATTCAAGTCTCAGGTTATATTCACAGCTAGGATTTATGCAAAAAAGGTTGAGGTATTTGACTTTTTAAAATGTTTTCTGTAAATGTACTTCAGTGAACAGTGAATAAGGAACAATGTCGTGGTAGTCCTCTATATCTTCTTATTTAAATTTGGCTATTTTAAGTGCAAGTTGTAATTTTGTCAGAAAAAGACAGAGCTGCTTCTCCCTTTAAGTCATTGTTTCTCAACCTTGGCTCCATGAACTATGTACAGAGCTTTAGGAAGTCCTGATGCCCTGGCCATAAGAGCCCAATCAAATCAGAATCCCTGAGAGTCCAACCCTGACCATTAGTACTTTTTAAAGTTTCCCAGGTGATGGTAACATAGAGTCAAAGTCGAGATCCTCTACTGGAAGTAAAATCAAGCCTCAGTATCAGTGGGTCACTGGAGATGTCAAGGTGTAGAGTCCTTTCTAGACCAATTAAACCAGAAACTCTGGGAATGAACCCTAAACATTCCCCAGAAGATTCAAATGTGCTGATAGGGACAAGAACCACCGGTTTTAGGCCTTCTGTTGATATTCACCACCATACTCATCATTGCTAATATCTCCTAGAGATTTTCTATAATGGTTGGTTCAATTCTTAAGCATCTGAATAGCTGTCTGAGTTGCAAACTGGCTAGGTTCAACTAAGAAATAACTTACTCAACACGTATTGAATAGCTATTGAAGACAAAAGACACAGTACTCATCTTGAGGTGAGAAAATAAAATCCCAAACAAATACATATTCCAGTTTCTGGTGGTAAATTGCAGGTGGTTCCACTACCACCAAGTTCTGTATAAAGGACTCTGAGGGCATGAAGAGCAATTTATTGAGGTACAATGCATGTATATATCTTTTCTCCAAGCCTTCAAATACAGCCCAGTCATATGAACCATATAGCACCTCTCCCATTCTCACAGCTTGAGAAAAGAGGAGAGGATAAGGTGGTGATAATAGAAGGCAGCATCACACCAAATATTATAATAGTCCTGCCAGCCCTGTCGTACCTGAGAAGTGTAGTTCACACTCACAAGAGCAGTGTAGCAAGTTATGTTCCTCTGGCACCTCCCTGGCAGGCATGTAACTTCTAAATGACTTAGCAAAACCTGGAGCTTAGAAGCCAGGGCATTCACTTCCAGTTGAAAACACTGACAGGAATCATCTGAGGACCCTGCGGATATCACAGTTCTGGGGTCCCTCCTCATGTGCCCCTTCTCCACAAGTCAGTTCACAGGGCAAGCCCAACCCTCAATGAACAATCTCTGTGTTCTAAAATGCCTCCTTGTGTTCTGGTTTATAAAACCCTTTTCCAGATCATATCTCAGGCATGATAGATGGAGTCATTCTCTGTTTTGTTTTTTATGTGTTAAGATGCAGATATCCAGAAAGAAGAGGAAGTGACCCAGGGTCACATCACTGATAGGGGCAGAGCTGGGATTCAAATTTGAGTCTTCCCCACTATAGAATCCTGCTTTCCCCTCTACCGTAATCAGAGGACTTGACATCAGTATGGTAATCAATGTGCAAGGCCAATAATTTCCAATTATCTTTTTCCCCTTGAACACCAAACACCCCATTTTATTCATATATAGTTTACTGCACTCTTTCCTTCAAAGGATTTGAGTGGAACAAAACCTTTATTAAGCTCAGCACCTAACAAAATTGTTAGGACTGGCCATCACATTTGGTCCTGCAACACAATTCCTTTGAATAAAATGGCTTCAGTGTCAGAACATGGTATCAGGCAGCATATGACCTGGAACTTCATAGGCTAAGGGAAGAATGATAAATAACTGAATATATGGAGAAGGCTTGCAGTCTCTGTTCTGAAAGGGAAGTTGGAACCCTAAATCTCAGGTCTAGATCAAGTTTCCACAGTGGTCTTCATCCTTACTTGGATAAATATCTTTTTCAGAATCATTAAGAATTACAATGGAGTTTTGCTCACTACGATGTGATTTTACTAGAGACCCAAGAACAACTATATCCTTCCCAATAATCATTCTTCCCCACTCTCTCCCACCTCCTACCCTGAGAGTCTTATTCACACAAGGTACAAGAACAGAATGGGAATGAAAGTGCCATGTTACCAGTAGCCGTGCAAGCTCCCAAAGCCAAATGAAAATGCTGATAAAACCTGGATATAAGGGAAAGAACCTAACATTCAAGAACATCTATATCATCTAACCATACACACAAGGCACTGTGGTTCTTTTGCTTTGCTTTTGTTTTTGTGAGTTCCAAGCAGACTCACTTACTAATCCCTATTGTCACTGGTAATGTATTGGCTCTAAATGACACTTTGTAAATTGTAGAAATCATTTTTTTTAAATATTGGAGTTTAAGTTCAGGTAGTGGGCCTGGAATTCCAACCCTGCCTTGCCTAACCAAAAGGCTCTGGTTTCATTCAGTGGACCAGGTTCTGTCTTCCTTTAAGATGGAGCTATTGTTACCCAAGTTCCAATCGACATTGGCCACAAATGATGGAGGCACAGTCCCTGGTGACACTGGGCTGGTAGTCAGCACCCTCAAAGGCCCTCAGCTGTACTGAAGAGTCTGTCCAGGCCCCCACCTCTCATTGCTCAGGATGTAAGCACTTAAAGTCTTTATCTGGACCCCCTGGTATGACACCTTGCACCCACCAACTGGCTTCCCATGGCCCTGCTGAGACCAGCACCTGCCTGGGCATGATGGAGCTGCTTCCATGCCCCATCCCTGGCCTTAGGGAGAGGACCCATTCCCTCTATACTCCTTTCCCACAGGTGTAGATGCTGGTCTCTCCCTAGCTCCCCACACACCAGAGACAAACAGTAGCTCAATGGAAAATTGAACAAAAGATAAGGAAAACAGATATACTGAACACAGAGCAGTATCACAGCCATTGAGACTTCTCATGGGGTCTATTGCTTGCCTCTACAGGCCAGAGGAGAATCAGCCCCCAATGCAGAAATGGCCTTAGGCCTAAGGGCTGAGCCAACCCCTGTGCTAGGCAAAGGGGACATTTGTGGTTTTCTTTTACTTCAGCCTAAGACCTGTCTCTCAAGTTCTCATTTCCCACCCTGGCACTGTCCTTTCAGGATGAGACATGGAGAAAAAGCTCATGCTTTTTGGGGAAAAAAAAAAAAAAAAAAAAAAAAACAAAAACAAAAACAAAAACAAAAACAAAACAAAACAACCCACTTACTTCCCCACTCCAAGAGTTTGGCCTTTCTCTCACATGCTGACCACTCACTCAATCTAAGTCTGACACCAGGGTGTTTCCCAAAGCCTGAGTCTTATGTTAGCATGGACATCTTTTTATACAAGTGTCACCACATTAGTGCCGAAAAGAAGCTGTATCTTAGTGGACGGTGGGCCTCACTGAAGCTTAACTTCCAAACCATGTACTAAAGGTTAAAATAGTACTTTACTAAATATCTGCTGTTCCAGGTTTGGTAGTAATAGGAAGATGATCTTTCAGAGGGAGGAAAAGAGGACCAGCAGAAGGTAGGAAAAAATGAAAGAAGGAAGGAAGGGAAAGAAGGATGGGAGGAAGAAAGGAAGGAGAAATGGAAGGAAATAAATGGTAAAAGGGATTAACTTTATAGATCAGAGTGTGGGACATGCCAACGGACAAGGCTGATTGACAAGGTTTAGTTGAAGAAACTGAGTCTCTCTGTGTAAGCCAGTCAGATGGAGGATACAAGTGCAAGTGTGAGGTCCGTAAGGACAAAGAGTCCCCTGCCCCTCATTCCAGTGAGGCTTCCCATTCTTGCTTCTGTCTAAGACTGCCTTAGCTGTAGTCACCAGCCACGATCACCACCCGGGTGCCTGCCCCAAGGTCTCTCCATGGTCCACCCATGCATAACTCCAGGCAGGCTGAGACAAAGTCATCTAGATTGACCCAATTCTCCATGTTCACTTACAGCCTGCCTCAAGAAATGGGGCAAATGTTAAAAAGTTGGGGAGAAAGGCAGAACAATATTGTGACAGACCACAGGGTCATGAGGACAGAAAGAAGACATGAATTAAAAAAGCATATTCTTCCAATAATGGAGGGATAGGTCCCCTTTGATGGCCAGGTATGTTTTAAGACTGGTCTTTTTTAGATAGCCTAATGCAAAGTGGTCAATTGCAACTAATTGCTTAAATATTTCTCCCTAAGCTTTTGTGTGTCACGTTTGCCTGTTTGTCTCTTCTGCTCTATTTTCAGACAAAGGGGGCTTAAGCAAAAACCTTCTGAATAGATTCATGAATATTTTAGCATGTACTCTGTGTACACATTTAATATTCTCTCCAGGGCACACAGAGCAAGGGAGTGATAAGAAGAAGCTAGACCACTGTTGGTGTCGGCTGCCCAACAGCTGACACTTTTAGGAGAAAGGGGCACATTCCCTACCCTGACAGTCTGAACAGCTTTGGCAAAGCCAAAAGAAGACACACAGATATCCAGTTCAAAGGCAGTGGGTGGCAGGGAGTGCAATAGTGTGGGTTGAGGAAGGGAAGAAAGGAACAAGGAGGCATCTACTGTGTCTCTAAAGTGATATAATGGTCTATTTGCATTCATTCACTCACTCATTCATTCCAAATAAATAGTGAGTAATTGCTATGATCCTGGGTTTGTGGTAGTTTTAAGAACACAAAGCTGATTAAAACATAGTCACTGCTTCAAGGAGCTCAGAGTCAAGAGGGAATCTAACACAGAAACGAGGACCCGGATATGTATTGCAAATGCTCTAGGAGAAGCTGAAGCAGGAATGAGAAGCCAGTGGATGTGATTTCGGTAGAGGTGTTCAGGAAAGACTCTGTGAGGGAGACGGAACTTGAGCTGAAGCTTCACTTTCAACAGAGGACCTCCTTCATGCAGGAAGCCGCCTGCACAAAGGATGGAGTGCAAGAGTGGCTGAGGCAAAGTCCATGGCAGGTGTGGTTGGTTCTGGATGGCTGGAGGGAAAGAGAAGGGACAATAAAGGTAGTCAAGAGTGGCTGCTATTCTGTTAAGGATTAAGAACCATTAAAGGATTTAGAAGCTCCTTGGCTTTGCTACTTGAAAAGATCACACTGATAAAGTTTCAGGGGATGATTAGAAGGGAGAGATGAGATCATTGCAATGGTGCAGGAGAGCCTGGTGGGATAGGACTGAGACATTTAGGGGTAAAAGAGATGTAGCAGGGACACCTGGGTGGCACAGTCAGTTGAATAAATGATTCCTGGCTTTGGCTTGGTTGTGATTGCAGGGTTGTGGGATAGAGCCCTGTGTCGGGCTCCATGCTCAGCTCAGAGTCTGCTTAAGACTCTTTCTTCCTCTCCCTCTGACCCTCCCCCTCCCTCAAATAAATGAATAAATAAATAAATCTTTTTAAAAAAGATGTAGCATATGTGGGAGACTAGTCCTTTTCTCCCATAAGCACCTGTGGGTAAGGCAGCCTAGTGATTAAGAGCCAGATGATCTTGATTCAGAATCCTGCCTCTGCCACATACCAACTCGGTGACTTTGGACAAGTAACTTAACTGTTTGGTGTCTCCATTTCTGCTTCCATAAAGAAGAAAGGGGTAATGATAAGTTAATTTAATACTGGTATTAGTAAACACTTGGAAAACATTTAGAATATTACCTATCGGATAGGTGCTATATAAGTGTGTGTTCAGTAAAATAGAGCCTACTTAACTTCTGACCTAGAAGAAGGGAGCCAGTGGGGATGAGGTAGGGTCTGATTGGCTTCCTAGTTGGGGTGAAGGGTGGCCTGGACTGCAGTGCAACTCAGTTCAAGTGTGGCCCAAAGACTGTTGTTGGTCTGCAAACTCTTTGTTAGAAGTTTGTGACAAGTGGAGGAACAAATTGAGAGTGATCATTATTCACCTTTATACCAATTTGACTTTGCTGCTATATCCACAGCTGGTAATGCTTTCTAATTTTACAACCAGATGGACTGGAAATTTATAAGCAAAATGATCATTTTCCAGAGACGGTTTGAGAAGCCTTGGTTGAGAACAGTGGTCCTCAAAAACTGTTTCATGTTAAAATCACCTTGGGAAGCTTTTAGAAACCTCTAGGGCCAGGCTGACCCCCATACCAATTACATGAAGATCTCTGAGAAAGACACTTCGACCTTCAGCATTTTTAAAGTTTCCTAAGTGATTCTAATGTGCAACCACATTTGAGAACTAGCATCTAGACCAGGACTTTTCAAACTCTATTGTTTGAAAAATGAACCACTTGGGATCTAGTTAAAATACAGATTCTGAGTCATTAGGTTGGGGGCGGGGTCCAAATGCCTGCATTTTTCACAAGCATCCAGCTGATGCTATTGGTTCGTGGACCACACCTTGAATAGGATCTGTGCGAAATCAGCGGTGCCTATCCAACCACACTGTGTCCACTCACGTAACAGTGTAGAATTTGACATGCAAAATAAACCTGAAAGGTAGACAGTACAGGGGAAAAAGTTAAAGCTTAGAGACAGCTGCAAGCCACTAAGTAGTCACACTCAGACCTGCGTCCAGGCCTCCTAACATTCAAAACCACCACTGCCCTACCACATCAGACTGTCTTTGTAAATGCTACTATTTCTGGTTTGGGCTTTGTGCTTCCATCTGCTGTTTCCTCCCTTACCCACCACTCCCACCCCCATCCCAGCCACTGGATTCCTGATAAAGTAACTTCTAGAAAAATCATACAATTTTCTTGGCTGCATTAAGGAGAAGAGGAAATTTGCCCAAGTGAAGGCCTAACCCTAAGGGAACCTCACATGTTGTCGCTCTCTCCTAGGAGTACAGGACAACCAGAGAGGAACAAAACAAGAAAATTAGGCCCAATTAATTCAAAATGGCAACATCTTCTAGGCTTGATGTGCTCCCTCTTAAAGAAGTGTTGGCTTCCTCAATGATGTCAATTTAAAAAAAAAATCTCAAATGCTAAAATCTCAGATGTATGCCAGGACACAGAGGGACGTCTTCTGACAGCCTTTTTTGACACCCCTGGTCATTCCACTGGATGTGTTTGTAAAACCTGAGACCTATACATGGAGCACAGCAGAAGGCTTGGGGTGGCCGTCATGGAAACTTGGCTAAAACAAATCCTTTGTCATTGTCTGATTCTCTATGCCTCTCCTACCTAGTGCAATAGTCAGTTCTTGGTTTCTTCTTCTGGAGCATTTTGTTCTTACATTGCATTAAAGTAAGATGTATGTGTGGGTCTACCCATCAGTCCACACATATCTTTCAGTGACAAAGGACACACCTTATTCGGCCCTATGCTTTTAGTTGCTGGACATACAGCAAGTGCTCAATCACATATTGTGGAGCAACTGGACAAATTCCTTTTTTTTTCCCCCCACATGTAACAGGAGTTAAAATGAGGATGACCCTAATAATTGGAGAATAAGGTGTGGCATAAAGTTAGGTGAGAGATGAAAGCCTCCAAGGGGGCATCAGGCTCTGGTGACATTATGGGTGAAAGCTGGAGAGTGGGGACTTGCTAGTAAGCTTTGAAGAAGGCAAATTGGCATAAGCAAGGGAAGATGATGGGACTCTGATGTTCCCAGCTTTTCTGAACTGGAGCTGGGGTTTTTCAGAAGTTATTCAGCATGTCACTACGGTGACCCCAGGACCACAAAGGAGATTGGGAGTCCCAAAACACAGGGGGGAGAAGGGAGTGCAGCAGTGACCCTCACTTCTACCCCAAGTGGGTACAAGAGAAAATGTTGGTGGCGGAGCTTCAGAGGTGATAGATCTGGAAGGGAAAGACGCCCTCAACTTCAACCACTGTGAGCAAGCTGAAGGACATACCTGTGTCTGCGAACTTGGCTGCATGGGGTTGGGGAATTGCCAGCTTCTCAATCTAGCTGTCTTAATGGTGTTATAGAGTGTTTTATGTTAATTAAACGTCTACTGTAGTTCTGTGCCAGGAGGCTTTGCAAAATCTGGTGCATGGGGAAAACAGGACAGGCGTGCTTACTGCAGGGGCCATCCTCAAATGTCTACAGACCAAAGTGGGAGACTCATAAAAACCTTCACTGGGGCCTTGACAGAGAAGACCGGAAGCAAGGAAATCCTGCAGGATGGAAACAGTTGTTGCAGAGGATTAGGGAAGGTGCCTGGGCTTCCTGCTAAAAAGAGGTAGAAATGAGATTGGCTTCCCCCTCCTCATGGAGCTCCCTTCTTGATACACTTCACCTCTTTGCTTTCAGTAAACATGGATCTGATTGGTAAATTAAAAACATATAGTAGGAAAAGAGAAGGCTGGTGCTATACAACAGAAGGAAAAAAAAATGTCAGATGTGTTAACACTAAGACCACAGTTTGCGTTTATTTTCTTTTAAGCCTTGGGGCATCCAAGGCAGAGCCTACTTGCCAGGAGTATTTAGTGTGGGCCATGCCCTATCCTGAGTATTTGACAAATTTTGCCTCCACAAAACAATGCTTTGAGTTAGACTCAATTATTAAGCGGAAACTAGAATTAAAACATGTTGGGATAACCTCTGAAGGTTACACATACAGTGAGCAGCAGAGCTGGAACCCAGGGCAGCTGTGCATGGGGACAGCCCTATGCACTGAACTACTACACTTTCTGTCTCCATGCCTGTGGGCTCAGCTTGCCCCCAGGGCTTTCTGCAACATGGAGGTAGCCAGTGAGTGGAAGGGTTGCAGTCTCTCTCTCTTCCTCATTCTCCTGGTCCTCCTGCTTCTCCTCCTCCTCCCCGCCTCCTGTGCATCTTTAAGCTCAATGTCTGCTCAGGGCAAGAGGGAGGGATGTCATCAGAAGCTTCTTCAAGCATCTTTTCAGAGCTCTGCCTTAGCGACCCAAAGTTGTGGCCTTGTCCAAACTGTCAGAGCCATCTGCCTGCAGTCCATGTGGCAGAAAGACCATCTGTCAGCCTCTGACCCATGCCTTCCCTCTCACAGACCAATCGGGCCAGCTCCAGGCTTGCTGAGAGCCCCCTGAGGTCCCTGCCTCCACAGTCCCTCTCCCTAAAACTGACAACTCCCACGCAGTCAGAAGAGGGGGTGCAGAGGGTGAGCTAAACTGAGAAACTATGTTCTCTCTGGGAACACACACAAACACACAGACACACAGCAAACACTGTTTTCTCATTTGGATCATTTTCTTCTAAGAAAGTAATTCTTTACTAAAAGTTTTGATTTAACACAAATACCCACTAGATGCTGCAGGGAATATATGCTGAGAATGAATATCATCTTAATGACTCCTTATCAAGTTAAATTATATCAAGAAAAAAGAAGTCAGTGTTATAAGATTATCCAAAATTATTGTTCATGATTTCCTACCTTTACCCATGTATTCCAGTAGTTCTCAATATTAGCTGCATAACAGAATCATGTGGGGAGCTTTAAGGTAATACCAGAGCTTGGGGCCCATCCCAGACCAATTAAATTTGAATCTACGGAATAAGGGCTGAATATTGTATTTTTAAGAAGTTTTCCAGGTGATTCACATATGCAGTCCGGAGTGGGAGCTGCTGTGTAGCCAAGGTATAAAAGAAAAAGAGACTGCCTGAGAAGGGGGTAGGTGGGGGGCAGAGGATATGGCTATTTATTGTGGATGGTCAGGGAAGGTTTCATTGAATATGTGGCCTTTGAGCTGAGACACAGATAAAAAGCAACAGCAAAACATTCCATGCAAAGGACATAGCAAGTGCGAAGGGCCTAAGGTTAGACTAAGCAGTGTACTTCTGAAGCACACCAAGAACACGGTGTGGTCAAGAATGATGATGGAGCGGTTGAATGGCAGCAGATGGGGTGCAAGGGGGCAGTGGCAGAATCCCTAGAACCCTGCAGGCCAAGGGCAAAAGTTTGGAGTTTCCTCTAAATCACTGAGGAACATAGGAGTGTTTTAAGTAAGGGAAAGAAATTACAATCTATTTTTATTTTCAAAAAGATCACCTTGGCCATTACATTGAAAATGGATTTGGGGGTAGTGGCAGAGCGGGACCAGAGAGATGGGCTAGAGATTGTGGCAACGTATCAGGAGGGAGCTGAGGGTGTTGGGACAACGATGTTGCCTTGTGACACCCGGTCTTTGGGGTGGCCATTTGTGAACATGGTTAAATATGAGGACAAAATTCTAATATGCTCTGGAAAGTGGAGGAGGAAAGGCCTGGAATCCCAGTGGCAGAGCTGAGCAGCTGAACCAACAGCAACAGATGCTTACCCCTGGACTGCTTATCGAGAAAAACAAACCCCTATTTGTGAAAGCAACTGCAGTCAGATTTTCTATTACTAGTAGCTAGCACATTGTCAACTGATTAACCGCTTTTCTGAACTGGACACTGGTATTAGAAGAATCTAGAAATCCCTGCTTCGTGCCCAGTTTTGATGTGGTCTGTAGTTAAGAAATTTTCATTCAAAGTTGAACAAGACAAAAATATTTCAGTGCCTTGACTAAACTATGGACTAGCTGCTCTCATTTGGATAGATCCAAGAATCAAGGGCATCAGGAATTGGATGCAATCTGATTCTCACAAATCTGGCACTCAAGGGCTCACAAAAACAAGCTGGTAGAAGTGGACTCATGGGAAGAGAATTACGGTTCAAAGAGCTAGTATAGGCCCGGAAAGCATCTGATCCAAGTATAGTGCAGCAGTCTGTTCAAAGAGAAAGCTCTGGCTTCAGAGCAGACATTGAAAACCAAGATTCGACAAAGGGCAAGAGCAGAGGAAAGATTCCAATCACGAGGCAATGTTGCCCTTCTCTTGGTCTTTACTACTATTTTCAGTCTAGTGCTTTCACATTAATTCATTTTATCATCAATGTGCCCAACCTCCCAAGCAAACTGATCCTGTAACTGTTTTCAGCAGCCCCTCACTGGCAGCTTGAGGCTGAGGGGGGCAGGCGAAGAGGAGTCTCTGTCTCTTTATTGAATAGCAGGATGGGTGTCTGACATCCTAAGCTAGAACCCTAAGCATGACTTTTTTCAGGGGGGCTACATTATTTTATCAGTGATTAAGTGATATTATACTAGTATTCCTAGTGATTTGATATTTTAATAAATCATTAGGAATGGGGATAGCCTAGGATTTCATTCTTTTCCTTTAACACTATTTGAGGACCAGTGTTCAAGTTCCAAAGCCTGGAATACAAAGGAACATTTTTATAAGGTATCTTTTAGTGTGGGTTTAGGCTTGTCTATAATATCTTGGAAATTACATATATATATATATATATATATATGTATATATACATATATATATATACATACACACACACATATATATACATGACATATATATTCAAATATCCACATTGTAGGTCACGAGATGCTGGTGACATTTCGATGTTTAATTCTTTTGACATTTCATTTTAACTCTTACATTGACAAAAATATTTTTCAAGTTGAAGGAAATGTTCTTTAAGGTTAAAAATTCCCATTTTGGGATAACAGTATCTTTCTCCCAGAAAAGAATAATCTTTTTAACATAGACAATGGCCTTTGTTTAAAATAAACTTTTAAAAAGTTAAAGTGCAGTGCGCATATAGGAAGAGCCAATTTAAAAAATTTTTTCAGTTCCCTGCTTTTATAGACTAGAGGAAATAAGGTTTACCAGAATTTTTCCAACTGATATAGTATGGAAAACTGATGTAGATATTCCACATCCTTTTCTGAAAAATATTAAGACAACTTTTTCCTGAAATTTAAGTCTGACACTTTGGAGTAGTATTTAATAGTGTCAGTATACATAGTCAGATGAGTAATATTCAACTGTAGTTTTGTGTATGTTTCTTTTGTGTATGTTGCAAAAACAGTATTGTTTTTATTAAAGCAAATGGATTTTGATGGTTGCAACGTAATGACCATGATGTTAGGAAGGCAAATCTATGAGTTAATGGAAGTGTTCACAGGGTTTGAAGTTCAAAAGTTGTAACTAAGGAGACTCATACACCCCAGCCCAGGTCAAGGAGAGTAAAGTGATGAAAGAGTCTATCATATCTGTAATACCACAAACACAAATGGCACATTTACAAAAATTTCTATGTTTTGTAGGCTATATGGAAAACCTCAACAAATTTCAGTGAGTTAATATTACACAAGGAGTAGAAAGGATAACTAATAAAGAGCAGGAATTAATGAATAGAAAACAAAGCAATGATAAAGACCAACACAATTAAGATCAATTTGGCTCATTCATTCAATGAACATTTATTGACTGTTACAGGTACTAGGGATTCAGTGGAGATCTAAATGGATAAAAATCTCTGCTCATATAAAAATTACATTCTACTTGGGAGACAGACAATAAAGTGACCAAATAAATAAAACACATAGTGTGCTGGATGGTGATGTGTATTAAGGAGAAAAAGTGAAGAAAGGAAGCTGGATACAGTAATTGTACGGCAGGGGGTCTGAGTGTCTCAGTTGGCTGAGTGTCCAATTCTTGATTCTGGCTTGGCTCATGATCTCAGGGTCATGAGATCAAGCTCAGTGGGGCATCTGCTTGAGATTCTTGCTCTCCCTCTCTCTCTCCCTCTACTCCTCCCCCATGTGTGCTCTCTCTCTTTCTAAAATAAATAAAATCTTTAAAAATAAATTGCATGGGGACAGGAAGGTAAAAATCTTAGAGGGGATGGCTCCAGAAGATCTCAAAGAAAGTGACTTGTGTTCTTTTAAAAATGAATGCAACTAGGTACCTCTAGAAAATGTGATCAAAAATTAATGAATGGAGAGCAACAGTGCACACTGAGATAGTTGGCACTTACGATAGACTACATAAGTGTTTATACAGTAATGACATAGATTATGTATCTGTGAATATATACACACAGTACTAAGCATATAAACAGTATCAGGAAAGCACAGAAATTTTTCCTCTTATAATTCTAGAAGCTGGAAGTCTAACCAAGATGTCAGCAGGGCCATGCTCCTGCCAGAGTCTCTAGGAAAGATTCTCATTTCTTCTAGCTTCTGGGACGTAAGTACATATACAACATATTGTTTTAGAAAACCTTAAGAGAATTCAATGTAGAGCTTCATGCCAGTAAATCTGAAGAGAGTCAAAAGTGGCATGTTTTAAGAAAAAAAAGCAAGTGCCAAAACAGATTCAAGAAGAAATAATGACTAGGCCTAAAACCACTAAAGAAGTTGAATTGGTATTTAAAAATTTAACCCCAAATCCCTCTCGGGAGGCAAATGATTTCGGAGATGAAATCTACTAAGCTTTTAAGAATGGATAGTAGTGGGTTGAATGGTAGCCTGCCCCAAAGTTATGCCTATATCAAATCACTGGCCCCTGGGAACTTGTTAAAGCAAAGGTCCTCTGTAGGTATAATTAAGGATCCTGAGATGAGGAGACTGTCCTAGATTATACAGATGGGTCCTACGTCCAATGATGTGTCCTTACAAAAGATACACATTGGAGAGACACCCAGACAGAAGAGATGGAGGAGGCCATGTGACTGGGAAAGCAGATTGAGGAACACAGCAATAGCCACCAGAAGCTGGAAGAGACAAGGGAAACTTTCCGAGAGCCTCTGGCAGGAGTGTGGCCCTGCTGACATCTCATATTAGACTTCCAGCTTCCAGAACTATAAGAGGACAAATTTCTGTTGTTTTAACCCAAGTTTGTAGTACTCAATTATGACGGCCTCAAGAAATGAATACATAGACAATCCCAATATTTTAATTATTTATGAAAAATGTTCTAAATAATTGGAGAAAAAAGAGAAAGCTTGCAACTCATTGTATGAACCTTGTACAACCTTGATACCAAATAAGCTAAATTCAGTTATGACAACAGATACATAAATACCAAACAGAATGTGAGCATCCTGAATACAACCATGTATGTTTTAAAATAATATACTCCACCTAAGAAGAGATTATCTTAAAAATGCAAGGTGGTTTAACAAGAAAAAATATTAATTTCCATTAACAGCTTGAAGGAAAAAGATATATAATTTTCTTAATATGTACAAAAATGAATTTTATAAAATTCTGAATACTTAATGATAAAATTATTAGAAAAGTAGGAACAAAGGAAAAATACCATCATCTTAAAAAAGTTATCAAAAACGAGGGTAGGGGGGCCTGGGTGGTTCAGTCAATTAAGCATCTGCCTTTCGCTCAGGTCATGATCTCAGGGATCTGTGATTGAGCCCAAAGTTGGGTTCCCTGCTCAGTGAGAAGTCTGCTTCTCCCTCTCCCTCTGCCCCTCAGCCTCTCTTCCTCTGTCTCTCTAACAAATAAAATAAAATCTTAAAAAAGAAAAAAAATAGGGCAAACACTTCCATAATGAAATTCTTTAAGGTCAAGAATAAGACAAGGGTGGGGACAGGGATGGTGGCCCACAGCCAATGACTGACTGATCCCTGGAAAAGTCAGGCCATGTTGCTTCCAGGCAGCATCACTGGAAGGTGCCAGTATCTTCCAGAGATCCTGGTGGCATCAGACGGTGGCTATGTGTCAGCTTAGCCCCCATCTTTGCTTCATTGCTCCCTCTGCCCTCTGCTGATCCTCTTACTCCCTTGAAGGTTTCAAGTGAGAGCAATCCTCCTCAATAAATCACTCTGACAAGAAACCACATCTCTGACTCTGCTTCTAGGGAGCCCCAACCCAAAACACTGAACAAATCTCAATGTCAAATTCCCAGACTAGATTATTGCTAAGAAAAAACAAAATATTCCTTGTCATTGCTACATAATAGCACAACATAGCCATATCTAGCCATATTGTCACAAAAACGTTTTAGGTCAGCTGAAATATGTGGACTGCGATGAGGCTTGTTGATCTAAGAAACTTGATGCTATTTTCCAATATTCCCAAATCATTCTGATTTTCTCTCTGCTTCATCCATTTCACAGATATAGTATGTCACTGAGTATCATAGAATCTGACCTCTAAATTCTTCAACATTATGATGCAAAAACATTAAATTATATGCTAGCTTTGAACTTCAGAACTTGAAAAAGCCCAAGAGACTGCTGCATCCATCCCTCTTTTTTTCAGATGAGGGAGAAGAAAGTGAGAACAGGGAAAGAGCTGGCCCAATTCAGAATTTCCTGTGTTCTCCCACTCTATTCTCTCCACTCTAGGTCTGGAAAAGGAAGGGAAACAATGGTTCCAAGAAGCCAACAGGGCTCATCTTCTCCTTTGCACAGATGGAGAGAGTCCCAACCCTGAAGCACCTAATATAACTTCATTATTTTATAAATAAGAAATTACTTAATTGGTCATAGCACACAATTACTGGTTGTGATCCAAATAAGAACCTACTTCTCTCAAGTCTTAGTTGTGCTTTAACTACATAAGGCTATGTGTTTATAAAATATTTTTAATATATGGCATTCTAAAAGTCTTCCTAATACTTAATATTTTGAGTCAAATTAAATTATTTTTTAAAAGCCTAGAATGTGTTTGATTTTTCCTTCATTTGAACGCAAAGACCTGGGAAAAAAGTACTGGGTTGCCAGTATGTCCAATCAGGAAACCAGAACACATGTAAACATGAGCTGCAGTTTCCCTATTGTAAAGCAGACAATATTCAAAGTGAAGATCTCTGGAGTAGAAATTCTACCTATACTCATTTATCACTTTGTGTTTAGAACTTATGTTGAAGATGTGAGATGACGGGGAACTTTCCAAGGAACAAAAGACAAGCCAGTCAAGCTCACCCACCTGCAGCAACATGAAGTTCAGTGTCACCAGCGATACATTGAGGAGGCAGAGAAGACTTGGGTTCTCAACAATCCCACAAAGCAAGGTGGCCCCACAATGGAACTCAGCAACAAGGAAAGACTGAGATCTGAAAGTCATGACAAGGATATAGAAAGAGTGTTCAAATGAGCTTCACTGATAAGTCATGCTTTAAAAACAATGACCAAACAAAGTCAAGCATCTCAGTTTTTAAAAGCTGCTTTGGGAGACCTCTGAGTTGATCTATGTCTATAAGACTAAGCCAAACCACTAATGGTGAGCAATAATGTTCTGTCTAGAAGAGTTGACTCTGGTCTCTTATAGCCAAAGTGGGGGTGGGAAAGCAAAGGAGGGTGTGAGGCATAAATCACGGGATTTAAACACATGGTGACAAGGCCAGGTGCCCAGGGATATACAGATTACTAAGAAATTTATGATATGGTTATTTCAATTTTGAGTCATGGCAGTGATTTATTTTTAAGTTCCAATGCACTCTGGACATTTTATAGTCAAGATACAACCATTTGGAACATTTAACATCCATGAAGAGAATGTAAAACAAGAACGTAAATAAAAAAAAAATTTGATTTTTTTCATCATTTCTGTTTTATTCTTTATACTGCATTTTTAGATTTTAAGATCTCCAAGGAAATAACAGCATTTATTATCAAGCATTCAGCAGGGGATCTGGTTTGCTGATCTTGGGTATAGACAGATCTGAGGCCAGTTCCAAGAATTTCACAACTTAGGGTTTGAGAGCTGTAGTAAGACCTGAGACCTAGAACCAAACAATTCCTACCACAGATACAGACCTTTTTGGCTTATCTTCTGGTTTCATCCTCAAAACAGACAAAAGGATAACTGGGCTACAGAAGTAGAAAATCCCCATCTTCTCTATACTGATTGTCAAGATACATGGAGGAGACTTCAGAATCAAGTTAACTCCAGCCTCTCCCTCCCCACTCTACCTTCAGTCCCTGTCCATCTTAGTTTGGAACTCCTTCAAACATCTGGCCCTTCCTGTCTCCCTCCATCTTCCTCCCTCCAGACCCAGACCACTGTCCTAAGGTCTATTTCCACTCCCACTGCGCTGCACGATGACATAACAACTAGCCTCCTGGGAGACAACTTTGATCATGTCATGCCTAAAGATGCCCACAGCATAGGGTTCAAAACTGTAATAGAACATTAAAATACCCTTCACATTTTGGTCCATGGTTTGGCAAACTATGGTCCATGGGCCAAATCTTGCCCACCAACTCTTTTTCTAAGTACAGGTAAGGTTTTATTGGGACACAGCCCTACCCATTCATTTACATATTCTCTACAATTGTTTTCACATGGCAAGGGTAGATTTAAGTCTCCCCCAAGCCATAAATGTTTATTATCTTTACAAAAGAAGTTACTGACTCAGATCTAGGCCTCAGTCCAGTTTTTATTCTCTTTTTCTATCTGCCTCCAACATAATTTCCCCATATTCTAAAATCAGACTGGTTTTCTTACTATATTCTAAACATACCATTCATTGTCCTTTAAGATTACTTACTACTGAATGCGTTGTTAATATGGCAAACTTCCTTTCTTTAAGATTCAACCCAAATATTATCATCTCTATGAAGACTTCCCAAATTCCCATGGGTAGATTGGCTTCCTCCTCCTCTATTCTGTATTAATACTTTACACAGGCTTCTGTTTAGCATTTATTACATCTTATTGCAATGATGTCACTCACCAGAGTTCCTTTTAGCCTGTGAGCTCTTCAAGGTCTGCATTTTGTGTTCCAAGTGTCTAGCAGAATGCCTGACTTATCTAAGTATTTATGCCACACTGGCCATGGTGTATTAAATTACATTAATCTCACAGAAAATTGGGCTTGCAATTTATCCCTATCATAAAAAAATAAAAATACAGAAAGCAAAGCTGAATAGTTTATACTTAAGAACTGTGTATTCTTATCAATGAGCTATCAATAAAAATATGGGTGTTCATAAAACAAAATCAGATTGTGGCAATTGTTTTTCATTTAATAGGCTAAAACAAACACTGGAATAAAATGTTCAACCTATACCACTGAGACTGATTGATTTCTTTTGTATCTACTGTATAGAAAAGTAATTCTGTTTTTATCTTTGACAAAGTACTAGTCCTATAGTTTCTTGAAAAGATACGTAGAAAAATAATGAGAGGCAAAATATTAGAAGGTTCCCAGGTTCCTCCTGGAAAAGGCTCTTATACTGAAGTTTGAACACACATGATGGTGGCTCATGCTTGGTCGCAAGGACCAATGACACCCTATTGCCTTGTGCAGTCTCAGAGCATCTCCCATTACTGTTGTTGAAATGGCTAGGGTAGATGGTTGATGAGCTAGACAGACATTATTCCACCTCTGTCTGTGGCCCATTCCAGATCATGTTTTTTAATCCCGTTCCTATGATGGCAGGAGTTGTATGAGGCTATCATGGTTGACAATCAAGTTCATATCCTGGGTTTACTGAAAATAAACTGATTTCGAATCAGGAGACCTGACCCTGAACCAAGTTTTTTAAAATCACTTTAGAGCTCTCATATTGTCATCTGAAGAATAGGAGAGATAACAGAATACCAATTGCAAGTTTGAATTTATAAGGTAAAGCTGAAAAATGAACCCATAAAACTATAAGAAATATATATCACTTAAAAAAAAAAAAACTTTGGGTGGCAAAGGCTTTTCTTTTCTTTTTTTAAAAAATTTTATTTATTTAGACAGATGGAGATCACAAGTAGGCAGAGAGGCAGGCATAGAGAGAGGAGGAAGCAGGCCCCCTGCTGAGCAGAGAGCCCGATGCAAGGCTTGATCCCAGGACCCAGAGATCATGACCGGAGGCAAAGGCAGAAGCTTTAACCCACTGAGCCACCCAGGGGCCCCAGCAAAGGCTCTTCTAAACATGCAAGCAAAGGGAAAACCAAAGAGGAAAGGACCAGAGGGTCTTCCTCTGAGGGTTTAGAAACAAAGTTGTTCATCAGAATTGAGTGAGCTATGTGAAATTATGTCCTGAAAAGTGGTTAGCTTTTCTTCGTTCTATGTTCAAACTAGAATTTGGTATGTTTCCTCAACATGGAACGGCCTTAAAAGGCCAAATGTGTGCCGAGATTTTCCTGCTGTTCCAATTACTTCTGAAAGTCTCTACTGCATATTCCATTTCCCCTATGTATAGTGCTATGGCTGTCTGAGAGAAATGCATGCTTTCCTTGATGTATGAATGCCAGACACTCAGAAAAGATGTGCAAGAATTTAAGATGTCAAACAGATCCAGTGAATCTAGAATAGTCAAAATCCATGATTATGAAAGTGAATGGCCATTCAGACTTTCAAACAAAGTTTAAAGGCAGTGATAAACTGGTTAAAACATCTGCACCATTTGTGGCAAATGCTTAATGTTTTTTTTTTTTTTAAGACTTTATTTATTTATTTGACAGACAGAGATCACAAGTAGGCAGAGAGGCAGGCAGAGAGGGAGGAGGAAGCAGGCTCCCCACCGACCAGAGAGCCCGATAATGGCCCGATCCCAGGACCCTGAGATCATGACCCGAGCCAAAGGCAGAGGCTTTACCCCACTGAGCCACCCAGACGCCCCCTTTATGTTCTTAATATACAATAAACAATTTCAAAACTGTAAGGAAAGATATTGACATATTCGGAGAAACACTGTCAAAGACACAGATAATTCACAAAAGAAGCAATGAAAATAGCTAATAAATATATACAAATGTAACTTTACTATTGTCAAGAAGGCAAGTTCAAGGAAAGATGCTGCCCATTTATTACAATATTCTCAAATCTGCCTGTCATAATCCTGTGTACGGTGCTTAAAAACACAAATGTCTAGGCTTCATCTCTCAAAGGTTCTGCTTTAGGAGATGAAAAGTTGAGAGTAAGAAGCTGTTTAACAATTTCAAAAGATGGACTCATAGTGAGATCACTTTTCCCCTTAAACTTCAGTGGTTTCAATGCCCAGCACAATTATATCTTATAACTTCCCAATTCTTGAACTTCTCATTTTGTAAAAGTGGTATATTTTATTTGTTAAGGTAGCTCTAGAATTTTCTTTCTACTGCTTTCATTTATAAATGTTGAGAGTACTATGTTTATAAATGTATCACGAAATTTCCTTTTTAAACCTCAGTAGGCATTTCTCCATCGTTTTCTGGTGGTTTGTTTTGTTTAGAGGTGGAATTTGAGGAAAACCTGATTTAAAGGTAACCTTTTTTTTTTTTTTTACTTCCCTGATGTGTGTTTTTTATTTCCAAATTTGGAAACATTGTTAGGATGTTAAGCCATTGCTAAACCAAATGCATGAATTTATCTTTTATTTGACTTATGTTCTTTCAATTCATTACTTAGTTACTTAGAAGGTAACAGAAAAGTTACCTTCTGTTATATCTCTGATTATTATTTCTGTTTCCATTGTTTTGGTTTAATCCTCAAAATTACTCGTAGTTCTATTTTTTTAATGTTATTTTATGTTTTTCAGTGTTCCAAAATTCATTGTTTATGCACTACCCCCAGTGTTCCATGCAACGCGTGCTCTCCATAATACCCACCACCAGGCTCACCCAAACCCCCAGCCCCCTCCCCTCCAAAACCTTCAGTTTGTTTCTCAGAGTCCACAGTCTCTCATGGTTTGTCTCCCCCTCCGATTTCCCCCAACTCACTTCTCCTCTCCATCTCCCCGCGTCCTCTGTGTTATTCCTTATGCTCCACAAGTAAGTGAAACCATATGATAATTGACTCTCTCCGCTTGACTTATTTCACTCAGCATCATCTCCTCCAGTCCCATCCATGTTGATACAAAAGTTGGGTATTCATCCTTTCTGAAAGAGGCATAATATTCCATAATATTCCATTGTATATAAGGACCATACCTTCTTTATCCATTCATGGTCAGTTCCTGACCTTTCGAACAGCTTCTCACTCATTGATTTTTGTCTTGAACTCTCCATATGTATTCTGGATGGTTTACTTATTTGTATTTGTCTCTACATCACTGATTCAATTTATTTGTGCAGTATCAGAATACCTCCAAATCCGCTGTGCTTCGTGTCTTCCAATAAGAATTTTTAAGTTGATCTTGAAATTTGTATTGCTTTGTACTTGTTTTGACTGGATCCTTTTGGCATGTTTGTCCTCATCTCACTATTTTCTGTTATGACAGCCTGTTCTTGTTCTGATATTAAAGGTAATCTCTTCCTCCAAGTCTTCCTCCCTTTATGTTTTATGATCAGTTCATAAGCACACATATATTTATATCTGTGTCTATGTCTACACTTATATCTTTATCCCCACTGGTTTTTTTCTTCCCTCCCTCCATCTCTCCCTTGTTTTTTCCTCCTTCTCTCCCTCCCTCATTTCCTTTCTCCCTTCCTGCCATTCCTCTATCCTTCCATCTGTCCATTCATCCATCATCCTTTCTTCATTCATACAGAGAGAAAATGCTCTTTAGGGCTAGTGTCTTATCAACAAAAAAGATGGCGTCCTTAGATCTCCCTGCTTGAGGACTGGCAGCTCCATCTTCTTAGCTCAGTTTGGTATGCAGTGCCCTTGCTCAATTTGCCACAGACAGGCTTCCGCCAGTGGGGGTATGTTCAGTTGAATCTTGATCTAATATTTGCTTTGGTTTTTTGACATGACACAATCACACAGTTTGAAACAATATCTTCCATTCATAAATCTTTTCTGTCTTTACTCCTGGGATATTTTTCCTTAGAAACTAAGAGTTATTATTTCATTTTACCTCATATTGTAAGCTTTGGGTTACAGTGACTGAAGGTATGTAGAAAAACAACTGATGGGGGTGGGGAAGAGTAGGGCTCTGGGCTTAGAATTCAGGGTTTGATTGGGTTGCACCTTCCTACTTTCAAGGGCAGGGTAGTGAGCTTGGACAGTGGGTGTAAGTACAGGCTTCCTGGCAAGTACCTGCCTTGCTCTAGTACACAGGGCAGGATGTGTGGTTTGTGATATTTGGTTCTACAATGGGCTTCCCAATCCATTTTCACCAGTGACTCAGTTAATGTAAATCCCTGACCATGGCAAGTTTAGTCGACAATTCTTTCACCAGTATATATCTTTTTATGCATTTTTTGAAGCATTTTAACAGAAAATTGGGAGAGGGTTTACTGGGCACATCCAACTTACCACTATGATGACTAAGAAGTCGAGAGTCCTAAGTACATTTTCAAAATCTCACATATATGATATATATGTATCGGAGTTTAAAGTCTGTAATGAATAAAGACAGAAAATGGGCTAATTGAAGGTGGTACAAGGGAATTAAAAACCCTAATTTTACAAAGATGTAGGCACTTTATTTTATTGTACCCCCTAAAGGTAAGTAAGCACAATGTAATTGGGGAATAACTTTCGTTAACAAATGGTGACTAGCTAGAACACTTCAAATTGGGTTAGAAATTTGGAACCTCACAAAAGAAGATCCTCAGAATACTTACAGAACTAAAGGACCCAAGTTTGTATTATTTATAGCTATATTATTTGTGCAATTTGTAGACAAACTATTGTAGACCGGAGTAGTAAGATGAATATGCTAGGGCCCAGAGAGAGGTCTGCATCCTGAATATCACCCACAAGGGAATTAAAGCTTGACAGGAAAAATCAAGTGTGCCGCATTACCCAAAGCACTTCCGGTCACTGGGTCTCAATACAATGTTCTCACCCTGGAAGAGGTTGGAGAAGGACTTCTGAAGTGACTAAGGGAATAGACACCCAGGATTCCTGCTCACGGGACTGGGGAAAACCTGGTAGAAAAGAGAGGGTGAGTTCTAATGACACGTAGTGATTTCAAGAGGACCAAGAAATATTCCCATTCATTCATTCTTTCATTCCTCCCTCTTCCCCTCCCTCCTCTGTCCCACTGTCCCTCCTTCTCTGTCCCTCTCCACACATATAGATTGAAGTAGGAATTTTTAAAAACCATAATTAAGCTTTATGAATGAGCTTCCTAGGATCTAAAGGTGAAGAAAAGGTGGCAGACCCAAACTTTTCAAGGTGACCTAGGGAAGGATAGCCCTGCGTGTCAGGAACAATATTGTGAGTTGGCTGGATGGCTAAACCAGTTCTGTTGCAGCCTTTCTGATGCTTGTGACTGCACAGTGGATGATAAGTGTTCTCTTCACCTTTTCCTTCTCCCATGCTTTCAAATATTGTTATGCAATTGGCTGTGGAATTGTTACACTTCTTGTTGTAATGCTCTTGTAAGGTGCTGATTCTCAGCACTGACTTCAATAAAGGGAGAAATTAGATAAGGAAATACAACAGAAAATAGGACACAAATAGAAATAAAGAATGCATCCCTTTTTGGAATTACCTCAAATGAACCTTTAAGGGGTCATGTGGTAGAATTTCAATAGCCCATGATTCTGTCCTAAAATATAAGGACCAACATCATTATTGAGCATTTTGTAAGACTCTAAGTGCGTCCCTGAAGTTATAATGTGTTATCAGTGTGGACGCCATTTTATGATGGATCTTTTAAAAAGTATTTCCTTCGGTTTTTCCAGAGAAAGATATATAACTACCATTTATTGAAGGGCAGATAAAGTAGCATGCACTTTTTATCACTTCATTTAATCCTTAGAACAACAGCCTCTCAAGATTGGGAGTATTCCCGTTTTACAGACAAATGAGGCTTACTGAGGTTAAAAACTACTGAAACTCACACCACTATCAATTGATGGGGGTCAAGATTTTAAATCAGATCTAACTTAACTCTGAAATCCAAGTTCTAAACTACTTCCAGCTGAATTACAAAATACCAATGTTAGTCTGCTCAGGCCACAAATGGACCTGTCTATAAAGAGAGGACTGTCCTGTGGCAGAAGGAGAAAACTTTGTACTTTGATTCTAGGGGTGAAACAAGTAAGCAGATGACAGAGGGTGCCAATGTCAAGTTCAGAGTTCCAGTCTTTTATACTTTACCAGAGCCTGTACAGTGGGGCAGAGTGTTCCTAAGTGAGCCTGTCATGCCTGACAACTTCAAGCAGACCAACAATGAAGAAACCTCCTATTTCCTCCTGCTTTGCCTCTCCATCTATTCCATAGCTCTGAGCTCACCTGTCTCTTGGGCTCAGCTTTTCGTGTTCTCCCCTCCTGCTGTAAATATGGTCCCCTTGGGTCACACTCCTCTTCTTCCTCCCCTTAAAGGAAGGAAGCTATAGGGACCTCTCCTGCTTCGGCTGGTGTCTGACCCCAGCCAATTTCTGGGCTTGGCTTGTTACTCCCTCATTTGTGCTGACAGCTAGAAGGGAGCCCCATCTGTTTCACAAGAAAAAGTCTGTCCCAGGAAGAAGATCACATGAAGAAGATCTTTCTAGTAGTCAGGGCCATCAAAAGATGCAATGTTCTGTCAGCAGTGGTAGTAACAATTTTTGTCACTGGAAGTATTCGAATGTAATTGTATGAGGATTTGGTAGTGGGAATATCATCTATATCTAAGTTTTGATACAGTAACAAAGACCCTCAAAACCTCGGTGGCTTGCAACAACTCAGGCCTATTTGTCACTAAGCTTACACATCCATCATGGTTGCCACAAATCTCTTCTCTATCTTCCTCCCTTGGAGGCCTGGGCTGATAGAACAGCCCCTCCCTGGGACACTGGAAGTCTCGTGTCAGAGGAAAAATACTCATGGCAAACCATGAGTTGTTTCTTAAAGCCAGAAGCTTAAGTTGTTTCTTAAAGCTCAGAAGTGACATGACTATAGATATTTCATTGCCCAAAGCAAGTGACAAGCTACTCCTGTGCTATGATGGGTGGAGATAGAGAGTCCTCCCCCAGGGAGGGGCACGATAAGTCCTCTGGCCAAGCTTTGCATCAAAGGGATGGAGAAGTAGGAGAGGCAGCAAATCTCTGGAACAGTGACATAATCTACAACAATGTCCATGCCATAAAGAGAGGTTATTAAGAGTACTGCTTTGGTGGTTTAGGTGAGATGACTTCTAAGTTTCCTTCAAACCTTAAAATTCTACGTTATGCCGGGGTTCACCAACGTTTCTGTGGGAAGCTATTACTTTCAAGATACTGAGGCAGAGAGGAGAGAGCTTGGAGAAATGGAAATAGTAAAGTTGCTGGGTCAGTTTAGCAGCAGCTTCTCACTAGATATTTTGACGCAGACACTGTCCAACTCAGTCTGCTGTGGTGCCACCCAATAGAAACTTCGGTGAGAACCACATATGTAATTTCAAACTGTCTGGGAGCCACATGATAAAAAGTAAAAGGAAACGGGTAATATTCATTTTAATAAGGTATTTTGTTTAATCTGATATATTTAAAATATTTTCATTTCAACATGACATCAATATAAAAACTATTAATGAGATATTTCACATCCATTTTTTCTTAGGAGTCTCAGTACGAGTCTTCAAAATCTGTGTATTTTATACATAGAGCACATCTCAATTTGTAGTAGCCACATTTTAACTGCTTACTAGCCATGTTCGGCTAGAGGCTATAGTACTGGACAACGCAAACTTTGTGGAAGATGGTGAGGTTCTGGCATCAGACACACTCAGATTTGGGGTCTCAGGTTCAGGAGGGGACCAGAGCTAGAGAGAGGAAGCAAAAATAAAGAAGGTTCTATCTATATCACTAGAATGGCACGAGTGTAGTATAGTGGGTAAGATAGTAGGGGTGGGTTCTGACAGGCCGGATTAAAAACCAACTAGATTTGAAACCGGCTATGCCACCTACCAGCTCTGTGGCCTTAGGTACATTTCATAACTTCTCTCAGTCTGTTTTCTTATCTGTAAGAAAAGGAGAATGGTCTATGCAAGGATTATGGTAGCACACGTTTGTGGCCTGGCACATAACAGATAATAAATGGTTATCAATAGTAACATTTTATTATTTCATGAAGGAGGAAAGGGTAAAGGAGACAAGTGTCACTGACACAGGAGGGGAGACATCAGTGGTGGTCATGGACTAGGTTAGAGTTGACAGTTAGGGAGTGGATACCAATCGTCAGATGGAGAATGTTGGTTAACTCTGCTTTCCTTCACTCTTCACAGATATTTCTAAATCACTGCCTTCCTCTAGAAACTTTCTCCCTTCAACTAAACTTCCTCCAGCTAGCATAGTCTCAGCTTCAAGTAATTCTAGGTAGATAGGCTTTGAATTTCACATTCTGAAGGACTTGGAGAAAGAATCAATTTCATAAATGAAAATTAGGTCTTGTGTTCTGGAGGAAAAAAACATTTATTTTATTTATTTGACAGATAAAGAGACAGCAATAGAGGGAACACAAGCAGGGGCAGGGGGAGAGGGAGAGGTAGAAGCAGGCTTCCCGCTGAGCAGGGAGCCTGATGTGGGGCTTGTCCAGGACCCTGGAATCACGACCTGAGCCAAAGGCAGATACTTAATGACTGAGCCACCCAGGCCCCTCTGAAGAAAATTTTATTCAAGATGGTGTCTACAGCTCTGACTCCTACCTGTGGCAGTCTGACTGTTACATAATAAGGGAGTCTCCTCTTGAGACAGTAAGCCATTTTGTTTCTGGCCAAATTCAGCGTGCTATGCAGGCACAGAAACTAAGGAACCCTTTCTTTTCTTTCTTTCTTTTTTTTTTTTTTAAGTGTTTTGGGTTTTTTGTTTGTTTGTTTTTTAATGACAGAGAGGGATAGCAAGAGAAGGAACACAAGTACGGGGAGTTAGAGAGGGAGAAGCAGGCTCCCCACTGAGCAGGGAGCCCGATATGGGACTCAATCCCAGGATGCTGGTTTCATGACCTGAGCCGAAGGAAGACACTTAACCATCCATGTGCCCTAAGGGACCCTTCCTTAAGAGCGTATTTCCATCATCATCATCAGGGACTCAGCACTGAGCCCAACAGAACATAAAGAGATAGAGAGCATACCCCAGAATTAATGTACTTTATCATTGTGGTCGGGAGAAAAAGAAGACTGGGGTGTTTGAAATATGAGTAAAAGCTAGCCCCTCTTCTTTGGCTCTGTCTTGAGAAATTCTTCCCCTAAGTCTCTCCACAAGCCAGCCAGACCTCAAGTTCTTCACAATATGAGCATCTTGGGAGCTAGCACACACTGACTTCAAAATTGTTATCACGGCCTTCCCTGGGATCAAAAAACAAGCAATACGGATTACACTTTTGGATGCCAAGTTTGAGAAGGCTCACAATACACTAATTTTCCAGGACAATGAGTGTCTTAAAGTTGATCCCTGATCCTGCAGCAACACAGAGAAAGAGCTATGTCCTCTGGCCAGCCAAGAGGCCCTGTTTTCTTAGCAACTGGCACCATTAGCCTCAGAAGGGGATAAGCAACCATTGGAATTTCAAATGGCGAATTTCCCAGAAATGCATTCTTCTTTTCTGAGAACAGCACAGATTGGATGGCTTCAGTGAGGTACCTGGGGTGATATCCTGGCACCCAAAATACAGTAAAAATATTGCTTGGGTGTTTCATACTAAGAATCATTTATAACTTCAATTTGCTATTTACCTTTAGCATACATCACAGGAAAAAAACACATTTTTCTAGCAGTAAATTACTAAACATCAACTATAATTTTCCCAGAATCAAATAAGAACGTATACAATTGAGATAGATCACAAAAATATAGTTTTCACTCTATTTGATTTTCCTCTCTTACATGAATAAGAAAACAAATGAATTTTTTATGAACTTCACTTTTATCATGAATAATGTTGTATATGACATTTAAACATACTCTTAATTATTTACTACATTTTTTTCTGTTAATTTCGGGGTTCTTAAAAATGAATTGAGATTTCCTTTGCCGGGGTGGGGGGAGGGAATTTTGTATGAACCAAACTTTCTGGTTTTCTATGCAATCTATTCATTTCAAGGACATTCCCGTATAGGATCCAAATTCTCTATTTCCTTTGCACTGCAGTTTAATGAAACCCCAGCATTTTTCTTGCTCCAAAAATGCCAAATGTAGTTAAGAATGCCTTGATAATATGCTATTGCTAAAAACTATTTATATTCATAGATTCCTGACAGTTTACTGCTTTTTGACATGGTATCTCTCATTGTAGAGTTTTGGCCAATATGTATGTATATGTATTACATGTATATTTATGTTACATAATTAACACATAAAAATATTTCACTGCATTTTGGTCTCCAATTGGTACCAAACATATCTATACTCTGAGAAAGAAAAATATGTAAAGCTCTTATTATCAGGATATAATTCTAGATATGCATCTATAAATCATCTTTAAGTGGTTATGAATATTTTAGAAGCAAGGAATAATGTATAGGAAAGCAGGATGCCCTAAATTTCAACCAATGTCAGTTTCACATTTTACTGGTTCTGTTTGAAAGAAATCATTACCATCAAGTATGAAATTAAAAGAGAAACTGAACTAGTCACTTCTGTGAAGTCAATGTGTATATATGCATGTGTACAGGTGTGTGTCTTGGTGTGTTTCAAGTCAAGGAAAGGCATCCATGAGGGTAAAAAACGTTTGGAGAAAGGAGATCATCACACTCCACTTGATGGGATAACATGCAGTGTCTTTCACAAGCAAATATACAAGAACCTTTCTCTTCATTAAAATTTGGGCTAGAGAGAGGGAGTATGGCTGGCGTGGCAGGTAGGGAAGTATGCCGACCTATGGATGAGGAAGAGGATGCGGAGGGGGAGGGCAAGCCCACAGACACCCAATCACAGTCTTATGGCTAATTGTGTAGCCTGTCAGTGGGCGGTGTATTTGTGGAATCTTTCCCTGCTGGCCAGATAATGAGCGGGCTCTCCCTTGGACAAGTGTATCTAAATGCTGTTTGTATCTCATTTGGGGAGCTCAGGACCACCAGAGGCCTGCGTGTGTTTCACGGCAGCCACACAACGCTTATTCCCAACCCCTGTTTAAGCTCAGAGAGCAAGGTTCCTTATGAGGATGGCCATAGTTCAACATCTTTGGCCTCATTTTAAAAAGTTAACACACCATAATGGTGTGTTCATTCTAGCAACAGCAAGTATGTGAACAGCCTAAAAAGAAAGAATGAATTAAAATGCTGTTAATTACGCTTGAGGCTATGACAGTCTTTCCCAAGTAATTACGAAAGGGAGAAGCGTCCCCAGTGTTTCTGGTTCCTGACGGTTTACACAGAAACTGGGAGGAGGGTGTTCTACTCATCTACCAAGTCCTTGGCCTCTTGGTTCCCTGAGAAGGCTATTTAAAGCCTCTGTCCAGTATGTGGAAAGCTATCTGTATGACTTGAGGGCCACAGACTTGCTGTCAAGAAGTAGGTGAGCCAGAAGGGTGCCTGTGGTCATAAACATAACCCCGTTTCTAACTCATACACTTATTAGAATAGAATCAGGGAAATTTAGAGCATGCTGAGGAATTACTTATTCACTAAAGCAGTCTCCGAGGCCCAAGGTCACACAGCTGGCTCACGTAAGAACTTTCAGTTGTGCTTCCCGTCGTACACAAGGTCCTCACTCATCCATTGAGTGAAAAAAAAGGAAGAGAAAGGAAAGTAGGTAAGGAGTGGTTAATGCTGAACCCTGGGAGCTCAAGTGATTGCATTTTTTCTTTAACAAATCTGTCACCTTGAGAGTCTCCCTTGACCCCTTGACCCAGTTACCAGAGGGAAAGCGATGCCAGGCACAGCGGAAATAGGAAATGCGACACGTTTGGTGCATTGTCTTTGGCAAATGGATTACAGAAAACACTGATGCTTTTTGATATTGTTTCAGCTGTGCTGGGGGACAGTCTGGAGTTGTGGGGTGGACCTTGGCAGATTACACGTGTATCAGAGTTCAGAGGTTTATTTGTTCTTGTGGAGATTCCAAATACTCTTGAATGCGGCACAGAAAATGAATTAAGAGGGAACAGGGCAGCTACAGGTACTCACAGACGTGAGGAGACTTAATAAAGCCTCTTTGAGATGAAAGGACCTTAAACTCCATTAGCAGTATCCTTGGGAAAAAACGAAACAAAACAAAACACGCATGCTAGCAGGACATCCTGAAACGACTGTCACTGGAGCAATCCACTCCAAAGACTTTCCACCTAATTGAAATTAATGATGCCTCCATCAGCTTAGAGTGAGTCCCCAGACCTCCATCGACACAAACCCAACAGGCGGGACTCAACACTTAGCCAGGGAATTTGGTTTCCAACTAGCCTCTAGTTTTTAGTTTTTGCTTGTCCATGTTAGGGCATCTTCTCTGGAGAAATCAAATGTATATCTAAGAACGTCTGCATGAGACTAGACAGGGCCAGCCCAGAGGAAAACTGGGAATTCTCAGAACTTGTGTTTGGCAAGTCTCAAAGCTTCCAGTCTAGAGACTATGCTTTCTGAACCAAAATATTTTTTTGTTTGTTTGTTCATACTTTTGCAACTGTCAGGTGCAAGAGACAGTCTGGCAGTATTCTTCCTTTTGTAAAGCAACAAATACTTATTTAATCGGAGAAACTTAGAACTGAAAAGCATCTTACAGATAAGCCTTCATTGGGGGTGAAATCTTTTGTTTTGTTTTGTTGTTTTCAATGGATCCCTTTTTTTAAGCACACTGAAATCAACTGGGAAATTTGAAAATACTAATAATGCCTGAGGGAGTGTCATTTAATTGGTCTAGGAGACAGCATGATTCTGAGATATGGCCGTTTGAAAACCACAGTTCCAGCAGAACCATCCAACTATATATATATATATGCGCACACACACACACACACACATAATTTTTACCATTTACAGAATATTTTAAAGCAAAACTCATGCAATCATCACCCAGATCAATTAGAAGATTTTGTTCTGATGACAAAATACTAAACATCTTAGTTGGTTTTCTGGAAACAGAATTAAATACTTGAAGGTAGATCTGCCCTGGTGATTTTCATTCATCTCTCATAGTGAGATACAACTCAGTGATCATGTTTTTCCCCAACTCGACCCAAATGGGAACTATAGCATGAAATGTATCTTTTTTGGAGAAACTTGCATTTTTAGGCCACCTGATGAGGATGGGATTTGTTGACATCAAGGACTCCCTGGACTAGGACAGCAGTATTGGGGTGAACGTAGTTACTCTGGCCTGGTTGGCCTAATAAACAGAAGCAGAAAGCCCAACTAGTCTTTCCCAGCCAATCTTGCCCTCCGGGCCAGAGCCCTTGGTGGTAAGAAGGCTTCCCTTATTAAACAGTTAAAACATTGTTTTGAATAAGTAGAGAGCCGAATTTCCATATCGTTCTTACTTCCAAACAAAGATGTTGTCCTTTTCTGAGGACCAGCTTTGAAGATACTAGTAAAGAATGGCCTTGAAGAATTAACCTTGGGGCACCTGGGTGGCTCAGTTCTTAAGTGTTGCCTTCAGCTCAGATCATGATCCCAGGGTCCTGGGATCGAGCCCTGCATCCGGCTCTCTGCTTGGCGGAAGCCTGCTTCTCCCTCTCCCACTCCCCCTGTTTGTGTTCCCTCTCTCACTATGTCTCTCTCTGTCAAATAAATAAATAAAATCTTAAAAAAAAAATTACCCTCATATTTAATTTGAATGCCAGAGGAAAACAAAGTGAAGAGCCCACAGTTACTTGGTTTTTTTGGAGACGGATGGAGAGGACAGTTACATGTATGATTAGAAAAGTGATCAAATACACCTTCTCCCAGTCTCTACCCAGCAAACCCTTCCAGGCCTTAAATGTGCCTCTGTTGAAGAACCATGAGCTTTTATTATCATATATTACTTGAGTTAAGTCATTGAAGCTATCTGCCAAAAGACGAATCTGGGAGGAAGTACTTGCCATGATTGTTAGCGTCATGAGAGGCTGTAGAGTTTGGCAGGGGGAAGACACTGTGGGGGTCAGGACACTTTCAGATTACATCCCCCCTTCCTGCATTGAGCTGAAGTCACTGCGGAGGTGAAGGATGTTATTACAAATGGAGATTTATTATGCATTTCATGTGCATGGTGTGGAGATATTAAAAAAAAAAAAACAACTCAGAACGATTGATTTAAACCAAGAGTGATTAACATTTTGGCACAAATTAGTTGATCAGATGCTAGCAAATGGCCTAAGGACAAGGACAGAGGAAAGGAGAGATGTGATGAGGAAGGAAGTGGGACAGCAAAATCTGAGGCTTGGGGGAGGTGGTCCCAGGTGGGGTTTTGCCCCAAAGGGGACTTGGCCAAGAAACGAACAGAGGAGAGGAGCTAGGAAAAGACAAGGGGATCCAAACCAAAAATGTAAAAGCTCTCAGGATGAATACTGCCTATTTTTCTATTTTTTTCTAGTTGTGTCCTGATCAAACTCAATGTAATCAGAAATGAAAACTGTCTGTTTTGGGGCACCTGGGTGGTTCAGTCAGTTAAACGTCTGCCTTCGGCTCAGGTCATGATCCCAGGGTCCTGGGATGGAGCCCCACATCACTGAGCAACCTGCTCAGTGGGGAGCCTGCTTCTTCCTCCCCTTCTGCCCCTCCCCCTTACTTGTGCTTTCTCTTGCAGGCTCTGTTCTCTCTCAAATAAATAAATAAATAAAATCATTTTGTTTGTTCATTTTTTACCTTAACAGCAACAGTTAACAGTTACCAAGCTTACCCTATGCCAGGCACCACTCTAAGCACTTCACACCCTAAATGTGAGGTAGGTGCCATTATTTTCTCCATTTAGAAAACAGACCAGAGAGGTTAAATAATTTGCCACAGGTCACTCAGCTCTAAGTGGCTGAGCTGATATACTGAACCTAGTAAATGAGTCCTTAAAGTCTTAAAGAAAACATTCTGCCCATTGTTCACAAGGGCAACGAGCATATGGGGATGTGTATCTCAAAGAAGAAAGTACCTGAATGCTTCTATCCAAGGAGGGTCAACTGGCCACTTATTTTTGAAGCCTTCACTTAGTCTTGGAAAAAATAAACATGTTTTGTGTCTTTAAGGGGCATGACTCCTTTCAGAGAGTGATTTCCCATAGGCCACTGAGTACTAATGAAGAAGATAAGAGGTGTATTTCAGAATTTTGTGGGTAAGCTTGAAAGTGGTACCAATGGGAAGTGCAGTAGAAGGAAAGGTCCTTAGGGGAGGAGGCTGGGGGAAAAGATGTAAAGGTCAGGAGGGGGCTCAGGAATCCAGAGGTCTGGACATTGGGCCTTCCTTTCTGACAGCTGTCTCAGAGTCTGTTTGGGGCAAGTTAAAAGAAACAAGCCCTCTCACATAAACACATGTTTCTAGCCCAGAACTGACCCCATCATCCAGATTATGTCCTAGTATTCCTTGCATCAAATGATACTTCTAATCATGTGTATCTCTTGAGAAAGTAAGAAGGGTTCAGTCTGAGCTGGAGGTAAACAGAATGTGCTTTTGTTACAGAATGGCTTTCCATGTCACATACTTATTTCTTATGGTTCCCACATTTGCCATCATTTTAAAAGCCCAGTAATTTTTTAAAAACCAAGAAAAGCCTAAGTGCATCACTTACATTGAAAGTTCCCAACTATTTAATTTTATTTTCCTTTTTAAGGGCTTCCAGAATGGCTCTGGGTTTTGTCTCTATCTATCTAGCAGTTGGCTTGACCCTCTAATGGAAAGGCCTAAAGCTGCTAAGTTCCCTGGGCAACCAGCAGGGTGAACGCAATATCCCATGGGGGTTGCAGCTAGACTAGTGGCTCCAGGGACAGGATGCTGCTGTCCTGTTTGCTACTGTAGACCTCGTCCCCACTCTAGGACCTGACACAAACAAGATCTCTAATAAGGAAACTCCAGTTCAGGGAGATGAAGTTATCTTTCCAAGTAAACAAGTGTATCTGTTATCTATTGCTACCAATTTACTACAATGTCATTCCAAATTAGCACAAGGGCTCAGAACAACACACATTTATTACTCCATAATTTCTGTGAATCAGAAACATAGGTACAACTTATTTGGGTCCTCTGTTCTAGGGTCTCCCACAGCTGAAGTCAAGGTGTCACCTAGGGCTGCATCTCATCTGAAGGACTGCTTAGGGAAAGGCCCACTTCCAAGTTCTCCTACTTGCTTGTTAGCAGGATTTAGTTCTTTGCATACTGTTGGCCAGAGGACACCCTCAGTTCTTTGCACACCAGCCTCTCCAAAATGTGGTCACTTGCTTTATCAAAGGCAGAGTCTTCTAGGAAGATGGAAGTGACACTCTTATACAACCTAATCATGAAAGCAACATCACAACATCTTTTCCATATTCTCTGGAACAGAAGCGAGTCAAAAGTCTCACCTGCACTGAAGTGGGGAAGCTTATATAAGGGATGAATACCAGAAGCCAATCATTGGGGGCTGTCTTGGAGGTGAGCCACCACAATCAAGAGGGTAACAGTAGAACTACAACCCATTTATCCTAACTTACTCACATGTATAAGCACCGCCTCTCCATTATTCCTCCCCCTCGGCCACATGAAGATATACCGTGATCAGAGAATTTACTAGGGAATGAACAAAAGAGATACACAAAACAATTAAGAGAATACTGCTACAAAACATCACAGGGATGAGGGGGAATTTAGGTCTGGAAACATAAGAAGCCCAATGAAACAAATACTACTTTGGGCTGCTGTTTTCCACAAAGTTTACCGAGAAGATATGATTTGAGCTGGATCTTCAAGAGTAGATAATAACAAACGTTTACTGATTTTTGTAGCTTTACTATGTTAAGTGTTTTATATGAAATATTTGTCTTAATTTTCATATTAATCCTCTAACATAGGTTTTATTACCATCTCTATTACCATCAAGGCTCATAAAGGTGAAGTGACTTGCCCAAGGCCATACAGCTTCTAGGTGAAGAGAGAACCAAACCCACATCTAATTCAGAATCTACACTCATAACCACTATTTGGTATTGTTTCAGATGGGATTGGTTAGTATAGGCCAATGGGGGAAAGGCATTTCCACAGAAGACATGGCATTAACAAAGAAATGAAGGCAGGTAAGTACTAACTAGACATTCAGCTGGGGCAACTGCAATGCCCTCTCTCTAGATGATTCTTTTCTCAGCTCTTCATGGGGCTTGCTCATCAATACCATCAGATCTCAAGTCAAATGTCATTTCCAGATAAAGTAGTTAGGAAATCTCTTTCCTTTTCCCTCCCTCACCACCACCAACTACTCTTTGACACTTTACCTGTTTGCTATCCTCATACATCATAATTATTTTGTCCATTCTTTTCTCTGTTGATCACTATCTCCCCTATTGAAAAGGAACCCTATGAGGAAAAGGATCTTACACTGTGTCTCCCATGTCTTCAGTGCAGTATATCAAGGAGGTACCTGAGCAGATATGGAGTTATTACAGGAGAGGAGTTTTTGTGAAAGCTGGAGTTGTTGCATTTTTGTTTTTTAGAGAGAAAGAGAGAGTACATGCATGTGCATGGGGATGGAGGGGCAGGCGGAGTGGGAGAGAGAATCTTAGGCAGGCTCCATGCCCAGTGCTCAGCTCTCAGCACAAGCCCTATGTGGCGTTCAATCTCATTACTTGGGATCATAACCAGAACTGAAATCAAGAGTCAGATGCATAACCTACGGGGCCACCTGGGCACCCCAAGCTGGAGATGTTTTCCACGTAAATAAAAAGTTTGGTTTTATTCTGTAAATGATGACAGAGCCTATAGAGGATTTTGGAAAAGGAGAGTGACATAATGACAGCAGGATTTTGAGAAAATAACTTTGTGGGTGGCATGCTTCTGGACAATGATACTAAATAATAGTTTGTCTTTAGGGTTCTTGCTGACCGTGTCCATGCCCTCTGGCTCTTTAGAACCCACAAGTTTTCAGTGTCTGCCTTTCTCCTGCCAAGGGGAAAACTCATTTGTGGAGTGAGATATTAAAGAATTATTTCTGATCCTTCCAGGAAATTCTGCATTCTGGAAGAAGAGCTAATGGTTCATCCTGGCCCCTGGGTACCATATTTAGTTTCAATTCTGGCATGCTGTGTGACCTCAGATAATTCCCTTCATGTCTCTGAGCCTAAATTTCTTCTTCTATAAAATGAGAAGGATGGGCTAGATGCCAGTCTTATTATCTCATTATGCTTGTTTCTAATTTAAGACTGGAACATTTTGATATATAACCAGGGATTAAAAAATTTAAAAAATACTTTATTCTAAGGATAAAAAAATTTCAAAATTCCTAGTTATTCTATTCATTAATTTCAAAATTTCCTAATCAATGGCCAAGAAAAACTGCTGACATATACTCCCCTAGACTACAGGTAAATTGCCTTATTTATCTTGATATCTTTTTCCATGTTCTGTTTCCTCTTCCACCAAAGGCCCAGAAATATGCAGCAGCCAGTGAATGAAATGTCACAGAGCTTTACAATGACATGAAAGAAAGACTCTCACCCAAAAAAATCTGATTGCCACTGCCCAACCCATGTCCTGCCTCTTGCCCATCCACCTCCCCCAACCATCATCCACCCTCAGAAACTTCCTGCCACGTGCCTTTGCAGCCTCCAACAGATAGAAATTTAGTAAGTCCCATAAAGATTTCCATAGAGTACAAATGGGGCACCTGATCAGTGCTTTATGGTTAAGTTGTACAGCAAATTGCCACAGCTGTTTAAACTCCTCTTGAAAAGTGTAGCTTCCCCTCCTCCCTCTTTCAGCCTTCCTCCTCATCTTCCCATTTTCCCATGTCCACAAACGCCAGCACTCTTACTACTTCTGGAAGCTTGGATGACCTTCCCACTAAAACTGCAGAGGTGGAGTTAGCCTGGCAGTTTTTGAAAGTTTCCTTGTGTTCTATTAAATTGAAATATTGTTTTTAGAAGACAGAAAATACTGCTGGAGCATGGTGGTGGTCTTCTCAGAACATGTCAGGATAATCAATCTTTTTAAAGACCAGCAGGTGTGAAGTGTGACGTGTTCAAGTGCTCAGATCCGACATATCTGACTTGCTGGAGTCTCTGTTTGGGGAGGATAATTTATCATATCGTAACCCTGGAACCAGTAGAATTAATTGTTTCCCTTGCATGCATATATTTGATCCTACATATGTCCCTGAGTATGACAGAGTCATTTGGAAAGCCATTCTTTCCTTTTGTTTCCTACATGAATCTCTCTCACCCCAAATCTGCCTACCCTCTTTCCCCCAAAATGTATAAGGTAAAAATTTCAATCTGCGTATTCAAAATACAAAGAGGATACCTAAATGTAGTCTTCTAATATTATTTCAGAATAAGAAAGAATTCATTAAATAGAAATTAATCAAGTTTTACTCATAATCATCACAAGTCATTTAACAAAAACTAGACCCTGTTCTAAGCCATTGGAACAAGGAAGGCATGGGCCTGCAGAGGAACTGGATGGATAGGAACTAGGCAGTCAGTGATCTTAGCCTTCAAACTTGCTGTGAAATAGTATTGGAGTTCAGGCTGAGGATGCAAAGGCTCTTAACCACTTTGTTCTGTGAAAAGTTTATGTGAAATTTACTTAATGTATCTAAGCCATAGGTAACACACATGTAAAATAGATATGATAGTGCTCAGATAGAAAATTAAGTAAACGAAACAGTTCATTTAAAATGCTTGGCTCAGGGGCACCTGAGTGGCTCAGTCATTAAGCAGCTACCTTTAACTTAGATCATGATCCCAGGGTCCTGGGATTGAGCCCAGCAACGGGATCCCTGCTCAACAGGAAGCCTGCTTCTCCCTCTCCCTCTCCCCTTGCTTGTGTTCCCTCTCTCACTGTGTCTTTCTCTGTTAAATAAATAAATAAAATCTTAAAAATAAATAAATGAAATGCTTAGCTCAGTGACTGGTCCATCGAAAGTGCTCAATAGGTATTACGGGGTAGTCATGTAATGGTGAGTAAAGCACATTCACAGGCATTGGTCTCCAAAGGAGGTCTTGAGGTCATCCTTTGGAAGCATTAAAAGAAGACATTATGATTTCTTTTGATACTTATATTTTATCTACAAAGGAAACATATTACCTTCATTCTTATATGAGTCAACCTATAACTTCCCTCAGTCTATGTGTCAAAGGGTCCAAGTTGGAAGACAAGCCTAAGGAATAACTGGGCTTGTCAGAACAAGGCCAAATGGATAGCAGGGGCCTAGCATTCATCTTTGTGTCAGTGTTGAGATGAGTTAGGGTGTGTATTGTTGGGTGAGTCTGCCAATATTACATACAATTGACCCTTGAGCAACATAGATGTTAGGAGAGCCAACCCCCTACGCAGTCGAAAATTTGCTATAACTTTTGACTCCCTGAATATTTAATTAGTAATAACCAACCCACTATTGACTGGAAGCCTAACTGATAACATACTCAATTAACACGTATCTTGTACATGTTTATATGTTGTATTCTCAGAATAAAATAAGGTATAGAAAAGAAAATGTAAGCTTTGCGCAGTGGCAGTATCATAGCCAATGAGGTTTATCCAAGGCACGATTATTGCTAATTGAAAAGAAAATGTAATTAAAATCAAAAGGAAGATAAAATACATTTACAATACAGTACTGTATTTACCAAAGTATCTGCATATATGTAGACCTGTATAGTTTAAACCTGTGTTGTTCAAGAATCAACTGTAGTTTAAACCAATTTAACCCTCATAAAACAGACAAATGACTAAAAAAACCTCGTGCTTTACTTAAAAAGTATTAAGGCTATTGTAATAATTGTGGAGGGTCTGAGCTTTTAACTCACTTGCAAGCTAACAAGCTGGTCTGCCATATTTCATGGGTGCTGTCAGAAGACACAAGGCTCCCAGGTCAGAGACAAAGGACTTTAGTACTCCTGGCACAACAGGTAGGAGGAACCCCATGTTTGTCCTGGCCTGCCCTGCCCCTGAGGCCTACAAGGCCCACAGGGACAGCATGCATAGATGCTGCATGTTCAGCGTGTTTGTACCACAGCTAAAAATGTCTGAGTCAGGGAAACCCAAATATTTTATAATGGAACCACTAGAAAACCAGACTGAACCTTGCCTCAGAGAAGAAACCATCTTTATAATACTGGAAAGAGAACAAATTTGCTCTCCACTCCAGTGGAAGCCACTATTTTTATGTTTCAAGGCTGTTTGCTATACAACCATCCCTGGAAAGATGGCCCAGAATGAAAGGTGTCAGAGCTTTTTCTCTCAAGACATGCAAAAAAGTGAGAGGACCATAAAGAACTGTCTCACACAAAGTATTATGTATTAATGAAATACAAATGAAAATAAGAAAATATCTGAACTTATACTTCTAGTCAAGAAGGAACAAGGCCTTTCATAAGATATAAACAATGATGATCTAATTAGAATACGGTCAGCTAAAAAATAAGAAATGATAAAAGACTACCCTGAAATATAGATGGATGGAGGGAGGAGCAAGATGGCAGAGGAGTAGAAGTCGTAAATATCATCAGGTCCCAGGAGTTCAGCTAGATAGTTATCAAACGAATCTGAACAGCTACAAACTCAACAGGAGATCGAAGAAAAGAATAACAGCAATTCTAGGAATAGAAAATCGACAACTTTCCGGAAGGTAGGACGTGTGGAGAAGTGAATCAGAGGCAACATACGGGAAGACAGACCGCAGGGGGAGGGCTAACTCCCAGCAAGCGGTAGAGCAGTGGAGCAAAAAACTGGAACTTTTAGTAGTCTGCTCCACTGAGGGACATCGCTCCAGAGGATAAGTGGGGGGTGGAACCCTTGTGGGGACAGTGTGGTCTCAGGACCTGTGGGGTCTCAGAAAGACCAGGGGTGTCTGAGTGTGGGAGAGCTGCCAGGTATTGAAGCGGGGAAGCTGGCTGCAGAGACGGAGCCAAGGAGTGAGCTCTCAGCTCAGGATTACCTTAAACCGTGATCCAAGGCACAGTCAGGTCCCTGCTCCGCAGGCAGGAACACAATAAGCAGCAGATCTAGGCACTCTCACCTTCCTCCTCCATGAGGAACAGAGTGGGAGCAGGTGGCAGGAATCGGCTGAGTTTGGAGACTCCAAACGGGGCCGTGCTCCAGAGACAGAAATGCTCAGTGACAGGGTGGGTGAACACAGAGTGCAGCTGGAGACCAGGGAGAGGGGAGGGATTGACTGCTTTTCTCTGCGAGCACACTGTGGAATGGGGCCCTGAGCTCTCAGCTTCTCTTGGCCAGAGATTGGGAAGCCACCATTTTCATTTTCCTCCTCCAAAGCTATACAGTAAGCTTTCAGGGAACAAAAAGCTCCCTAGAGCGAACCTGAGCAGATTGCTTATCCTGGCCCCTGGCAAGGGCGGTAAAATTCCACCTTGGGCAAAGACATTTGAAAACTGCTGGGACAGGCACCCCCCAGAGGATCAGCAAGAACAGCCAGACAAGACCAAGTTCACTGATCAATGGGAACACAGAATTCCAGAGCTAGGGGAAAGCAACACATAGAATTCATGGCTTTTCTCCCATGATCCTTTAGTCTATCAAAGTTAACTTTTTAAATTTTGTTTTTTTCTTATTCTATAGTTTTATGTTTTTTTTAATTTAATTTCTTTTCAGTATAACAGAATTAATTGTTTATGCACCACACCCAGAGCTCCATGTTGTGCCCTCCATAATACCCACCATATGTGCCCTCCATAATACCCACCACCAGGCTCCCCCAACCTCCCACCCCCCACACCTTCAAAACCCTCAGATTGTTTTTCAGAGTCCATAGTCTCCCATGGTTCATCTCCCACTCCAAATTCCCTCAACTCCCTTCTCCTCTCCATCTCCCCATGTCTTCCATGTTATTTGTTATGCTCCACAAATAAGTGAAACCACATGATAATTGACTCTCTCTGCTTGACTTATTTCACTCAGCATAATCTCTTCCAGTCCCATCCATGTTGATACAAAAGTTAGGTATTCATCCTTTCTGATGAAAGCATAATACTCCATAGTGTATATGGACCACATCTTCCTTATCCATTCGTCTGCTGAAGGGCATCTTGGGTCTTTCCACAGTTTGGCGACCATGGCCATTGCTGCTATGAACACTGGGGTACAGATGGCCCTTCTTTTCACTACATCTGTATCTTTGGAGTAAATACCCAGTAGTGTAATTGCAGGTTCATAGGGAAGCTCTATTTTTAATTTCTTAAGGAATCTCCACACTGTTCTCCAAATTGGCTGCACCAACGTGCATTCCCACCACCAGTGTAAGAGGGTTCCCCTTTCTCCACATCCTCTCCAACACACGTTGTTTCCTGTCTTGCTAATTTTGGCCATTCTAACTGGTGTAAGGTGGTATCTCAATGTGGTTTTAATTTGAATCTCCCTGATGGCTAGTGATGATGAACGTTTTTTCATGTGTCTGATAGCCATTTGTATGTCTTCACTGGAGAAGTGTCTGTTCATGTCTTCTGCCCATTTTTTGACATGATTATCTCTTTTGTGTGTGTTGAGTTTGAGAAGTTCTTTATAGATCCTGGATATCAGCCTTTTCTCTGTACTGTCATTTGCAAATATCTTCTCCCATTCTGTGGGTTGCCTCTTTGTTTTGTTGACTGTTTCCTTTGCTGTGCAGAAGTTTTTGATCTTGATGAAGTCCCAAAAGTTCATTCTCGCTTTTGTTTCCTTTCCCTTTGGAGACATACCTTGAAAGAAGTTGCTGTGGCTGATATCAAAGAGGTTACTGCCTATATTCTCCTCTAGGATTTTGATAGATTGCTGCTTCACGTTGAGGTCTTTTATCCATTTCAAGTTTATCTTTGTGTACAGTGTAAGAGAATGGTCGAGTTTCATTCTTCTACATATAGCTGTCCAGTTTTCCCAGCACCATTTATTGAAGAGACTGTCTTTTTTCCCACTGTATATTTTTTCCTGCTTTGTTGAAGATTATTTGACCATAAAGTTGAGGGTTCATATCTGGACTCTCTACTCTATTCCACTGGTCTATGTGTCTGTTTTTATGCCAGTACCATGCTGTCTTGGTGATCACAGCTTTGCAGTAAAGCTTGTAATCAGGTAACGTGATGCCGCCAGTTTTGTTCTTCTTTGTCAAAATTTCCTTAGCAATTTAGGGTTTCTTCTGATTCTATACAAATTTTAGGATTATTTGCTCCAGCCATTTGAAAAATACCGGTGGAATTTTGATAGAATGGCATTTTTAAAATTTTCAAAAATTTTAAAAATTTTCCCTCTTTCCCATTCTAAAGTTTTTAAACTATTTTATCTTATCAATACCTTTTAAAAAATCTTTTTTAGTTTTCATTGTTACAGTCATATTTTATCCCTTCATTGTATTTAACCTTATTTTTAAAATACATATAGATTTTTTTTTCTTTAAAATTTTGGGATACAATTTCTTCTAATAGACCAAAATATACCCTAAATCTAGTGCATGGCTTTGCTCTAGGGTCCAACTTGACCACATTCTTTCTTCTTTTCTCTTCCTCTTTTCTTTTTTCAACCAACTTATTTTCAATTCCTTTTCTAGAATCCTTTTTAAATTTTCAACTTTATAGCATTCCATCCCATCACAGTGTGTACCCTCATTTGTGTGTGTGTGTATTTTTTTATTTTCTTTCTTTAAAATTTTGGGAGATAGTTTCTTCTAACAGACCAAAATACACCCAAAATCTAGTATGTGGCTCTGTTCTATTCACCATTCATTCATCATTCATATATATACAGATAGATAGATACACACACACACACATTCTTCTTTTCTTCCCCCTTTTGTCTCCCACCAGTTTCGGGTCTCGTCTGATTTGGTTAATGTATATTTTTCTGGGGTTGTTGCTACCCTTTTAGTATTTTGTTCTCTCATCCATCTATTTTTATCTGGATAAAATGACAAGGCAGGAAAACTCATCTCAAAAAAAAAAAAAAAGAACAAGAGGCAGTACTGATAGCTAGGGACCTAATCAATACAGACATTAGTAATATGTCAGTACTAGAGTTCAGAATGATGATTATCAAGGTGCTATCTAGCTGGGCTCGAAAAAAAGCATGGAAGATACCAGAGAATCCCCTTCTGGAGAAATAAAAGCCCTTTCTGGAGACATTAAAGAACTAAAATCTAACCAAGTTGAAATCAGAAAAGCTATTAATGAGGTGCAATTAAAAAATGGAGTCTCTTATTGCTAGGATAAATGAGGCAGAAGAGAGAATTAGTGATATAGAAGACCAAATGATGGGGAATAAAGAAGCTGAGAAAAAGAGAGAGAAACAACATCTGGACCATGAAGGGAGAATTCGAGAAGTAATTGATACCATAAGACAAAACAATATTAGAATAACTGGGATCCCAGAAGAAGAAAAAAGAGAGAGAGAGAGAGAGGAAGAAGGGTAGATTGGAGTGAATTATAGTAAATTATTTCCCTAATCTGGTGAAGGGAACAAGCATCAAAATCCAGGAGGCACAGAGAATCCCCCTCAAAATCAATAAAAATAGGTCCACAACGCATCATCTAATAGTAAAACTTACAAGTCTCAGTGACAAAGAGAAAATCCCGAAAGCAGCTCAGCACAAGAGGTCTGTAAACATACAATGGTTGAAATATTAGATTGGCAGCAGACCTAGCCACAGAGACCTGGCAGGCCAGAAATGATATATTCAGAGCACTAAACAAGAAAAATATGCAGCCAAAAATACTATATCCAGCTAGGCTGTCACTGAAAATAGAAGGGGAGATAAAAAAGCTTCCAGGACAAACAAAAACTAAAAGAATTTGCAAACACCAAAACAACACTACAGGAAATATTGAAAGGGATCCTCTAAGCAAAGAGAAAGCCTAAAAGAAACAGACCAGAAAGGAACAGAGACAATATACGGTAACAGTCACCTTACAGGCAATACAATGGCACTAAATTCATATCTTTTAATAGTTGTCCTGAATGTAAATGGGCTAAATGCCCCCAATCAAAAGACAAAGGGTTATCAGAATGGATAAAAAAACAAGACCCATCGATATGATGTCTGCAAGAAACTCATTTTAGACCCGAAGACACCTTCAGATTGAAAGTGAGGGATGGAAAACAATTTACCATGCTAATGGACATTAAAAGAAAGCTGGAGTGGCAGTCTTTATATTAGACTAATTAGTTTTAAGCCAAAGACTATAGTATGAGATGAGGAAGGACACTGTATCATAATTAGAGGGTCTGTCCAACAAGAAGATCTAACAATTTTAAATATCTATGCCCCTCACATGGGAGCAGCCAATTATACAAACCAATTAATAACAAACTCAAAGAAACACATCAGCAATAATACAGTAATACTGGGGACTTTAACACCTACCTCACTGAAATGGACAGATCATCTAAGCAAAATATCAACAAGGAAATAAAGGCTTTAAATGACATACTGGACCAGATGGACACCACAGATTTATTTAGAACATTCCATCCCAAAGCAACGGAATACACATTCTTCTCACAGGCACATGGAACATTCTCCAGAATAGATCACATCCTGGGTCACAAATCAGGTCTCAAGCGGTACCAAAAGATTGGGATCATTCCCTGCATATTTTCAGGCCACAATGCTTTGAAGCTAGAGCTCAACCACAAGAGGAAAGTTGGAAAGAACTCAAATACATGAAGCTAAAGAGCATCCTACTGAACAATGAATGGGTCAACCAGGAAATTAAAGAAGAATTTTAAAAATTCATAGAAACAAATGAAAATGAAAACACAACTGTTCAAAATCTTTGGGACATAGCAAAGGCAGTCCTGAGAGGAAAGTATATAGCAATACAAGCCTTTCTCAAGAAACAAGAAAGGTCTCAAGTACACAAGCTAACCATACAACTAAAGGAGCTGGAGAAAAAACAGCAAAGAAAGCCTAAACCCAGCAGGAGAAGAGAAATAATAAAGATCAGAGCAGAAACCAATGAAATAGAAACCAAAAGAACAGGAGAACAAAACTAGGAGCTGGTTCTTTGAAAGAATTATTAAGATTGATAAACCCCTGGCCAGACTTATCAAAAATAAAAGAGAAAGGATCCAAATTAATAAAATCATGAATGAAAGAGGAGAGATCACAACCAACACCAAAGAAATACAAACAGTTATAAGAACATATTATGAGCAACTATACGCCAGCAAATTTGACAATCTGGAAGAAATGGATGCATTCCTAGAGACATATAAACTACCAAAACTGAACCAAGAAGAAAAAAAAAAAAAAAAACCTGAACAGACCCATAACCAGTAAGGAGATTGAAGCAGTCATCAAAAATCTCCCAACAAACAAGAGCCTAGGGCCAGACAGCTTCCTAGGGCAATTCTACTAAACATTTAAAGAAGAGCTAATACCTATTCTCCTGAAATTATTCCAAAAAACAGAAATGGAAGGAAAACTTCCAAACTCATTTTATGAGGTCAGCATTACTTTGATCCCAAAACCAGACAAGGACCTCATCAAAAAGGAGAATTACAGATGAATATCCTTGATGAATATGGATGCAAAAATTCTCACCAAAATACTAGCCAATAGGATCCAACAGTACATTAAAAGGATTATTCACCATGACCAAGTGGGATTTTTTCCTGGGCTGTAAGGTTGGTTCAACATCCACAAATCAATCAATGTGATACAATACATTAATAAAAAAAAGAACAAGAACCATATGATACTCTCAGTAGATGTCAAGAAAGCATTTGACAAAGTACAGCATCCTTTCTTGATCAAAACTCTTCAAGGTGTAGGGATAGAGGGTACATACCTCAATATCATCAAAGCCATCTATAGAAAACCCACAGCAAATATCATTCTCAATGGGGATAAACTGAGAGCTTTCCCCCTAAGGTCAGGAACATGGCAGAGCTGTCCACTATGACCACTGCTTTTCAACATAGTACTACAAGTTCCAGCCTCAGCAATCAGACAACAAAAAGAAATAAAAGGCATCCAAATCGACAAAGAAGTCAAATCTCACTCTCTGCAGATGATATGACACTGTATGTGGAAAACCCAAAAGACTCCACTCCAAAACTGCTAGAACTCATACAGGAATTCAGTAAAGTATCAGGATATAAAATCAAAGCACAGAAATCAGTTGCATTTTTATACACCAACAGCAAGACGGAAGAAAGAGAAATTAAGGAGTTGATCCCATTTACAACTGCACCCAAAACCATAAGATACCTAAGAATAAACCTAATCAAAGAGGCAAACAATCTGTATTCAGAAAACTATTAATGTACTCAGGAAAGAAACTGAGGAAGACACAAAGAAATGGAAAAACATTCCATGCTCATGGAAGAACAAATATTGTGAAAATGTCTATGCTACCTACAGCAATCTACACATTTAATGTAAACCCTATCAAAATAACATCAATATTGTTCAGAGAAATGGAACAAATAATCCTAAAATTTATATGGAACCAGAAAAGACTCCAAATAGAGAAATGTCGAAAAAGAAAACGCAAGTTGGTGGCATCACCATTCCAGGCTTCAAGCTCTATTACAAAGCTGTAATCATCAAGACAGTATGGTACTGGCACAAAAACAGATACTTGGATCAATGGAACAGAATAGAGAGCCCAGAAATGTACTTTCAACTCTATGGTCAACTAGTCTTTGACAAATCAGGAAAGAATCTCCAATAGAAAAAAAGTCACTTCAACAAATGATGTTGGGAAAATTGGACAGCCATGTGCAGAAGAATGAAACTGGACCATTTCCTTATACCACACACAAAAATAGACTCAAAATGGATGAAAGACCTCAATGAGAGACAGGAATCCATCAAAATTCTAGAGGATAACACAGGCAGCAACCTCTTCGACCTCAACCACAGCAACTTCATCCTAGAAATATCACCAAAGGCAAGGGAAGCAAGGGTAAAAATGAACTATTGGGACTTCATCAAGATCAAAAGCTTTTGCACAGCAAAGGAAACAATCAAGAAAACCAAAAGACAACTGACACAATGGGAGAAGATATTTGGAAACGACCTGTCAGATAAAGGGCTAGTATCCAAAATCCATAAAGAACTTATCAAACTCAACACCCAAAGAACAAATAATCCAATCAAGAAATGGGCAGAGGATGTGAACAGACATTTCTGCAAAGAAGACATCCAGATGGCCAACAGACACATGAAAAAGTATTCCACATGACTCAGTATCAGGGAAATACAAATCAAAACCACAATGAGATACCACCTCATGCCAGTCAGAATGGCTAAAATTAACAAGTCAGGAAATGACAGATGCTGTAAGGATGCAGAGAAAGGGGAACCCTCCTACACTGTTGGTGGGAATGCACCAACAGTCACTCTGGAGAACAGCATGGAGGTTCCTCAAAAAGTTGAAAATAGAGCTACTCTATGACCCAGCAATCACACTACTGAGTATTTACCCTAATGATAAAAATGTAGTGATCTGAAGGGGCATGTGCAACTGAATGTTTCTAGCAGCAATGTCCACAATAGCGAAACTATGGAAAGACTATGGAAAGAACCTAGATGTCCATCAACACATGAATGGATAAAGAAGATGTAGTGTGTGTGTGTGTGTGTGTGTGTGTGTGTGTGTGTATACATACATACATACATACATACATATATACACACAATGGAATACTATGCAGCCATCAAAAGATATGAAATCTTGCCCTTTGCAATGATGTGGATGGAAGTAGATGGTATTATGCTAAGCAAAATAAGTCAGTCAGAGAAAGGCAATTATCATATGATCTCTCTGAGGAATTTGAGAGGCAGGTGGGGGGTCATGGCGGGTAGGGAGGGAAAAAATGAAAGAAGATGGGATTGGGAGGGAGACAAACCATAAGAGGCTCTTAATCTCATGAAACAAAGAGTTGCTGGGAGGTAGGGTGGTAGGGATAGGGTGACTGAGTTATGGACATTATGGAGGATATTTGCTATGGTGAGTGCTGTGAAATGTGTAAGCCTGTTGATTCAGAGACCTGTACCCCTGGGGCAAATAACACATTATATGTTAATTAAAAAAAAGTGAATAAATAAAAATAAATGAAATATAGATGTATATCTACTCTCATGAAGTATAAGCCTTACTGCAGTTATATGTGCCCTGAAATATTAGCAAATGATAATATTAATTGCATTATATAATTATATAATGCAATATAAATTGCATTAAATGTGTAGATTGCTGTAGGTAGCATATAATTTATAGAGATATAGATACATATAAGTAGAGAAATAAAATTGTGGACCATTGCTCAATTTGCTTAACTTTGGGAGATATCCACTCCTATCCCTGGTCTAGAGACTAGACTGGTAGGCTATGCTGGGAATTGGAAGTTTTCCAGGATACAAAAGACAATGGTGTAATTTCCTTCTCATTTTAATCTCTCTCTAGTAATAGCAAAAGTAGAATCTTCCAAAGAGCTTCTCTATCATGGTTTTGTTGTTGTTGTTGTTGTTACAGAACAATTTTTGGCTCTATAAAGAAGCCAGAAGTCATTCCTAAGTGCCTTGACCAATTCTTGAATTGGATTCAACTGGATAATGCAATTTAAGCTTTCTCTAAATATCTGGAAGCCAGTTTCTCCAGGGAACCAAATTTCCCACTGGGCTGAATGAGACCTTCCACCTGCTAAAGAAGGCAGAGCCATTCCCCTGGTGGAGTAGAGCCTGGGACAATTAAAATTGTATACCTCTTCTCAAATTCCCCATACCTTGAACTTTTCAAATTAAATTCGAATTGGCATCTGGGTAAATATAAGAGGAAAGTGGTTCACAAATGGCCAGGAGGGATGGTGCAAGAGGACTTTGTAGGATGTTCTGGTTATTAGTGATGATGCAGCTCTGCTTTGCATTCCTGAGAAATGTTTTGTTGTTTTTTTGTCTTGGACTTTCTTTGTATATAAAGTAGCTACTCATTTCCTTCTTGTTCTCCCAGGCTCTGCCATCAGTCCTGGCAATTCCTCAATGGGGAACCTAGACCACTGGCTCTTGTTTAGGGCCTCTAGGAGTCTGTTTTCACAATTGTTTGGCATAGAGACACTTAGGAAAGCACAAATGGGTCATCGTTGTCTTATCAAGGCAACCATGGAATGACCCTACTGCCTATTTAGCAGCATAGGCAGCTAAGTCCATTTCTCCATCCTACAGTCCAAAGGCTGGATTAGAAATCCTTATTTTACTCACAAAAAGGGAGCACTTGCTTGGCACTGCAGAGACTTTGAGTCCTACAATGCTGTGTTTGAATTCTGGCTCATCTCCTGCTAACGGTGTAAGTATGGCTTCACAGCATTGCCTTCCCATGCCTTGAAGTCCTCATCTGTTCATCTGGGTTGATACTCTTACTCCTCTTATGCAAATCTGGAGCAAATGCATGGCATGAGGTAGACCTTCAATGAACAGCAGTTATACTTCCCTTTTCTCCTACCTTAATGGAGTAGTTAGAAAGATTAAAGTAAGGATAGAAATGTTCTTCTTAACCTTTAAAGGTAGTATTGGTGTTATTATTACCATTATTATTTGGTTGTGATTTCTTTCCCAAAATTTTCTCTGAGGCTTCCTAAGTCTATAACCCTTTGTCATAATGGAAAGGGCCTTTTCTACCTCTTCTCAGATGGGGGATGGTGGTGGTGGAAGGAGTTGATTAGTAAATAGTCAAATATTGACAGCTAAAATAGAAGCCTAGTTCATTAACCTGGGTTTCAGAAAAGCAGAAAGCAAGAAGGAGTTAATTATACAATGATTTTATTACAGAAAGTGATTATGAGATAAAATGGGGCAAAGGTGGGAGATTTGGGAGAGCTATCAGACTGTCATGCAAGTCCGGTTCCTTGGTGAAAACGAGAGAGAGATTGGGTGGATGTGGGCTAAGGGAGGTTCTACAAGGTTTTGGGGAGTCTTTGCCAAAGCTGGCTGTCAGTGGAGTTCTGTTTCCCAGAAATGCCTGCCTTAGTACTCCTGTCACTCTTAGGCCATGGCTTTCAAAATGGCACAGCTTGGCCCTTGTTCAACTGCACCCCTGTACTGGAGACCTGTTAGGTGAATTCTCTCGACTGTCACAGGTCAGCCTCCTGCACACCCTCCTGCCCTCCTTGGGATAGCTTCAGAATTAAATGTGAAGGGAGGCAGTCTTCCCTTTTCTTGTATGAATTGAAGGTAAACACGGAATTAATGTTGTGCTAAAAAATCTCTCCCCGCGTCCTACCAGAATGACCAAAATCCCACCATTGGGAATTTATCTCTAAACGTCTTCAGAGTCTTCTTAGGAAAGGATTAATTTAATAGCTTCCAAGATAAAGAGCTTATGCAACTGAACACCAGGTCAAGAAGGGAGAGTGGGTGAAGGGGTGGTATTGGAGGGTGGGGGGATACAGTCATGTGGAGCAAGAGCCCTGGATGAGCCCTAAAAAGACAACTGCAAACTTCAATGATTTTCCCAAAAGAGCATCAGCGTGAGCATTTGATCTTCACCAAAAAGACATGACTTCGACAGGGGAAGAAGTATGCTTTTAACACCTAAGAAGGTGCCCATGCATTCACTCCAGTGGCCTTCTAGGGACACCTTCAGGTTGGTGAAGTTTGGGAAGGCTTCCCAGGGTGGCACAAAGTTTCCAAGAGCTTATGTGTGTCCTTTGGCTCCCTGAGCACATTGGCTGGCAAATGTGGACCCCCAGTTTTGCGCTCCACAGTCCATTCACTGGCCAAACAACTGCGTTTTCTTGCAAGTGCCACAGAGTCAAGTTGGATACTTGGGCTCTTAGGGCTGGAGCATGTATCAGTTGTTGGCTAGACCTCAATATCTGGTAGAGGGCAGACCTTAAAACACCCTGGAAACTTTCCCAGATATCCATTTCTCTTAGGGCCAAGAAGAAAACACAAGTGATCCATTTTGAACTTATTAATAACTGTCACATTTTGGTTAGGGCAACGGAAAAGCCAGTTTGGGGGCTTGGTACTTTGAGTGCACTATCATAAAGCAGGATGCCAGGATGTCCTAAAGCCATGACAGTGAAATAAGACTGTACTTCAGAATATCCAGGTCTTACTACTGGAGAGTCCCATTAAGAAAGTGGGCTGGGGAACCTCTACTGTAAAAGCCTTCCTCACCTCCCTCAACCATTCTGATGTCTCGTCATATATATTATCAACCAAAAGCCCAGTCCCAAGTAGCTTCTTCTTGACTTGAATTAAACCCTTTTGGGAACAAACCAATGAAATAACATAAGATACAGCTAATTTCCACACATCAAAGTAGAGTGGGTCCCCTGGAAACAGAGTCTGAGATGGAAATTAGCATGCAGGGTTATCAGGGAAAGCTCCTGGGAAAAGCACTTGTGGAAGGGAGTGGAAGAAGTCTGGACTGGGTAGAGGGAGATGCCAGCTGTGACGAAGTCCCAGTGCAAGCTCCAGGGGACCTAACAGGGAGCTCCAGAGCTGGCATGGTCCTCTGAAGTTGTCCTGAGTTGGGACAGGGGGCTGGGCCTTTACACCATTATGTCAGTCATCGAATTGAATGTGGGCTGCCATGCAGAGAGGTATGACCTTTGGCAAAGCAGTTTTCATGAAAAGACAATGCCCAAAAAAGGCTGACAGCTGATGGCTGCCTTCTTTGAGCAATCCCAGCACTTGGAGAAGTCCTTTATTCTGCCCAGGGGAATATGGGCAGAAGGGAATATGGGCAGAAGGGCACAGCACCTATCACAGTGGGGTTAAACTTTAGAGGGGATTCATTTCTTTTTAGGCTAGGATGAAATTCAGCATCCCTGGCCCTCCCTAAACTCACTATTAGTATGAGCTCCTGGATGCCAAAGAATAGTCAGGAGGGTACCATTTCCAATCTAAGAAACCTGAAGTGAACGAATTACACATGGTAAGAAAGTGTGACACTGGACTGGGCATTTGACTCTTAGATTTCATAGAAGAGGAAGGCGAGATACAAGAAGGAAGAGGTAAGAATACTTGGTTGCTGTGGTGTGCTAATGAGAACAAAAGTGTATATACAACATCCATGTGGGCCAATGAGGTTTATTCCTCTGTTCATGATTAACTCAGGGTAAGTATGCATTAGCAGATAATCTGAGGCAAGAGATGATTATCAATTCCCTGACTTGTATCATAAAAAAAAAAAGGACTTTACTACAACCACCCCTTCCCACTTCCCCCAATAAAACACACCCCTAACCCCACACTACATCCACAGAGAATTGGGCTCCTAATAGCATAAAATTTCTGATTCATCATGAGGAGGCTTATTATGGCAGAAAATAATGCCACCAAGGCTGAATCCAAGATATTTGACTGTGCTGATTTTATAAGCCTCTGCTAAGTTTCACAGTGGATAGATTCCCCTAATCCCTCAGTAATTATTAGAGATGTCTAGGAAAAAAAACCCTACCACATTCTTTTGATGAGAATGATTGTTTGGTATTCCTATTTATTTATTCACTTGTAATGAGCAGGAGACACTTGGTGAGCCTGCTCTGTTCCTCTATCAGATTCCTTTACGCATAAATTATTTCAGGGTAAGATTTGTGCTCAAAGAATAATGAGGTAAACAGGAGCAAAGGGAATAATTTAAAAGCAATTCATAACAAGGAAGTGATCACATACATTCCAAGAGCACGAAGAACCCCATCCTGTTGCTCTGTTTTGTTTGAAGTCAAGTCAAAGGAGAATTAATCCCAGGGACCATTTCTCCAATGAAACCCCAAAATACTTTTTGTTTTAACCATTTCACAGCCTGAGACCTGACTGCTGAGAAACAGTTTGCACTTCTGTTAAGATCATTTTGGCTTACTTCTATTTTCTGAATTAATTCATTGTTTTGTTTTGTTTTGTTTTTCCTAAAAGTTTCTTCTTGGAGAAAGAATGTTCATCATTAATCAAAACTATGTTTGATTTGCCAAACGTTTTTAAACACTTTACAAAAACTTAAAGAGAGCCAGGCTTGGAATGTAATTCATGAGCAAAGACCTCTGATCAAGCCAAAAAAGCATTACTTACACAATGAACAAGTAACTTTGTGACTAGAATTGCAAACAGAAACATAATTTCCTAATGGCTTGTTCCTGAAGTCAGACCTCATTCCTTCTACCTGGTTACTAATCAGGGGCATCAGGGAAATGAGAGAGAGATAATATATCTGAATTTCATTTAGAAATTTGACAAGACTTCTTATGGTGTCCAAATAGGTTTAATATAGAAAAGTATGTTCTGGATAATCAATGGCAGCTGGAAGAAAGGTCTTTAGAACCATACTGCAGTCTTTTATTTTTTCAATACTATATTATAACTAAAACATGAATAATAAAATATGAATAATAACCTATATTAAGAGAGAGTGAGTTCTACAGCTCTAAATACCACCTAGAAACCTATGGGCTCCAAACTTATGTCTCTAACTTACATTCTGACTTCCATATCCATCGACTAGACATCTCTGCCTGATGCACCAAAAACCAATGTGGCTGTAGCCAAACTTACCATCTCTATTCCACCCTTCAACTGCTTCACCTCCAAAATTCTTAATAGAGGCTTCACGTAACTTCTAAAGCTAGAATCTTTGGAGGCTTCCTTGACCCACTCTTTATTTTAATCACACCTAAATATATAATTGATCACCAAATCTCATTGACTCCGTTTCTTAATGCCTATTTTAAAAAAAGGAAAAAAAAAAAAAAACCCACTGAAGAAAAGGGAAAACAATGGAGTACTGCGCTTGAGTCAAAACCAAATTAAACTAAAAATCCAACTTCCAAGGTAAAGAAGGCAGATTTAGAGAGCTTCAGTCAATGCTGAGTGCATCATGATTCCATAGTTTAATTGGCCTCAAAAAGTTTTAATGTGACCTGAGGCTGTATTAATTAAATTACAGTGTTCAGAAGACAAGAGGGGATAATTCTGCTGCGCTCTACACTCTCAGATCACAATTATATTCATTTCTTGGTGGCACATTTTAATGTAAAAATAGATACAATGATAGTCAGAAGAGGGGAGAGAATGTTGAAGGGACTCTAAGCCGTGTCATATTAGGGATGTTTGTAGGGAATAGGAAGCTCTTCCATGGAGAGGGGAACTCTTGAGATGGCTGTGACGGCTGTGACAGTTTACTAAAAGATGATATATAGAGCAGTGATCCCCAACTCTACCCCACAGACGAAGGCTAGACTGACTCTGTAAGAATGTTCTGGCATAAATCTATGGACTCTTCAGTCGCATTGCCAAGAGATTTTTATTCAGGTGACCTGGAGGGAACTTTCCCTCCCTAAATTTGTACATTTTAAGAGTCCCCTTGGTGATTTTAACATACAGCAAGGGATGGAGAACCCCCATGTAAATGAGAAATTAGATTTTCTCAGCATGCAGCCAAGAGACAATGGAAAGGAGACAGGTCTTTGCAAACTATTAGGAGATGCATTTTAAAACACAAAAGATTGAGGAGATTCAATGGGCTGTCTTGAGAGTAAGGAAGGGAGTGCTGAGTCATTGGCAGTTCCAAGTGGGGCTCCATGAATAATTTGTAAGCATGGAATCTAAAAGGTTTGTGCAATAACAGTTGCTGGACTTTGTGATTTTGAAGATTCTATGGTATCTGTCAAAAGAAATGTGCCTATGGATAGATACAAAGCAGCTTTAAAGATAAATATCTCATGTTATTCTATTATGTCTAGAGTACAAAATGCCCAGCTGTAGCAGAGGTTGTCAGCATCCCACCCATACCCCCTTGAGTCTTACTGCAGTGCATACTGGCCTAACTTCCATCAGCATCTCTTTACCTGAGGTCTTTCACTGGCCTCCAGAGCCACTCTGCTTGCATCCATAGCAGGCCAGATATGTAAGGAATTAACTACCTACTGTCCCCCAGAAATCCTTGATCAATGATCAGCAGGAGATGGTGTATACATATCCCAGCTCCCTTGCCCCATAGGTGGGATAACTCCTGGGGGCATGTTTTATACTCCTGGAGTTCCCAGGTGGAATGAATCTCCAGTTTCTCACAACAGTAATTATACCGACTGCCTTTCCTTCCCTTTATCCCTTCCCACTCCGCTACTCATACTTCTTAGGTAGGGCTCATTTCACAAATAAATTACTTGTACTCAAAGCTTTGTCTTAGGGTCTGCCTCTGGGAGAACACAAACGAAGACTCCAATTATTGCCAACTAAGCAGAAAATAATTACCTAATAAATCAAAGTTTGATGAAATCAGGACTAAAACAGCATCTATGTAAAAAGTATTTTTTAAAACTTGGCAATTTGACAGCACTTGTAGGCCGGAAGGGTATCGATAGGCACAGCTAAATTAGAGGGTCTAAATGCCCTGGGCTTCCAGATCACTGGCTATTGAACATTGCTGCTCATTGATCTCAGCTGCACCCACCTCTCTGGGCCTACATTCTGCCACCTGTCCTTCACTCTTGGTGTTTCAGACACTACTTATAATTCCCCCAACACACCTTCCTATTCCATACCTTTGCATCTTTGACTTTTCTATTTGCTACTGTCTTAGAAATTTCGATTCATCCTTTAAAAACATATTAAAGCTGTCCATCCAGGAATCCTCTTCCCTCATTCCCCTACATCAATGGAGTTACTCCCCACTCTGCTTATTTCTGTTTTCTAGTATAGAATGCTACAGTTATCAATGAACTGAGTATTTAAGATTGAAAATGACTTAATCTGGAGGGCATAGAAATCTGCCCTGGCTTTCTCTTGCACTCACTGCCAAGGAACATGGTTTTTAATGTTCTGCATCATTTTTAATGACAATTCATTTGTATATTATCTTCCCTTTGTTTCTTTGTTCTACAGCTAGCTGAGTTGGAATGCAACCATTAACCAAGTGTGCAGAACTTAATTCAGGAGAGAGCACCTTGAAAGTGACAAAATATTATTTAGTAACTTCACACAATCTTTATAATAAAAGTAAAATGTTTATGCTATCACCGTAATTGAGAAGAGCAGGATACAAAATTTTGTGTGCATCATAAATTAAAAAATTGTGAGTTTGAAAAACATGGAAGGAAATCCATTTAATGATAATGCAGTGAATCTGGGGTATGAGACTCTGGTAATTATTTTTTTGCTTCTCTCTACTTTTTGTGTTTTCTAAGTTTTCAATAACGAGCAGGTTGCAGAAAATAACAATGACACCTTTTTCACCTGTAAGGAATGCTTTCCAACAGATCAATCACCATGGAAGAAATGTTATAAGCTATTAAAGAATTATCTACAAACCATGTCAAGAGGCCAGAAGGCTTTATCGGTAAATTCCTTCAAATGCTGCAGGAACTATATCACATCATTCTGCTGCCACCTAATTTGTTCTAGAGCACAGGAAAAGCTGAAAAGCTAGTTTTGGTTTTTAATGAAGGAAGCATGACCCTGAAACACAAACTTGATGAATACATAGACACACACACACACACACACACACACACGAACACCCTACCTATAGATCAATGACACTAATCAACGTAGACAGAAAAATACTAGATAAAATACTACTCGATTAAATTCAATAGCATCTAAGAGAATTGTGTTCTACAATTAGAAAACTACCCTAGGAATGAAGCACTGATTTAGTATTAGAAAAACTAGTACTGTAATGAAAAACATGTTTTTTCATTATAGTAGTAGTATTACGGGCTACAGATTGAGGATTTTAAAGCAATTTCTGCTGTTCCAGGTGCAAGCATAGTTGTTTAATTGGTGTCCAGGGTTCCAGCTATGGTGAAGGAGTGGGTAAAATCTCACCCCTAACTCGGAGCTCATCATTTCTGAGTGGAACGCCCATTTCCACACTACAGTCGAGGAAGTCAAGCCGAAGGAGAAAAGCCACCTCACAGTAGGCACTGAACAAGGAGTAAGCAAAATTTTAAAAGTATATTTCAAAAGAGGGGTGCCTGGGTGGCTCAGTGGGTTAAGCCTCTGCCTTCAGCTCAGGTCATGATCTCAGGGTCCTGGGATCGAGCCCCGCATCCAGCTCTCTGCTCAACAGGGAACCTGCTTCCCCCCTCCCTCTGCCTGCCTCTCTGCCTACTTGTGATCTCTCTCTGTCAAATAAATAAATAAATATCTTAAAAAAATTTTTTTTTAAAGTATATTTCAAAAGACAGGGGAAAAAAAGGTCCTTAATATGATCATTGATCACTGCACCTAGCTATATAAAATGTTGAATAATGTGCTCTGAAATAATTCTGACTTGGGTTTAAATTCTGGCTCTACCATTTTCTGCCTGTGAGACTTTCAGCAAATTATTTAGTCTTTCTGCCTCAGGTCTGTCTATAAAATGGGCACAATAATTTCTTACCTGATAGGTTGGTGCGAGCATAATTAAAGTGGTTCATATTAAGTCCATAGTATAGCACTTGGAATTTAGTCATATTCAAAAAATGTTCTAGTAAAATCGGTATACCAAATTCCATGATAATGATTATAAGTCATAGTAGGGACTGGAGTGAAACTGATGTACTTTCAAATTTACTTGTGGAGATTCTCCTCCCCTACACCTCAAATACACATGCCTGGGGGTCTTCTCCCAGGTGATTCTAACATATACCAAAATGTCAAAATATCTAAATGAGAGACATTCCTTGTAAAATTAGAAAAAAACAGAAGAATATAAAATATCACCAAATTGTTGACTATTGTTCTGAAAGATCTAGGTAATATAAGAGTCATGAATCAGATGTGAGATGTGTAACTATAGATAAGTGAGACAAATTTGTTATTTTCAGATAGTTTTTTATTAAACATAGAACATTTAAGACAATCAAAACATTTCCCCAGGACCAGCCCTCTTAGAATTGAGAGTTCAGGATAGTGGTTAGACATAAGATGGATGTAGAAAAATAGACTTTTAAGCAATATCTATCTAGACTATATGGTGAGAAAAATCCATACATAATAATGCTAAACATACAAAACACCTAGAAACAACCTTATGAGAATTGTGATCTACATGAAAAGTCATGTACTTGGTGATATAAAAGATGAGTTCAATATATGGAGAAACACAATAGTTCTAGAAAGGGGGGGGTTGGATATCATAATTTGAGAAGCACTCCAGATTAGGCTTAATGTTTTCCTAGTAAAAATACTACTGAATTTTATTTTTAATGAAATGATTTGAATTCTACTTGAAGACTAAATGCAAGAGAATGAATAGCGTGGAGCTTGGCATACAGCAGGTGCTTAATAAATGCTGGCTAAGTTTCTCTTGCTGCTTAGCAAAATTCTGATGCCTCAGTTGATGGTGATTGCCTCTCCTTTGATTCCTCTAATTATTAGTCTTTTGCCAATTACTGCATGATCTTTGGCAGGTCTACTTTATCTAGAATTTTTAGTTTACATTATTAGGTCTTTAATTATTCTCTCCCAAATGGATTGTAGACTCCCTGAAGTCAAGGACTAGGTTTATATAGCTTTGGACTGAATACTTAATGCACTATGGGAAACTGGGGGTGATAAGGAGGTAGACAACAGAAGTATCCTTAGCTCATCACTATAGAAAAAAATAAAATACCACTAGCCACAGTCGAGGAAGTCAAACTGGGGGGCCACCAAAGCAATCCGAATGCCAACAAGAGTCCCAGATCAGAGGAAGCCTTTTCCTAGCTAGACCAATTACTCCCGAATATCACGTTGGCTGAGGCATCACCTCATTCCTAAAATATGCTAGAGCTGATAAGAGGCCGAGGTCAATTCAATCGTGCAATGAGGTTTCTTGCAAAATAGGGGTGACTAATAGAAGAAATATATGTCTACTTAATAGCAGTCAATAACCTATGAATCCAAAGGAATGAATGAGTTCCCAAAGCTTCAAAGCAAAATATTTCAGAATCATGTTCTGAGTGTAGGCCTGGCAGATTCTCAAAGTATAGTGGCTGCAAAATACTCACTTGATATTTTAAGCATATTTTGTATGCTTAAATTTGTAAAATTTTGTTAAAGTTGAGGAGAAGATACTGTTAGTCAGGAAGTATATGTGGGGAACATAAGTATTAAATCAGTATGTGTACAGTTTCCAAGAACCATGAGTAAGCAAACCAGTTCCTGACTTCAACTGGATGTCAATTTTACCTAAATATATGCAGGGGATATTAATACTATACTTGTGTTTACTTTAACAACCACCAGGCCTGTGTGAAAATCAGCTTCACAGCCAAATAAAGTGACAAAAATGACAACTCCAAGAACATAGAAACCACTTTGCAAGTTTTGCTTGCATTTTCTGTGTTATCTCCAGAAAAGAAGTCTTAGACACTTGTACTCTGGCTGCCTACCCACTTCTCGGGCCCCCACTTAACACTCCAGGGAAGGAGGTCTTACTAAAATGCCAACATTCAAGTCAGAAAAATGCCTCTAGCCTTCCAAATGTGTCCAGGGTTCCAGCTATGGTGAAGAAGTGGGTAAAATCTCACCCCTAACTCGGAGCTCATCATTTCTGAGTGGAACGCCCATTTCCACACTCCCCAAGCCGAGGAAAGGACTTGAGGAACCCCAGTCTCCATGGGAGCTTAGCTTCAGCACGACCACATGGTTTCACTATGGCCAATGACTGGCTGCTGCCTGTCACTAAGGAAGGCCTGCCCTCTGTGTGTCAGCCCCAGGTCCCCATGCTACTTGGAGGGCTACACAAGTGTAAAGATATTGAAGACATGGCCTGCAGTTTACCATGATTTAAAATATATTTTAGAAGAAAATTCACAAACAAAGCACAATAATTAAATAGTAATTAAAACCAACAAGAAAAACTGTTGAAATGACATAATACCTAATTCAACAAGAGAGTTTCCACTCAGGTGCTGCAGATAGCAACTTAAAAAGAAATCCAGGGGACAGAGATTGCACTGTGGACAGGGTTGTTACAAGGGGCTTTAGGAGGAGCTGGGTCTTTAATTGGGAGACCACTCAGTTTAATAATTAGGCAAAAGGGTTCTGGAGCAACACTCTCTGCTTTCCAATCCTTCTTTGTTCAACTCAAAGGAGCTGTGTGTCCTTGAGAATTATTTGATCCTTCTGAGTGTCAGTTTACTCACCTGTAAGATGAGAATAATAATACTATCTACCTCATTGTAGAGCTGAGTTAAGAGAATGAATGTGAAGTATTATCTGATAAATGGTAAGGGCTCAACTAAATATTAGCATAATAAATAAACAAAACCACTTGACCTTGGGACACCTACTGTTTGGAAGCCTACAAAAGAGGGATAGATAATGCAGATACCATGGTGCTTGGTCTCCTGTCTCCTAACCTCGCTCACCTAAGGTCTTGGTTATTTACCATAAACCTCCAGGATGTAGAGGAATTTTGGAGAACACTCATAGCCAATCAGCCTTCTCCTTGGATTGTGAATGGTAAGAACCCATGTCTTTGTTTCCTGACTTTCCATTGAACTCATTTTGGGCCTAGCACACCACCACCAGAATAACATTCTAAATATTCAGAAATCCCAAGATGAAAGATCAAAATAACTGCTTTACCCAGAAGGGAGGGCAACACTGAATTTTCACAAAACCAGACTTAAGAGTCACTCTGACACTCAAGAGTTGTGTCCCTAACACATCATTGAGAAAGATCTTTTCAATTAAATGAAAACTGGGCCCGACCTAAATGCTTGGAACGTTTAGACAGATCACCCCTCTCATCCCTCCCCTGTACTAACACTATCCTTCCCCCTATGATCTTCACATTTTTTCATTTTCATATTGTTCAGCAAATAATGGGCTGAAATTTTGCCTCCACTGATCAGATGTTTGGCATTACATAGCTGAAGCCCATAAGTAGAAAACAACTCATTCAAGAGACATTCTAGCCAAGAAAGGGCAATAAATGGGCCGTTTCACTATCACCCATAACGACTCCCAAATCCCACATTTCTATGTATGATCTGGCAATTACGGGCTACAGATTGAGGATTTTAAAGCAATTTCTGCTGTTCCAGGTGCAAGCATAGTTGTTTAATTGGTGTTTGTTAGCTTAGGAGGAGGGAGTTTATTGGATTCCTTCTCTATGGCCTCCCAAAATCCAGCTGCAAAATTTAGACTCCCTTGCAAAACAATCTCACACCTCAGTATATAGATTCAGGGAAATATTTAGAGGAGCGAAAAGAGAGCTAACTGTTGAATAGCAGCTTTCAGAGGCGAAAGGAAAGAGCCAGCCATGATGTCCTTCGGCTCCATGTTTCTGGAGGACACCTTTGGCCGTTGCACCAGATTGCCAGGTTGGCAGAAGTTCCCAGCAAGTGCTGTGCCTTTGCCTCCAGGGTGAGACCTGTCACACTTTTTCTTCTCTCACACTATGGGGTGGGAGGCATGTCGGAGAATCTACGATCAACATAAAAGTCAGTTTTTATAATCACTTCTGTGCCGAATGGCCCACTTTCCCCCTTGTGCTTGGGGACTTCATCATATTAGGAGGCAGCAAAACAGGCACGTTCTATTCAGCAACTATATACATCTTGAGGCAATCTCTGTGAGAGCAGAGGGGCTCGCAGACCAGCTTGCAACTCCCTAGCAACCACTATCCCAAGTTCTTATGGGTCACCTTCAAGGAGAATCCTAGGAATACATGTCTCTCTTTAATCATGGACTACAATTTTCCATATATACAAAGTGCATTCATACACACTAAAGCATTCTTCTTTTACAAAGCCAGAAGTCCGTCAGTGGCTAGGCCAACCCGAGTTTCTTCAACCACAGTCAGTACAGTCTCTCAGCCTATCTTGCTTGGATGACTGTAGCCCTTTCAGCTCTGTCTCACTGTTTACCAGCCTCCTGTAATTTAGTTCGTCCTTCACACTAATACTTAGAGCTATCTAAGAGACAGGGAGAACATCAGAGTCCACAGGTTTAAACACTCTTACAGTACCCCATTGCTATGGGACAGAAGCCAAATATGGGTTAATGAAATACCCTGCCCTCCATCTCAACAATTTTATGATAGCTATTTTGAACTTCTATTTCTGGAAGAGTCTTTCACATATTTAAGCTTATTTAGCCTCCATATCCCCTACTTCTGCTTAGAGTCTTGGTACTCCTTTTCCAAAGGTCACCTCCTCTGTGGAGCCTTCTCTGATCTTCCCTTATATCTAAAAGTTTTGTTTCTTCCTACTTTGTGCTCTTGGACCTCTCAGTACCCATTTATATCATAGTAGTCATCATAAAGGCTTTAAAAGACTGGTTATTCCATAAGGAGAAGGAATGGTTTTACTCCCATTTCTATCCCCTGGCACAAACTGAGCACTCTATAAATGGCCAGTGAAAGAATGAATGGAAGAGTACATCCTTGCTGCTTAGGAGACCCTGGGCTTGTATCTTTATTTACCTTGGTGTCTGCACTCACAGACTGTACTCTGCCTTCAGCCATCTTCTCAGAGATGTGTGCCACTGATCTACCAGCCAGGCAGACGACCAGACTCCAGGTGCCTGTTCCCAATGGTAGATGAATTCCAGTGCATAACCACCAATCTACCTCCCAATGCTGAACTACCCAGAATACAGCTCCACGAGGGTAAAGAGTTGAGCCTCAAAGGGTGCCTGATTTATAGTAAATGCTCTCAAAGTGGAAGGATAGAAGAAAACCAGCTGAGGGTCAGTATCATCTCTGTGTTGGAGAAGTTGGAGAAGCTCAACTTCCTAAAAAGGTCTGTATTTGAATAGAATATGGCTGTGTCTCAGAGGGTGATGACTCTGCTTCTTACCCTGTGAAAGTGACTGACTTCTCCAGAATGAAATACCAGGTGCAGGCAGCCTATTTGTTGGGACCCTTTTCAAGAGCTATTATCTGTGAAGAGCCCCCTGAATCAAGTTAGTCCTTCCTTTTCCTAACCTCTCCCAACATACATTTTGCCATTTTATAATTATAATCAGTACGCTGCATGTTTTCATCTTGTTTTTCCACCTGAGTATATGCCAATTTGGATACATCGTTTTTTAGACCCCATAGGGAGCAGCCCCTGTACCAAGCACAGTAGGCAGTCAACTAATTCTTATTAGATTGAAATGTTAAGGATTTACAAATCTCGACAGATTAAATGGGTGTTATGTGTGATCCCCAATGATTAGCATGGGAATCCCTCTTAGAAAGGAACTAACTACACTGAGGAGAGTACATTACTGGGCTATTTGGGAGTGAAACCATAAAGCCTCCAGAACAAGATCTGGAAGGAAAAAGCAGAACTGGAAGACAAAGGCAGAACAGGATATTAATTGCTCTGCCCAGGAAGTGAAAGGGAACAAGGAGTGGGAAGGGAGAAAGAGGTCCCTCCCATCTGGACTTTGGGATAGACTTTCAAGCACCAGTTTATCTAAGATCAGCTGTCTATGGTTTCCCTTATTCCCCTAAATGTTTTAGGTTTGCTTTGTGCAAGCCATTTGTTTGTGGGATTATTCATTGCTATGTTCTATCAACGAAAAAGTGGAATGTTATATAGAGATCATCGGAGGCTAGATAGAGCTGGATTGGTATATGTGAGCAATACATTGAGGGAATTCCCCTGAAACAAGAGCTCAGAGGTGGAGGTGAGGGGAAACCCATGAGTCTTCTCCACTTCCTACCCTCAACCCCCAGATACTGGGAGGTGAGGTTCAAAGACCTTTAGTAGTATCTCAAAGGGCAGATACTGAAAATGACCTGGGCATTACACATGTATTATGCATGGGAAAGACATAGGTCTATAGTCATTAGGGATGAGGGCACTGAGGTCCTGAAGAGGAAAGTGACTTGGCCAAGGTCACTCAGGCCTCTGTAAAGGAGCTGGGACCAGAACTCAGACTTTCCCCACACATTATTTCACCTATTCTGTGCAGTACCTCTGTCCTTAAATTGACCATGGGGGCCTCCACACAGTGTCTCTCAAGACTGTGGCATTTGCTGGACTTATAATTGGACAAATTTAGGTTACTATCTATGCCAGCAAGGGCTATTGTTTATCTAAAGGCTCAGATCACATCTGTGTTGATTGGCCATCCGGGAGAGCCATCTGTCATTTGGGGGAATCCTAAGGGGATCTGGCACGGGTAGACGAGGTTCTTGGAATGGGCTGAATCCGGGATGCTGCTAGTAGCCTCCAGGCCTCAATTACCAAGAACCTCCTCACCTTGTGCTGCCTTTACTTGTCTGTTGGAGGAGCCCATGAAAGAGTTCCTCACGGCTGCTGGCATCTCATATAGCAGATATGCACACAGGAGACTTGCTTCCACCAGTCTCAGAATCTAGAGCCGGAAGATGCATCATAAGGGAAGGTCCTCTCAGTGGAGCCTACAAAATTCATTTCATTCTCCTTGTGTACTGGGCTTCTTTCCTGACACGAACATTGCCCTGCAGGTACAGGTAGGCATAACGAGGCTGAAATTGCGGGGATGCTGCAGGTCAAGGCGGCCACAGCCCTACCCGTTCACTCACAGTCGCCAGGTTTGAGCAATGGCTGTTCCTGAGAGCCCTAGAAGCAGGGAGTCGGAGGCAGCCTGTCTCCTCTGGGGTCTGGGAAGGCTGAGGAGAGAAACTGCCTGTCCCAGTGTTGATTACAGCAGCAACCAGAGCAGAGAGGAAGGGAATGGAAATGCTATGCAAATACAGCAGGCTGCTTTTGTCTCTTCTAACCACAAGCTCTAAACATTTGATAACAACATCAAAACCACAAATTTCTTTATCCCTGCTATTGTGTGAAACGATGGCTTCAAGAAAGAGAGGTTAAGGAGATTTAGTCAGGGTCAGCCAGCAAATCAGTAAATCCTGGAAATGATTCAGTCTCTCCACTCTTCCCCAACTACCACCCTTCCCTGTTTTCTGTTGCTGTTTAAATAGGAAGCTGTGAGCAAACAGAAAACGCAGAAGGTCTTTTCTAGTAGGAATGCAAACAGGAGAAAGCCATCTCCATTTTTGACTGGATGGGAATAACTTTGAGGCTTTTTTTTTTTTTTTTTTTTTTAAAGAGAGGGAGAGACAGAAATGGTGGGGAGGGGCAGAGGGAGAGGGGGGGGAATCTCCACACTGCACTTGGAAGCCAGATGTGGGGCTCAACCCCAGAACCCTGAGGTCATGACCTGAGCCAAAATCAAGTCAGACACTTAACTAACTGAGCCACTCAGGCTCCCTCTTTTTTCTTCCTTTTTTAAATTTTTTTTTTTATTTTTTAATGATTGCCATGTAAAAATTTGAAGAGAAGGTGGGGGAGTGGGGAGTAGGCGTGGGGAGGGTTTCTGATCCAGAAAAGCTGCCCTGGGAGTAACCCATTTTCTGTAGGGAGAAGCAGGCCTGTGACTGACCTATGTGTGGATCTCTCAGCTGCTCAAGGATGCAAATTTGGATTTGGAGGAGTGCGGAAAGCACATGCTTAGTGACTTTTAGAAGATTCAGAAGTGGAAAACGACCTTGGAAATCCACTCAAGACTACCCTCTGATTTGGACGGTATCTGATTCTAACAGCGATAAACGTCTTTAGTCCAATGTCACCTACTTCATGAAGTCTTCCCGGGACCTCCCCTCTCCCATTTCACGTCCTCTCCCTAGCTTTTTTTCTTAACTTTTGTTACTATTTACCGTATTATATGTTTTATTTATCACTAACATAGCATTCTTTACTTCTCTTGTTTCTGTTTTCTTCCCTGGTAGAATCTAAGCTTCACGATGGCAGAAATTTTTCTTGTTTTGCCCACCCTTTTATCCCCAGTATCGAAAACAGTGCACAGCACAGGGAGATGCTCAAATAAGATTTGTTGAATAAATGAGTGAAATAGAGAAGATCAAAATGCTAAATAAGCAGATACTTACAAAGGATCTAGTACAAGCAAAGCACTGGTACCTAATTTAAACAACTATAAACCAATTCCTATTCGTCTGTGAGTGCAGCCAGAACGAGAGACTACAAACTTAGTGCTTAAACACAGAAATTCATTTCTCATAGTCCTGGAGCTAGAAGTCCAAGACCAGGGTGCTGGCAGGTTTGGTTTCTTCTGAGGCCTCTTTGGCTTGTACATGGCAACCTTCTCACCACAGCTTCATGGAGCTACCCCTCAGTCTGTGTGCAGGCACCCCCCAGTGTCTCTGCATATGTCCAAATTTCCTCTTCTTCTAAATGACACCAGTCATCAGGCCCACTGGAACAGCCTCACTTCAGTTATGTGTTAAATGCCCTATCTTCAAATACTCTAACACCTTGAGGTCCTGGAGGTGAGTCCTTCAATGTATGAATTTGGGAGGAACAAATCTCAGCCCACAGCATCCCTCAAAAAGATTAAGATATGTTAGAAAAATAAGATAGAAGTCCTCGGACATTAAAAATATATCAGGGAAAGGAGCCTGGTGGCTTAGTCAGTTAAGCAGCCAACTCTTGATTGGTCGTGATCTCAGGGTCAGGGGAGGGAGTCCTGCATCAGGCTCCGTGCTCAGTGGGGATGAGGGGTCTGCTTTAGGATGCTCTCTTGCTCACCCTCTGTCCCACCTCCTGCTCATGTGCTCTAAAATAAATAAATAGATCTTTTAAAAATATATTGGAGAAAGGACAAATTAAATATAAGAACAAATTAAATATAAGAAATATACATCTACAAGATTAATGAGGTGGCACAACGTAGTATGTATGCAGTACCTCCTTATTAGGTATTGGGGAAAATTACACTTCTGACCCTTGCTCCTCATTTGGAAAACAGAAACAATGGTATCAATGAGGAGATTAAATGGGAGAATGTACGCCACATTCCCAAGAACGTGGCATGCAGTAGGTGTTAGTAAACGCTGCTTACTTCTTTACAGCTCATCAAAAAGAGGACATTCATTTTAGTGCCACATATTAACAGGAACATTGATAGCACTGTGAAGACTGTCTTTTCTAGGTAGTTCCCTTTCTTTTTTACCCCAAAGTGTTATTCTGATTAGGAAATAATTCCTACTCATGTTAATACTCAAACACTATAGAGGTGAGGTAGAAAGTGAAGGGAACCCCATAACAAATATGCTTCCTGGCAGAAAATAACCACTGTGGTTATTTTCAAGTGTAGTATATCACTTTTAGCCTTCTTCTCTATTTTTATGTAAACATATAACCTGTTGTTCATATAAAACTAAAGTGATTAGTCATGGGCATCTTTCTATGCCAGTATGTCCAGATCCACCCCATTCGTTCATACATTTATATTTTCCATTATAGTGGGGAAGAGGGAGGAGAATAGGGAAACTCCTATTCTGTCAAAGGGTTTGAGGAATGCTCAGTTACACAGAGCTAACTTAATTTCTTTTCCCTAGAACTGCTCAGAGCCTTTAATATGCACTGGGGCCATCCAAGAGGCCGATACATTAAGTGGGATGTGCCAGTAAGAAGTTATTGTGCCTCAGCCATAAACCCATCCTCTTTACTGGGTTGGCAGGACTGGCAGCCCAGGATGGTGCAGACTTCCATCTGCTTTGCAACCTGGTCCCCTGATACGCTCTGCCACTAGGGGGCGCTGAGGGGTGGGGGGAACAGGGAGAATGGGGGAGGAGCTTCCTGTTTGTTTCCTGTTTGTTTCCTGTCTGTTCCTGCTCTAAGTAAGCATCACCCCAGCGGCACTTTGAGTTGGCAGGAGCAAGTACTTTTCATAGCAGCAGCTGAATCCACTTTGTTCTTCTTCCAACATTTGCGGAACCAGCCTCCCTGCATAGGAGATGCCAGCATCAGCCCGCTAGCACCCCTCCTCAGAGGTCTGGATTCCAGACTCATGGGAGCTCTTCTTCCTCTAAGCTCAGTCTAGCGCCTGACAAGCAGCAGCCCCCTCCTCAAAGGCCCAAGTTTTAGCAAGTTGGTCCCCCTCCCGTAAACTTCTAGGATTTAGTAAGAACCAGTCCTATCAATACCAGCTGGCATATTTAATGATACCAGCCCAAGGGGTGATCACTGCTTCCTACAGTTGTTACACTGGTGATAACTCAGTGTTCTTGTTCTTCCTTTTCAGTTACCTAGTTAACAATGTTTTATCTATCTTTATATGAACTTCCTTCTGTTCAAGTAATTGGTAGGTTTCTGTCTCCTGACTGACCTCTGACTGGTACATGATATTTCCGGGCCTTCTTTGACTATGTCCTTTTCCTCAAGCGACAGCTCAGAGGTTCAGCCTTCTGCCAAACACTCCTGGAGAAAGGTGGCTCTGAGCATTATCATTAAGTTAAAAAATATATATATATGATCACTAAGAAAGGCTCAAATTAGCTCCGGGAACCTGCAGAAATAAGGGAAGGTAGAGCGAAGGCTGTATTTGCCACCAATTTTAATATGTAATCATCATTTTTCAGCAACTAGATCTGCCATTAGTGAAAAGACTTTGAAGAATCACCAAAATGTGTATTGAAAGTTAACCCTAAGGGTTTTTGTTTGAGCCAAGACTTGCAGATCTGGAACATTTAATCTTCATTCGAGTTCATTTTATCATTTCTTAAAGTCTTTTAGTCATTTTAGCTTAATCATTTATCATGTTCTTTTTCTCTTAGACTTGTGGATTGGGACACCTTTGCTTTAAAATATAGTACTCAACCCAACAAGCCATGAATATTCTCTCCTCACTTTACAAAGCTAATTAAATTCTCTTTCCTACAATAGTATTGATTCTTCCTGCCAACTTTTCCTTTAAAATATCCTTCACACTCATCTTTTCCTATTCATTTCAGATGCCACAACTTTCCTTCGCATTCTTCCTCTCCCGCTGGCTTGCTACAAGGACCTTTCCACAATTCTCCCAACCTTCAGCTGCTCCTTATTCCAGTTCACCCTCTGTGCCACTGCCTGACTGATTTACTGAGTTCAGCAATTCCTCTGGTCAAAACCCTTCAGAGGTCCCTGACTCCCTACATCTCTAACTTCTTAGCACAGCGTTCAAATTCTTCTCAATCTGCTTTTGGCAGTTTGATCTCCAGCAAATAATCACTTCCCTGAACCCAATACACCAAACCTGTTTACTCGCTATCCTTAAACTGTATCTTTGCTCTTTTGCCTACAAGTGTGTATTCATTTCACAGCCCCATCAATGCCCTGTCAGGCCGGCAAGGCCCAATTCAACACCCGTCTCTGAACAATCACTCCTTACCACTCCAGGATGTTTGTCTTTTCCTTGTCCTTCCCTGAACTCCTATAATGGTTAGTGCTTCTAACCCTTAATAATAGTAGCTACCATTGACCAAGCACTCACCGTACAGCAGTACTTACCTGGATATTTTATTACCATTATTGACAACCCTTCATCCTGTTTCAGATGAAGAAACTGAGACTCAGATTGGTTAGGAGTTTCCTGAGGTCAAAGAGCTTGCTAAGAGGTGGCATCAAGAGTATGGCCTTCTTTCTCCAACATTACTATGCTCTGACCTATTGATCTTCAAGTCAGCAGACTCAGGTTTACCCCAGGTTTTGTCACTAACTATCAGGCAAATCTTGCATGGATCACTTCACGTCTATTCACTTCAACTTCTCATCTCCAAGGCTCCTTCCATCACTAACATCCAGAGAGCCTGTTTGCAGAGGGTCATGAATCCCATTATGGTCTTCTAGATGAGAGAAAAGATCTCAGACAATCCAGACTGCTGTTTTTATTGGGCCTTTAATTCCCAGGAAAGAGCAAAGATGGTGGGGTTGGGACAATGAAACGATTACTCTTTACAGGATGCTTGGAGGCATCTTGTCATATTGAATTAGGCATTTATCTTTATTTAGAAACTCCAGAAATTTTACAGGAAGGGTTTGTTAGAAGAGAGTTTAAATTGTCAGCCTGCCATAGAATCACAGATGAACAAAAGCTGGGGAGAGTTTCTTTTCCCCTCGATAGCAGGGGGGGTTTGTCTTTTCATTTTGTGGGCCCTATGGAAGAGCAGACACTGGTATCTTTTTGCAGATAGGAGTTTTTGTTTCCCAATTCCCAGAGCAGTCTGGGCCTAACTCCATGGAGAGGGCTTAGTAGCTGGAGATCTGCAGCTTTCGCTCCAACATCTATCCTGACCCTTGAGCCTGGCAGAGTGAAATCATACAGCACTGACAAAGAACTCTGCACAGTGAAATAGGAAGCTGATATAAAGACAGGGGAGTTTAAATCTCAAAATCGTGGTTAAGTTGAATCCCTTGATGTACTTAACCTTGACCCAAGTTGTGGAAAGAACAGAGTCTTAGGAGGTAAGCAAACTGAATTTATAACCTGACCATTGGTATTCATCTCTCTGAGTTTTGGGTTTTCCTGTGTCAAATGAGGGTTACACCACTTACCTTATTGCATGGTTTTTAGAACCAGAGGAAATGATGAGCATACATCACCTACCCCACTGTAGGTACTCAACAAAGGTTACCTTCTCTCCCCATCTATACCTTAAATAGTTAACCAAATACCAGCAACTAAACTGTATTTCTAAATTCAAACTGAGGTGGGAGGGGGAATTTGGATGGTATGTCTAAGAAAAAGGCCATGCGGACACTATCTATCCCAGTTTGTACATTTTCCCTTCATTTGAATATCCCATTTGTCAATCTGGCGGGAAAGGAAAAAAAAAAAAAGTCACTCATTGTTTAGGAGATTTCATGCTTTCCCCACCGTCCTGCTTCTTGAGGTAAATCCTAAAAGAGTCAGCACAGCATTTTTCAGCACTGTTACCACCAATCCTAGGAAGCTGCTTCTTCTAAGCATGCTTTTAAGTGCTCGCATGACTAATAAAGTGTGACATGGCTGAGATTTGCTAGGCTTCTCTTCAGGAGCATACATTCTAGCTGACAAAATATGGCTAAATTTAGCTGCCTTTAGACAACAAGCGTCTTCCAAACAAAAAGGGCCTCAAAGGCGAAAATGAGCCATGACATGTCTCTGTCCTAACACGGATTTGTCCAGCCCCTCATCGGTGCCCCAGCTGAGCAGGGCTGCATGTGCCTATGACCGGCGTCTGACCTGTGTCCACAGTGACAAGGTGGGCACAAGGTGAGGTGTTTGTCTCATGGTCTCTGACCCCAGAGTCCTTACCAAGGTGGGAGAATGGGTGTTGGATCTGTTGGGTAGGAGCAGACCAAGCTGGGACGCAGGGACCATAATTATAATATCCAAGGCTTCCGTAGCACCATCTATGTGCTGGTCTGTGCTCCAACCACTGCACCCTATAGCCTCTAATCATAACATAGCATTCCTCAAAGAGAGCCCTAAGGCCATCTAACTTAACACCCCTCTTTCGTGCACGGGACAACCAAGGCCCAAAAAAGGTGAAGCAACTTGACCAGGGTTCCACGGCCAGTGGATGGCCCATCTGAAGCAGGAAGGCCATGCCCCTAACTCTCGGTCAACTTAAAACTGCTTCAAAGGAAAGAAAGTGTGAAAAATCTGCTGGGACATATGGGAGGCACTTTGCGGAGGAGAATCATATGTTGCTGAAGCAGTCTGAGAGCTAAAACTGTCTCCCTTCCAGTCCAAAGTTTGTGTAGTTGGATCCAAAACACTGTGAATGCATTTGGCACGATCACAAAGAAGACACTGACCTGGCTGCGGCAGGCAGGGGCACTGAGAGTGACACGGGACATTCCCTGACTTCAGCAAGAGACCCAAGAGCAGCCAGGACAGGGTACCGATTGATGGCAGGCTCAGACTCAAAGGCTCAAAGAAGACAGCCACAGTTTCCCTGGAGGTGTCAACTACAGAGCACGGAAAGGAAACAGAATGGTGCCTTCCAGCCCATTGCCAGAACTCCAGATGCAGGCACATCCTCTGCATACCGGGCATTACTTGTTGGCGCTTTCCTCACTCCCAGCCCCTTCAGGGCTCTCCCAGTGTCTCAGGGAATGATGGTTGGGAGTTGCATTTCCTAGGTTCCTGTGTCAGCAAGGTTCCTGCTATGGTTTAGGTTCTGCCTGTGAAATGCACTTAAATGAGTGTTGGAAGAGATGTAGAAGTCATTTTTCCTCTGGCAGTGCTAGTGAACATATGGCTTTGGCTCCAAGTTATCAGTGGCTTCCATGTTCTCCTGACTGTCAGGGGTTGCAGGGCCAGCTGTGACCATTGCCCGAGGTGGTTTTCTGCAGTTTCTTGACCCTGGGAGGTGGCAGTAGATTCCTCATTCTCAGAATCATATCTCTGGTGGCAAAGCTGAAAACTGGTGGCTACCCTTTGCTTTAATTTATGCAGCCAGTCTTTCCAAAGCTTTTCAAAGCCTAATTCTTTGTGTTAAGTCTTTTTCTGTGTGAAATACATAGAGTGGTTTCTATCCTCTCAACTCAACACAGATTACCAATACATTTAGTGATAGTAAGAAATAACTTATTGAACACTTCCCATATGTCAGACCTATACTAAGCATCGTCTCATTCAATCTTCACTATAATACTATAATCATTTGCATTTTACAGATGAAAAAACCTGGAGGAATAGATGGATAAAATATATTGTCTGGGTTCACCTAATTCAAATAGTAAGCCAACACTGAACCCACGTTTTCTGACTCCAGAACATATACTCTTAGCCACTTTGCAAAACAACCCCCTTCATTTTAGAATTACAGTCTGCTTCAAAAGAATCATACTTAAGATCCATCCGGGACAAGTTGAATCTCAAAGGAAAAAGAAATCAGGGTTCAGGATTCAATGACAGAGACTATGGGAGCCACTCTTTTCCTCTCCCCTCTTAACCCTCCTTCTGCAGCTGAAGAAATTCTATGAACACCTGCCAGGTTCCGTATTTCTGACTCTCCACCTTGTGTAACATTTCTCCGTAACTCCTCACCATAACTAGCTGCTAGGGATTACCGTCCTTGCTTTGTGATGAGGCCAGCTCAGATCTCCTCTTGAGGCCTTCTCTACTTGAGTACCCTATGGCTCCCCCAGTCAGAAGGAAAGCTTCCCTCCCGCTACTCTTAGGACAAATTGTTCCTAGCCACTGTAGCAGGTATCTCAATCCACTTTGAATTAGGATGAGTTGCTTTTATGATCACCTTTCCTATTTGTTTGGAAATATCATGTCAGGTGGCACCTTTAAGGCAGGAACTTGAAGAAGTCCCCGGCTCTTTAACAGGATCTCCGTGTTAGCAGAATTCGACCATCAGATTTTGGTCACACAATCCCCTCAGCACCTCTTCAAGATCCCATTTCCTGGTATTTCATCCATGTCTCTAAGTTTCTGTGCATGGCTCCTGACCACAACTCTGATTCAGGTGTGTGCTTTCTTAGCTCTGAGTGTCCTTTCACCTGACACCTGCTAATGGCCAGGTAAAGACAAAATGGTGTTGGATGTATACTGGTACAACTCTCAAGGGTCTCACTTGTCCTTTTCCAGAAATATTCCTAACAGTCATGTGGTATCTTACTCCTTGGCCCTATCCCTGAGTGTCAGACAGTCTTTAGGTTTCTCACTGACACCACCGTGACTCATTCATAGTAGAGATTCAGGAAATGTTAGTTGAATTGAAATAAAAGTGAGTGTCCATAATTTGGAAGAGCCCCCACAAAAGAGTCACTCAAAGTGAGGCACCAAAGAAGAAAAAAGATGTCATCTGCCATCTCAGGGGCAGATGGAGGATAAGGATGGCCCAAAAGGTATTTGATAAGGTGTTTGTCCATTTGATCAGAGAATTCAGACAAAACAGATTCGATAGGATCCAAAAGAAAGAAGGAAGATGCATGAAAAAAACTGGAGGTGGGGACCACATGGGGCTTTATGAAGCTGAAAGGCAGACCCAGGGAAGCAATTGTCAGGGGATAAGTGTCAAGAAAAGACTTTGTAGGGATTGGAGAGGCACAGGAGGGGATGGGAGAGGAGAGAGCAAGCTCTCAGAAGATGGAATATAAAATAGGGAAACGGGTCAAAAGTTGAGGAAACAGATTAAAAGGGAACAGAGATGAATAAAAAAAGAAGAAAGGTGAGAGAGGGGAAGAAAGACAACTACTGATTCTACCAGGCATTCAAAATGGCCAGAAAGATCACTGCAAAGTCCTTCATATGTACGAAATGAGCTATATGCATACTGGGAGGTTTCTTTCATTGCTCTGAAGTTTCTGACTTCTCAGAAACACATCCAGCATTCGCACAAAATCAGCTGAGGGAAGTACCAATAACAAACAGCCCCCACATCTCATTGGCTTAACACAATGGAGGTTTACTGCTTGCTTGCACTAGACCTACTGTGCTTCACCTTGTTCTCTCCTCTATATTGTCCTCCCCTAGGGTACCAGACAGGGGGTCTCCCTCTCCCTGAGTCCATGAGTAGTGAGACAGAAAAACAGAACACAGAGAGTCATGCACCGGCTCCTAAAGCTTATGCCTAGGAGTGAAGCAGGTCATGTCTATTGACACTTCATGGACCACTAGCAAGTCACACAGCTGTGACTGACATCAAAGGAAGGGGAAGTATAATCCTACTATGTACCTACAAGAACTGGAACTATTTAATCCACAGAATTAATGACCACAATGTGGTAAATCCCGGGTTCTCTATTTCTAGCCTGGTATTTTCTTTATCAGAATTCACAGAGCCATCAAGTAGCAGAGCAGGAAAGGACGTAGCCAACTATCTAGCTCAACTTTCTATACCACTGGTAGTGAAACTGAACCTCTAGGAGATGAAGTGACTTCTTAAGGACCACACTGCTCATGGAAGGGCCAGGTTCCTGATTCCCAGCTTTCCATGCTGCTTGTGCCACATTGAGGCACTTCTATTAGCCTAATAAATATCTACTCATTTGAACCACCAGATTTATTTCATTTTGGAACAGGGTTTTAATTACTACTATAAGAAAAGCAAGGGTTTCTTGCCAATGCCTTGGTGCTGCCAAGTTCCTTGTACCTCCAATAATGAATCCCAACGATATAAATAAATAGAAGGCAATTAAGAGTTTGAAATAAGAATTTGGATAGTATTAGAGAGAAATGTTTGATGATACACATTATCACTTCTACAAAACATAGAATTATTTTTGGCCATTAGAAGAGGTATGCCTAACTGTGTACATGTGCATGTCCATCCCTGTCTCTCTCTCGGTCTCTCTCTCTATATACACACACACATATTTATTTATATATGTAATATTTATATGTATGTATAATTTGCATCTATGTAGAATATTTCCAGAAAGATGCCCAAGAAAATGGTAATAGTGGGAGGGGATCAGCAATGAAGAGAGAGACTTTCACTTTCCATATCCCCTACTGTATCATTTGGATTTTTACATAATGTGTGTATTACTTTTTCAATAAAAACAGTTAATAAAACAATAAAAACAGATTTTTTTTAAAGTAACAGATGTCAAAAAATGCTTAATGGGACTCTGCAGAATCTTTTAGAGTAACATGAAGTAGAACAAGATGAGGAAAAAGACTAAAATGGAAGCAACTGACAGCACTTACCAGCAGGCAGTACATTTTTTAGCAAGTTACAATATATTTTTATGTCAGACGAACATAATTTAAATATCATTAGGCTGGAAGAGTTAAGATCTGGGTTCGAGACCCCAAATGTGCCATAAGCTTTTGCTATTACTTTGGGAGGAAATCACTTGAACTTCTCCATACTTCAGATTTCCTATCTGAATAGCCCAAGATTTGGCTTTCCTTTACCAAGTTCCACTGGTGCACTGGCCACACAGAGCCCGCACAGGCAGCGGAGAGATCAAGGACCCTGGAAACAGACATACTCTGGTTTGCATTCCACACCAGCCACTGATCAACTGTGAGACCTTGAGCAAACTGCTTCATCTCTTCATTTTCGATAAGGTTGGCTAATATCTGCTCTTCAGAACCACTGTAAAGATGAATGAAATGGCAATATAAAGAACTCCTGATCCTTGATGGCTCTCAAAAAGTTTAAATTCCCCCCGGAAACCAACTCAACAAACTGAATGAGAAGATCCCACAGCAGAAGAGGATGGAAATCATCCCTGTCTGATGTCAAATTCTTGCCTTTAAGTACGTCCATGTGGACACAAACAAGGATGGAACAGGCCCAGATAGAAGGTGATTGGATTCTTTTCCCCCTAACATGACTAGTGCTTGATCCTAGCCAGTATTTCTCTACAGTGTCTTCTCAACAAGGAGCAGGCATCTTCACAGAGCAGCCCCACCACCACAACAATTGTGTATTTTATAAGATGCTTTCGTATACTATTCCATTAAACCCCCCAAACAAGCTGTGACTCCTTCACCCATTTATTCAGTCATCTATTTTGTAAATATTTATTACCATCCACTATGTGCCAGACACTGTATTATGTGCCAGCAATACAGTGATAGACAAAAATAGCTGTATTACCTGCCCTGAGAAATCGTGCCACATAATGGGGAGAGACAGACATGAAACAAATAATCACACAAATAAATGGTAAATGAGGTCTGTGCTAAGTGCTTTTTGGGCTGAGAGGACAGTATGTGCAAAGATCCTGTGGCAGAAAGAGAAGGGATCATGCTATTGGAAAACAGTAAGATTCTAAAGTCATACTGGCTTAGCATGAAGTGACTGCAACAAGACCTTCAAGAGGTGGGTTGAGGTGGGATAGGCTCTACAGGACAAAAGAGAGGTAGCCTTAGAAACCACAGACAACTAACATTTGCCAGGGGCTCAATTTAGAGCCCTGAGCTGACAAGATTCACTGAAGAATATGCTGGCTGTAAGCAGGCAGAGGAGAGGTGAATAGGACTAGCACATGGGGTTAAGTCACCTGTGCTTCCTGAATAAAACTCAAAAGCCTGAGGGAGTCACTGTCCTGCTTGTGTTAAAAGCTCTACAAGGGAGGAAGGAGAGAAGGAAAGATGGGGTTCATGAGCCTTATTGTGAAAGTAGAGCAAATGAGACTAGACGATGTTTGGGAGAGGATGAGGACTTGGTAACTTTTCCTTAATAAGAAATTTATGGTGCATCCAAGTATTTCCTCAGTTCTTTCACCTAAGCCACAGATGCTTGCATCTATTATTGTTGATGATGGTCTTTGGAAACTGCCCCAGCCCCCAGAAACCAGACAGTAAACTAAGTGGGTCTGCAACTGCGGGAAGAACCTTGACATTTGCAGTACCCTCCACAAATTCAAGACTATTGCAATCTCTGTCCATATTTTCTCAGTGAGCGTGGGCTGTAAATTTTGAGACAGTCACTGGAATAGACCGTGGTTCTTAGCCCTGGTTACACATTGCAATCAGCGGGTGACAATTTTACAAAAGACAAACCATGACTAGGTTCTCCCAGAGCCAGACCACAATGGAACCTCTGGAGTGAGGACCAAGCACGAGGGCTTTCTCTCTGCTCTCATGTTATTCAGCTGTGCAGACCTGCTGCGGAACCACAGGGAGAGCATACCTGCGTCCAAGTCCTTAGTTGTTGGTTATATAACTTGGGAAAGTCAATCCTGTCTCCAGACTCAGTGTTCCCACCTGCTGTGGAGGAGCTGTTCTAGATGATTTCAAGGACCTTTGCCAGCTGTGGCAGTCTAGGACTCTAAGCCCACTTTAGGAAGCTCATCCCTGCCTGGGTTCTAACCCTCCATCAACTTCAGACATGGCATCATTGCAAGAACACTGCGCCAGAAGTCAGAAGACCAGTTTTCCAGTACACACACACAAGGCACTAGCTGATCAATGCAGGAAACATCACCGGAATGCTTTAGACCTCAGTTTGCAACATCTGTTAGATGGTGCTGATGCTGACCCTTCTCAGTGCCAAAAGCCGGAAGCTGGACCAGATGATCCCTCCAGGCTCAAATAAGCTGTGAGAGTCTGGGTCTCTGGGAGGGAACTACAATTAAAGAAATGCAAATCCAAGCACACAAACCACAGTTCCCTGGGCTCTGAAGCTCTTCCGTGGGCTCTGAAGCTCTGCGATGCCCTCCTGGTAGACTCACTAGTACCTACCACACTGTATTGTGCTGACCTGTGCTCGGTCATTCCCGTAGCCACACCTGCCTGGCAACTCTGAAGCAAATTGGGAGAAACTGGGGCTATCGAATCCCTTTTGATCTGTCCACCAGTGTCTGAGGGGCTGGGGGCCAGGACTTCATGGAAACCAAAGCACTGCTACTGCTGTTGGTAACACAGAGGTGCCACCAGCAAGGAGGAGACAAGAGGAAGGTACCATATCAGTGGGATATAAGGTATGGTCCCACCCGATGGGCATCTCTTAGGACTTAGGTGCTGTGGACTCTCCAACTTCCTTCCCTCACCTGAGTTTCACATTCAAACTGCCCCCTACATCTGTTAAAAATAATAATAATAATAATAATGTCTCCTTTTCCTTTACCCTGTGCATTGAGGCTTATAGAATCTCTTACTAAATATCTCACTTATTCTTCCCCCATCTCTGAGCCTTTCCCAGTTGACTACCCCAGCCTCCTAAATGCTCCTCGTTGCTAATTACCAAACCCCCAATCTATCCTGGCTGAAAGACTGACTTAGGAGACAGTTTAAATGTCACCCTCCCCCCTAAAAAGCTCATTTCTAAAGAAATCACCAATTGTTGCTTTTCCATAACCCTCTTTAGTTCCCACACAGCACTTCTCTGAGTGTGCTATAACCTTCTTCACTTGTGTGTTCCCTTCCCGGCTGTCTGTCCCTCCACTAGCACAGTGGTGCCATGAGGATAAGGTCTTAGTGGGTTTTGTTCGTGTGCAGCCTCAACATTTAACACGGTGATAAGCTCTCAACAAATATTTGCTGGGTAAATGAACAAATGAATGGGGTAAAACCCAAATGTTGTCACTTTGCAGACCAGGTCCCCCTTCATGGCCTGAGCCCAGCTCCCTGCCCCATCCATGGCCGCTGCTCCCCGTGTCCTCCAGTAAGCACGTTTTACTGCTCTCCAAACCACGGTGGCCCTGGTGTTCCTGGGAACTGAACTGGGACATGTTGGTCCCAGAGCCTGCAATGACATTCCCTCTTTTCTAGCCAACTCCTAGTCATCTTTGAGGAGCCAGCTCACATTTCACTTCTTTTAAAAAGCTCTCTCTGCCCTCTGCCAATCTCTTTCCTGCACTCCTGGGGCACTCTGAAATCCCTCTACTGGGTCTTTTTTCGCACTTTATTATACTCATTTGTTTAAGTGACTGCCTCTCACTCTGGACTGTGAGCAACTCAGGAACAAAGATTCTCTTTGTTCATCTTCATTGTCCAATAGCACCTGGTGCAGTATCCAGTCCAAGTTAATGAATCTCTGAATTATATCTGCAATTCCAGAAACTGTCACACATGACTGTCTGTCCCATTAGAAGTTGCATAGACTCATAACTGTAAGAACTGAAGTGCACAAGGGAGCTCCCGGACTACTAACCACCCCCGGGAGGGCATGCCCAGGTGCTCTGTATATTTATGGACTTCCAATTGTGGCAAGAGGAAGCAGAAAGATATGTCTATTTTTGGCAATAAAGTCAGGTGGGTTTCAAACAAGAAGATGGTCTTCCACTTTATCCTTCTGCTAAACATGACCTTGTGTCAGTAAATATTACTGAGTGCCTCCTAAGTAGCAGGCACTCTGCTAGGCACCAGAACCTCTCAACTCACATAAGACAGGGCCATGACCTAAAGGGGCTTGAGGTCTAGTAGGGCAAAGAGAAGACAGTGTTTCTTGTTCCTCTGCCTACTTTAATTTAAAACCTGATCATTGTTGATAAGCAAAAAAATATCTCATGTAAGTTGGCCTGCCTGGAGGGTAATTCAAGCAGAAATCCAGGAGACAAGGAGCCTTCCTTGTGCCCTAGCCAGGCATCATGTCCAATGGTAGCAGCAGCAGAGGGCACAACAACTGCAAGTACTTGACCTACTGACAGACATGACAGGAGATCCCCACCGTGGGGGAGTTCCCAAAGCTCATGTTACCAGGTAGCCTAGGGCACATTCACGAGCTGTAGGGCACCATAAAAGGGTGCCAAATTCTGAGCCCTGGCCCTAAATCATCAGAAATACCTGAAACACTCCTTAAAAAAAGATCACTTGGGGGGCACCTGGGTGGCTCAGTGGGTTAAGCCTCACCTTCAACTCAGGTCATGATCTCAGGGTCCTGGGATCGAGCCCCATATCAGGCTCTCTGCTCAGCGGGGAGCCTGCTTCCCCCTCTCTCTGCCTGCCTCTCTGCCTACTTGTGATCTCTCTCTCTGTCAAATAAATAAATAAAATCTTTAAAAAAAAAAAAAAAAAGATCACTTGGATTTCCTGGATGGTTTGTCCCATTGCCCCAGAATGCTGGCAGATGTCCCATTGTTTGTGGGCTTAAGATTTTTTACTGCAGGAAAAAAAAATGTCTCCAAGTGTGCATAGCACAGGGGACAGATGGACTGCCCCATTCAGCCTGCCACCCTCTCGGCTTTCAAATGGAAGAAAGTTATAAGCTTCTAGCATAGCATTCCCTATGAGCCTGAAAAGCAATACTCAGGCTTCATACACAGTGTGGCCTTTAGGAAGGTCAACCTCCACTTCTATGGCTTTCTCTCTCCCTGATCTCCTGCTAATACAGGGATACATATCCCCAGGATGACCTAACCTAGCTCAGGGCTGAGCGGGGATCCTTCTAAGATTTAGAGAGGCTTTTATGAGATTTTGGCTTGATCTCCCTTTTTGGTTTTAAAACCCAAATTACACCTATTACATTCCTCTATAGAAAGGCTCTGCTGGCCAGAAGGGAAAAATAAATTTTATAAATTACCCAATTAATTGCAACAGCAAACAATTAAGCTGGTGGGGACTTTCGGCATTCTACCCTCTTTTTGAAGGGATGTTTTAAGAGGTAACTAATGCCATTGTTAATTTTATTTTTGATGTTGCTGTTGATGTTGCTTAAACTTATCAGCCCCTAGAGATGGGCATTCATGGGGCCAATTCATAGAGAAATAAAGAGGGTTTGATATATACCTCTGAAAAGTTTATACTAGTAAAATGTCACAAGTTAGTTTTAATCAGCTTGTGATGGGTTTTCCCAAAGGAGAGAGAGGCCTGGGAATACTCTTGGGGCACACCTGTGAGCATGTGTCACTCTGGGAGCACAGCTTTGAGCACAGTGCTGGGCAGTTCAGGGGTATTAGTCTCACAGCCATATACACCCTGGGACTTGGGGGATTTGAGAACCATCTGTTCTTCTACCATAGGATTCTGCTCACCCTCACCCTCTGCTTCAGTTTTGCTTCAAGAACTGGAGTTTGGAGACTAGCTCATATTTATCTAGTGACCAAATGTCCAACCATCCAATTGCCTTTCACAGCTTTGGAGGGTAAAGGGAGGCCCCAAACAGTGGGGAAAGAATACTTTTATGAAGGACTTTTAAGTACGAGGAGTTTGTCCTCATTTTTAGTAATCATCACAAGTACTCTATGGTATGTATCAGAATACCCCTTTTAAAGATTATTTATTTATGTATTTGACAGAGAGAGATCACAAGTAGACAGAGAGGCAGGCAGGGGGTGGGGGAGCAGGCTCCCCGCTGAACAGGGAGCCCGATGTGGGGCTCGATCCCAGGACCCTGGGATCATGACCTGAGCCAAAGGCAGAGGCTTTAACCCACTGAGCCACCCAGGCGCCCCAGAATACCCCTTTTATAATTGCAAAGCTAAGTTTCAAGAAAGTTATTTAACCGGTTCAGGCCTACAACATGAACCCAAGCAGGCCATGGAAGATTTTACATTTGGGAAAATGTACCATGTGAAACAGGCCAGGGCAAGTGTTTCAAGACTCAGGTTGTTGCTAATGAAAGAAACCAGAGACCAGACACTGGCCAAGTGTGTCAGGGCCAAGGACCAGTTTGCTGTCTTTTAAGAGGCACACAGAGCCAGCAAAAATTATTTCAGCCAATAGAAAACCACCAGCATTTATTCCGCAGCATCTGTGGGGCAGGGCGGATGTGCGGTGAGGGCAATAGGGTGTTATATCGCAAGATCAGATAGTTGAGCTGCAAGTACTTGGAAAGACCATCTCAACCAATCCCTCATTTTAGAGCTGAGAAAGTGGAAGACCAGGAAGGGCAGGCAAGCGGCCTGCCCAAGTTCATATAGTTTATTAGAGGTGAAGTCAGGAGTGGAAGCCAGGTGTCCTACGTCCTAAGCTGGTGTCCAGCTCCCATGTGTGTTATACTGTTAGGCACTTTAAAGCTGATGGGGACAGAATTCCAGAGATAAGGGAATCTCCCAAGGCTGTACTGTTGGTTAGTAACAGAGCTAGGTCTGAAAGTCAGGTTTACCAAATCTTAGCCCCATACTGGTTCCCCTCTCTCATGCTTCATCCTAAACCCTCTCACCTACTGTCATAAGCGCAGGTGACCCTGGGTTCAACAAGGTATTATGAAAAAATAATCCTTATCAGATTTTGACTAATAAGCACCTCTTTAGAAGAACAGGAGTCTTCAATATCTAAAAGAATGAATACTTAATGATGAGAAACAGATAATGGAATAATGAAGCAATTAAATTCAGGACAATGCTTATTTGCTTATTGACATTTATTTCAAATATGTATTGATTGCATGCTGGGCATGCAAATAACAGTAACTATGCTTATAATTACAATAAGTACCAATAGTTGGGCACCATTTTCATACTCTATCTCATTGACCCTTAAAACAATCCAATAAGAAAATATCCTCATCTTTGAGACAAAAAATGCTAGCTGCCTATCTCCATATCCATTCTGCTCTGCCTTTTAGAAACAGAAACTTGATTTTGAACTGCATATATTTTTGCTAAGTTAAATGTATTTCCTAGACACTCTCACATATAAGTGTGGCTCTATAACTAAACTTGGCCAGTGAAATATAAGCAGAATAGTCACAAATCTTCCAGGAAGCTTCCTTAAAGAGAGCGGACATGTCCCTTTCTTGCCTCCTTCATCTATCCTGCTTCTTAGAACATGCATGTGATAGCTGGAGCTCCAGCTTCCATTTTGAACCATGAGGATAATGGCTACATCCTAGGCACAATCAAGCACAGAGCTATAAGGATTCAGTGTCCCGTACCATTTTATGGAACTACTGTACCATTCCTTGGCTATCTACTCTGAATATCTTTTTACACACAAGGAAAGAAAAACTGGCTAAGCAGTATAATTTCGGGATAGATATAGATATAGATATAACCAAACCTAGTCCTAACTGATATAATTCCACATTGTCAATGAGGGAAAGGAACCTGAGAGAAGTCATGGAACTCCTTCCACTTCCATGACAGATAGAACAGTATATACATAACATAAACCTACCTCATTTTTCTCCTGGAAACATAGGAAGAATACATTTCTGAGTTCCCTTCCTGTTAGATTCAGGCCACGTGGCTGAATTCCATCCATAGAAATATGAATGGAAGTAATATATGCTACTTCCAGTCCAGGCAATAAATTCCTTCATTATCCTCCACACTTGGCTCTTCTATTTAGTAATGATCATTCATGCTAAAGGTGTGGGAATCACAGGACGGAAGGACCCTGAGCTCTTGAATGACTGTGGGCAGCAGAAACTCCTGCCATGTACACACAGACTGACATAATGGACACATGGACTGACCTTAAAAGAGAAATAAGCCTTAGCGTGTGGAGGCATGGAGACTGGGGCTGTTAGTGCAGCTGGTGTTGATGATCCTTACTAATTAAAAGTCATTCAACTAGTAAGTTGCAGAGCTGGAATTTGGTCTCTGGGATTGTTTGACTCTAAAAACTGCTTTGGTCTCTGTTTTGGAGTGGACAGTGAAACTTGCGAAGACAGATGGGTACAGCATTAGATTCAATGGAGCATCAGAAGCCCATAACAGAAGTCTACATTGTACACAAGGTGGCACAGATGAGGTCAGGGTTGATTCTGAAGGTCTGAGACATGTTTCAGCCAGCGGTGGGAAAAGTTGACATTATACCAGATATTTTTAGACACAAAGAAGCTTAGGGCAAAGCCCCTGCACTCCATTACCCCATAAGCAGGCTATGGAAGCAGAACAACTACAGTTTAAAGAGGAACAATAGTAGGAGGCAGCATAGTGACTGAGAGACAGAGGAAGAGACGCACACTGAGAGCTTCATAAGAGCTTAGACAGTTGAAGGGAATCTGGAGTGGGCAGCGAAGACTTCTTAGAAGAGACTGACTCCTAACTAGACCTGAAAAGACAGGTGAGATCTGAGTTGGTAGAAAGAAGATCAAGGAAACATTTCAAGGAGAGAACCAACCAGAGAAAAAGTAAGGTGGAATTTCTCATTTAACATAGATGGACTGAGCCCCTACAATGTAGCAAGGAGTTTGCCTAAAGCTTGAAGCCCAAAGATAAACCAGCTGAAGTTCCTGTCCTCAAGGAATCTGTGGTCTAGAGGGAGCAAGAAGGTCTATTGATTAGCAATTACCACAGAAGAGAAAGTGCTCTCAGAGGCATAGACAAAGTATGATGGGAGCACAGAGGATGGAGGAAGACCAGCGAGGACGTGGGTGACGGTCTGGCCAGTGGAGCAAGAGACTTCATGGGGTCCCCAAAGAAGAGTAGTAGTTCTCCAGGCTGACAAGATACAAGCAGAGAAAACCATTCCAAGCATAGGAAACAGCCTCTGCTGAAGGAACAAAGAAGAATGTGGTATGTCCAAGGATAGTAAGGCAAGTAATGTGGCTGGAGGAGAGATTTGCACTGGGGTGGAGCCGTGGCAAGCAAAGTTGGATAAATAGGCAGAACTGATTTTAAAAGCTGGTACAGGGATGCCTGGGTGGCTCAGTGGGTTAAGCCGCTGCCTTCGGCTCAGGTCATGATCTCGGGATCCTGGGATCGAGTCCCGCATCGGGCTCTCTGCTCGGTGGGGAGCGTGCTTCCCTCTCTCTCTCTCTCTGCCTGTCTCTGTCTACTGTGATCTCTCTCTGTCAAATAAATAAAATAAAATAAATCTTTAAAAAAAAATAAAAAAATAAAATAAAAGCTGGTACAGCCACTCTGGAAAACAGTATGGAGGTTCCTCGAGAAGTTAAAAAGAGAGCTACCCTACAACCCAGCAACTGCCCTACTAGGTATTTACCCCCAAAGATACAGATGTAGTGAAAAGAAGGGCCACATGCACCCCAATGTTCATAGCAGCAATGTCCACAAGAGCCAAACTGTGGAAGGAGCCAAGATGTCCTTCAATAGATTAAAGGATAAAGAAGATATGATTCCTATATACAATGGAATATTACCAGGCCATCAGAAAGAATGAATATCTACCATTTACATCAACATGGATGGAACTAGAGGGGATTATGCTAAGTAAGTCAAGCAGAGAAAGACACTAATCATATGGTTTCATTCATAAGTGGAACATAAGAAATAATGCAGAGGATCATAAGGGAGGGGAGAGAAACCCGAATGGGAAGAAATCAGAGAAGGAGACAAACCATGAGAGACTCTTGACTCCGGGAAACAAACTGAGGGTTGTGGAAGGGGAGGCGAGTGCAGGATGTGGTAACAGGGTGAGGAGCATTAAGGAGGGCATATGATGTAATGAGCACTGGGTGTTATATATCCAACTAATGAATCACTGAACACTACATCAAAAACTAACGACGTACTATATGTTGCCTAACTGAATTTATTATTTAAAAAATAAAATAAAAAGATTATAAAAATCAGGCAGAAGCATTTACATGAAATATAATAATCAAGAAATGCCCATGGCACATATTAAAATTACAGGGAGTACCTTTAGAAGTGCATACGGATCTAGACATTACTTTCCTCATTTGGGGGCACACTGGAAGAGGAGATGCATTTTCAATGTGTCTTAAACATTTAGAAGGCAAAGTGTCTGTCCAGGTGGACTGCAGAGGGCATGTTCATCTCAGATCTTGGTGAACTGCATTAAAACAGGATGCTGGGAGGCACCTGGGTAGCTCAGTGGGTTAAAGCCTCTGCCTTCGGCTGGGGTCGTGATCCCAGGGTCCTGGGATTGAGCCCCACTTCGGGCTCTCTGCTCAGCAGAGAGCCTGCTTCCTCCTCTCTCTTTCTCTGCCTGCCTCTCTGCCTGCTTGTGATCTCTGTCTCTGTCAAATAAATAGATAAAATATTAAAAAAAAAAAAAAAAAGACAGGATGCTGGTAGCTGTTCACACAGGAGGGATGAGAACAAGATGTGGGTGGCTGAGACAGTGGTAAGGGGAAAAGAAGACAGAAACTTTAATAGTGAAGGTCACTAGAGTGGAAATCCAGGTAAAGACTAAAGGTACACATTGCTTTCTCTTGTTCCTCCTTAATTCTGAATTCCTTTTTCTATTGCTTTTTTCCAAGTATTTTTATGACTTAGCCATGAAAAACCATAAATGAAAGATTAACAAATTGGACTTTATCAAAATTCAAAACGTCTGCTGTTCTAAAACCACTTCTTAGGAAAATTAAAGAAAAATAAAAAAGCCTACAGACTAGGAGAAGATCTTTGCAACACACTAATCAATATATCTGATGAAGGACTTTTATTCATAATATATAAAGAGTACTTAAAACCCAAAATCCAGAAAACAAATGACCCAATTTAAAAATGGACAAAAGATTTGAAGAGATAGTTCACCAAGACAGAGTTATGGATGGCAAATAACCAAATGGAAAGATACTGACATCATTTGTCCCTGGGGATATGGAAATTAAAACCATGAGACAGCACTACACACCATTCTGATGGTCCAAATTTAAGAAAAAAAAGGCCAATACCAACTTTTGGTCAGGATGCAGACCTAAAGAGACTCTTACACCTTGCTACTGGATGTGTGAAAGTATACAGTCACTTGGAAAGCAGTTTGGTAGTTTTATCATAAAGTTAAACATATACTTAACATAGGACTAATAATTCTGCTCCTAGGTATCATTCAAGAGAAATGAAAACTTATGCCCACATAAAAACCTCCATGCAGATGTGTAAGGCAACTTTATTTATAATCATTCAAAGCTGGAAGCAATCCAAATGTTCATCAACTGGGGTAAATGGATAAACCAATTGCAGAACATCCACATAATAAAATACTACCCAGCAATAAAAAGGAACAGACTGCTGATACATGCAATAAGCAGACAAATCTCAATGTTTTGCATAGTTAAAGCAGCAACACTCAAAGGTCTCAATATTCTGTGATTGCATTTACAAGACGTTCTGAAGTAGCAAAACTACAGGAACAAGGAATAGCTCAGTGGTGGCCAAGGGCTAAGAAAGCAAGAGGACTGACAACACAGATATTCAAGAGAACTTTCTGAGGTGACAGAAATATTCTAGATTTTGACTGTTGTGGTGAATATGTAACTCTTAACGTAATCAACAGTCATAGAACTGTCCCCCAATAAAGTCAATTTCATTCTAGGTACATCATAACCCAGTGACTTTGACGTAGAAGTCAAAAAAACAAAACCCAACAATACACCAGTGCAGAGAAGCATTGTTTCCCTAAGGAGCTGCAGCCAGGCCTCTTCCAAAGTGACCACTGGCTGGCTCTCCGGAGATGTGGCCTTGAATGGAGTATAGCAGAGATCTTGAAACAAGCTTTCTAAACAGCAGAGGGGCTTCACAACTTCTATATACCATGCCCTACAAACTGACTGGAAGATGTCCTCAGGGATTTACGTTCAAGTTGCATTACAGCAAGCCCACTGTTCCTACTCAGTTTGCCTTACATAGATTAAAAAAACAAAAAACAAAACAAATAAAACAAAAAACCCTACAACAAACAAACAAAAACAAAACAATGCAAAACCTCCTGAGGAAGAGCTTTAGCTGCACTTTACATAAGATTAAGAAGTTGTTCATTGTTTACCCCAAATTAATTTTTTAAAAAAATTTAGAGAAGCCTAGGGAGGGTTAGGCAGCTCATGGCTCACTCACTGTAAGTCAGCCCCTGGGGCATTCACCTACAGAAGAAATGAGCTGCCTTTACTGGAAAAACTTGGATCTTAGCTAAGCTTCCCTCTTTATACAACCCAAGGAAGACAATCTCTTTGGCATGGGTATTGGTTGGGGGGTGGGCAGTTGGTAGTGGGGAGGGGCGGGGGTGGAGATTGGGGTAGTGACCTCAGACAGAAACCTGTACAGCTGCAGGAGCCAGGAGTATTCAAACACCTTGATGCTGACCCAGACCTTGAGGCTTTACCTCTAATACAAATCATGTCACGCTGCTAGTGGGTTTCTCAGAAAACATCCCCTTTCCTCCTAAGACATCTGAGGGAAAAATTTTACAAATTGAAGTATGTTTTCCCAGAGGGGACCATCTCTTCATCTCATTTGATTATCCATGAGGTTTTAAACACCATAGTTTAAAGAGGTTTCACTAGAATAAATTTTTGAATCAAACAGCTATGAAATCCCAATGGGCCCCCAACTGCTTTACTTTGGTAGCACACCAGGAGCAACTGGAATTAAAATGGAACCAGCTCCGGTAATCTATGCAAAGATTTAGCCAGCTGAAAGGTAAAAATAAATGGGAACAAATCAGCAGCACAGTGGAACATTCGCAGCTCCAGGAAAATATCAATTAAAAGTATTAGCTGCAAATATTTCCTGAGGAACTCACACTAAAATCTCCCACTGTGACTCTTTTACTATTTACCTAGGTGTTTTAATTTGCACCTAATGCAAAATGCTTGTCTTCATAGTTTTGGTTTCCCATTTGCTTTATTCCTCTCTAGGCAGAATAATGACTGGATGTTTTAAAACATATGACTGTTTTGACAACTTAGGATAAAATAAGTGAGTTACCTCTTTATCACTAAGGAACCCTATAATTTGGTAATTTGGCACTCAGCTACCTTCAATGAGAATTCAGCTTAGCTGCATATCAACTATGTCTCAGATGTTGCGCCAGGCACTGTTTTCAAAAGACAAAGGCCCCGTCCTGTTTTAAGGAGGTTGTGGTCTAGAAGAAGGTGCAGGCATACAAACAAATTGTTATACTTCTTGATTAGTGACACAGCAAAGGAACAGTGTTTGGGGAAAGAAATAAATGCCACTGTCTGTGAAGCTGTCTACCAAGCCTGCCATTTGAAGAATGAACAGTAATTCCCCCAAGTAAACAAAGGTAGAAGGGGACTCCAGGCAGAAGAAATAGCAAGCGGGAAGTGCAAGTAGTGCTGGCAGCATGATGCATCTCGGGGACCTCCAGAACTTAGATATTACAGGAGAGTCAAGTGCAAAGTAGAAGAGGAATACAAAAGAAACAAGAGGAGGCCAGATCACTAAGAACTTTGTCCAATGTGCCAAGGATTTCATACCACAGTAGTAGGTAATGGGGGCACCAGGCAAGGGTTCTACACAAGCACAGACATAATCATACTTCTGCTCTAGAGAGGGTGTGGTCAGCAAAAGGAATGTCAAAGTCCGAACTAAACCCATGGCTGAGGGAACAGCAGGAAGAGGATTCATTAGGGAGAAAGCAAAGAGACTGAACCAACAGCCCTTGGTGTCTGATTGGTAGTAAGGGCTTAGGAGAGGCAGAAGCTAGGATAAGCCCCAAGTTTCCAAATTAGAAATTCTGTGGTTGATGGTGGCAACCAAAGAGGTGAAGAACACAGGAGACAGAATAGGTTTGAAAGATAAAGGGTGGAGGTGGGGAAGATGACCTTTCAGTTTTCTGAGTGAGAAAATGAGTTTTCAGTCTAGGTGGAGATATCTGGAAGCGGTTCTCAAAACCTCTAGAGTGAAAAATCACCCAAGGAGAAGGTGAGAAGCACAGAAGACCCTGAAGAATGCTACTAGTATTCCAGGCACAGGTGCCAAGAACAAGAACAATGGGTTCAAATTAGTCATTTTCAAACTCTCATTAGCTGATTAAGAAACTCTTTCCATGAACAAAACCTCAGCTGAGGCCCAAAATATAAAACAAGCAGAGTTGGTCTACATGAAGGAGCCCACCCTTTAGCTGATGGAGTATAGCCTGAAAAGCACAGGACTGAATGATACCAGGAGAATCAGGAAACATAAACACTCCTTCTCAAACAGCAGGAGGTTTGAAGCACAGATCTCTCCCCAAAAAGTGAGTAAAGAAAAAGAAAACTATATATTAACGTTATATCATTATTAAAAAATGCAAGACAAATCTGGGTTTGGGTTTGTCACATATTTGATGAGTATGAACATAAAGCAAACACCGTTAATACCAGAAGAACACATCCTTGTCTCCCAGTGAAGAAACAGAGATCCAGGGCTGCTTAGTCAAGTTACTGGTCCCTGGTCAGAGTCTAGAGAGTGGCTCAGGGAAGACTGAGTTGCTAGTTCAGGATTCTTATTATTTCATTCACTCCTTTCCAGTTTGCCTATAACTGAAACCCAAGCCTGAGGCAAAATTTAAAATTCCATCACAAGCTCCTCAGGGGTAAGAGCTCCAGGTTTTGACACATATCTTGGTACTGGGCTCCCTAGAAGAGCTCACCAAACATTTTCTGTATGAATGTCAGAGCACATCTGAAAAAGACATTCAGGAACTTGGGTGCTCTTCTGAGGACAGGAGGCCTTTTGACCACAGAGAATATCTTCATATTCTCAAGGTGGCATTAACCACCTTGAATAATTCCGTAGTCCCAGGTGGATGGTACTGGGAAATATGAACATTTTTGCCTGTCACATGGCAAAGCCAGCTGGGAAAAGAAGATAGATGATCATCACAATAGCACTGCAGAATGCCAACTTCTCTGTTTAGAGATTCCAACACAGTCTCATGAGACTATGAGTGCTAAGATAGCAGGACTAGTGGGTGCCTAGGTGGCTCAGTCGCTTTAGTGTTCAACTCTTGATTTTGGCTCTGGTCATGATCTCAGGGTCTTGAGGTTGAGCCCTGTGTCAGGCTCCACATTCAGTGCGGAGTCTGCTTGAGATTCTCTCCCTCTCCCCCAGTTTATACTCTCTTTCTCTAAAATAAATAAATAAAAATTTAAAAAGAGAGAGAGAGAGATGGCAGAACTAGCTAGGAGACCAGAGTGGCAATGAGGTCTCTTAAGCAAGATGGATATAGCAGGGACATGGCTCAAAATGGAGGCCCAGATAGCGCTCCTGTCTTGTTCCACGTCATGTACCTTCTCACTGCCAAAATATTCTGGTAGGAGTCAACCATAATCTAAAAACTCTTGGAAATGGGAAGCAAGCTTGAAAGATTTATTATCCACCAACCTCAAGGGTCAGTCTGAGACAGATATTGGAAGAGGAAGAAGGAGCAGGCAAGCAATTTGCCTTTTAATTTATCTTGCTCTTCTGGATGACATTAGTTTTTGGCTTTGCAGCCCAACCCTTTAAGTTTGCTGCTGGCTTAGTTAGTGACTTATTGTGTGCTGAAGCTTTGCCATTATGAAGTCTTACTACTACCCCCCAACCTCCTAGTAGGTATGGGTTTTTCTCTTTTATACCAATGGAGTGAAGATGAGGAGTTTCAAGGTTGGTCTGACACAGAATGTCCCACTTAAGTCACTAGAGTCTTGACACAGACTATGGGGTAACAAGAAGGGTAAGGATTAGAACTTAGTTTTTCATTCAGAGAAATTCAAGTCTCTTTCCTGTCCAGAGGCAGTATCAGCAGTAATTTCAGCAGGCAGTATAAAATTATCCAAAACACAATCTGGCTTGGGAGAAGGAAGTTCCACTCTCAATGTTCCCAAGTATTATGATGTGTACTTTGAAGATAAAATATAAAACAGAGGTTAGCTAAAGATTGCTTAACTTCCAAAAGTCCCAGCAAGTAACTCAAATGATTTGATGTTCTCCTAATGCCATTCTGGAATCCTGTTAGTGGAACAGAATGTTCCATTAGATTCCAGGAATTTCTACATCTGTAGCACAAGTACAAATAATTTTCCATGTATTTCAGCTTTTGTTCAGTAAGTGGATTGGAGTATATGGAAAGTGTACATCATGGGCTTTTTAAGATAGATACGGACTAAAGGCCAAAGGAGAACTTCTCAGTCCATCAGGGGAACCATGTCTCAATGTGGGCAGTATGGGTCTCCAATTTTTTTTTTATTATAATTAGCACCTGACAGACAGAGATCACAAGTAGGCAGAGAGGCAGAGAGAGGAGGAAGCAGGCTCCCTACTGAGCAGAGAGCCCAATGTGGGACTTGATCCCAGAACTACGGAATCATGACCTGAGCCGAAGGCAGAGGATTTAGCCTGCTGAGCCACCCAGGTGCCCAGGGTCTCCAATTTTTGATGAAACCAAATGACAGAAAAAGATCAGGCTATGACTTAGGCCATGGTTCCCCACTGCAGTATTCAGCACGATAAAGTACAGAAGCAACTCTCAGTAACCAGGTATGGATTGGAGTTCATCTGGAGGTATTCAGAAAAAACAGGCAGATGGTGAACATGTAGTGACAAGTGGGCTCCCTGTCTTCTGACATCCTTACCCAGTTGCCAGTTCTTAGGAGCAAATGATAGCAGGAGCACCTGTGACCTGAACCAAGTACCCCCACCAGGCCAGGCCTCAGGGTTTCTGGAATTGGCCTCAACGAGGAAGTTGAAGGGAAGGAAAGTGATCCACATTGACAGAATCCAGCCGCTCTGCCTACTTACTTCATCCTTAGAGCCTCTCATTAATATCCCATAAAAGCTCACAGTGGCTGTGTAATAACAGCTAATCATATTAGCCACCATCTAGTGAGCATTATGTAGGCATCATACATACATTATACACCCATTTTTCGTATTTGTATTCATTCTCCTATTCTTCAACTCGGTTTTCACTATAATGTTACATTACATGGGTATTTTCAACTCCATTTTACAGAGGAAAAAACAGAGGCTCAGAAGGGTCAATATCTCTCCCAGAATTACATAACTAGTAGGCAGTATTCAAAGCCAGGTTGGTCTAGCCTCAGGCCTGTGCTCTCTCGACCCTAGTGGATATGCAGACCACGTAGCTAGCCTAGGACACATCTCTGATAGACTACATGTCCAGTGTTCTTCTGGAGGATGCCTATCAGCTCACTCTACTTGGCTCATTCTGCTTGCCTTTCTAATGACCACTCCACTGGTCCGCAAAAAGCTACTAGACAAGACTGTTAGTGGTGTTGCTGGCATTAAGGGTAGAGCAGAGAGAACCCAGGCACTCTCCTCTATTAGACAAATATTAAGTCCTAATTCAGTAAGTCCTGATAAGGGGGAGAACAATTTGCCCAAAGGAAAAGAGAGGAAGATACAGACTGTCAAAGCTAGAAAAAACAAACAAACAAAAAATAAACATGCAGAAAATGGCTCTACCCTAAGGGATCAGGCATAGAAAATTAAAGATGCTGGAGGGGAAGGCAAAATGTGTGTGTGTGTGTGTGTGTGTGTGTGTGTACTTTAAATGTTTGTGTGATTTTAGTGATTATCTAATTTTAAATACTATGTTTAATCAAACTTCATAAAAATGAGGAACTCATTTTATACTGTATACTTATGTCTACAGCCTATGGAGTGATTTATTTTCCTTTTAATTTCTTTTAATTTTTTAAAAGATTTTATTTGAGAAAGAGCGTGAGTGAGAGAGAACAGGAGCAGGATGAGTGGCAGATGGGGAAGCAGGCTCCCCGCTGAGCAGGGAACCTGACGTGGGGGGCAGTCCCGGGACTCCAGGATGATGACCTGAGCTGAAGGAAGACACCCAACCAACTGAGCCACCCAGAAGCCGCTTGAGTGATTTCTTTAAATAAAGTTAGTTGTATACGAGCCCATATCCCTGAGGGCAGGGCTGGCCTTTTAAATTTCTGTTCCCCTTTACCAATGCCTAGCCCTGGGCTTCAAGCAGAGTTGGTCTCCAATACACAGATGTCCAATGTATCAATGAACAGACAAAGGAGGGAGCAACTGACTAGATTTTATTTGTGGGATGAGTGGCCATGTTTATACTTTCTTTAAAAATATAAAATTTAAATTATCTTTCTGTCCTTTCAAGGGAAGTAGCTGCCTGTAAAATCTTGCAGCTGGCTAATTTCACATTTGTAGCCTGAGAGGCAGAGGCACTCTCAACTTGGCTAGTCTAGGCCACAGAGTCATGGTCACCTCCTTTGATGACTGTTGCCTACCATTTCTCCCTTCTACAGAGAAGAGGGAAGAGTCAAGTACTGCCACTGCCTCCCCGCCCTGCCCTTCAACCCCCTTACTCCTTATTTGGCCCTGTGAACACCTCATTTTCTTGAGAAATACTCCCATACATCTGTAAAGTTCTCCTATAGGATGATAAAATATGAAACATTTGAGTCCAGGAGCATAGAAGTGCCAACACCCATCCTCAATTAAGAAAAAAAAAAAAAAAAAAAAAAAGAACCTGGGGTGCCTGCATGGCTCAGTTGGTTAGCCTCTGCCTTTGGCTCAGGTCATGATCTCAGGGTCCTGGGATCTAGCCCCATGTTGGGCTCTCTGCTCAGCAGGGAGCCTGCTTCCCCCTCTCTCTCTCTGCCTGCTTCTCTGCCTACTTGTGACCTCTCTCTCTCTGTGTCAAATAAATAAATAAAATATTTAAAAAAAAAAAAAGAAAAAAGGGTCTGGCTCTTGATTTCAGCTCATGTCATGATCTCAGGGTCCTAAGATCCAGCCCTGGATGGGGCACTGCGCTCAGTGGGGAGTCTCCTCAAGATTCTCTCGCTACCTCTGCCCCTCCTGCCCCCACACTCTCTTTCTCTCTCAAATAAATGAATCCTAAAACATAAACAAAAACAAAACAATACAACCACAGACGCAGGTGTAGAAACCTCCTACACCACCCCCAACATACCCACACTTGATGTGAGCTTTTCTACTCCATGGCAGGCCACATGGGAGAGAGCTGCCCCTTGTGCTTACATGGTACTTTCTTCGGAAGGGAAAAGCCAAGGTCTGAGTCCAGGAGAGAAGGGGACAGAGAGAGGTTCAGGTAAGTTCCCTGGGGGCACAGAACTGTGAGCACTGATGAGGGCCCCAGCTCAGTTCTGTTGTCAACCCGGAATCATTGCTTTGCACAGATACCTTGCTGGTCAGGAAGATCCTGCTAAAATGCATGCTGCACTAACCCACCTACCCTTACTCCTTTACTCATGGACTTGGAAGACAGCAGAGCATAGCTGTTAAGAACACACGCCAGGCTCCCTGGGTTCTCATCTTGACTCAGCCACGTACTAGCTGTAATCTTGGCTTAGCTTCTCTCAGTTTTTTTATCTGAAAAAATAGGGGTGATGATGCTAATAAAAGTACCCATATTCCAGGATGGTTATGAAGACTAATGGATCAGGTACCTATAAAGATCTTAGAACCAGAAATTTGCCATGTTGAAAGTTCTTTACTTTCCAGAACTAAGGGCTACCAAAAAACTCCAAGGAACTTAAGTTCTTCAAAGAGAAATGATATTGAACATTCACATCTAGAATTCTAGGTCCAAAGTGATAAGTACCATAACAGAGGTAGAAGGAAGTATTCAGAGTCTGAAAAGGAATCATTTCTTCCAAAGTGCTGGAGTAGAGACTGGAAAATTTTTGGAGAAAGTGGCACTGGAACCGGGTCCAAAATGTGGGGGTTCCACAAGAAGAAATTATATGATCAAAGGAAAAGAGGTAAAGAATCTGAGGGATGTGTGGGGAGAGAAAATCGGTTGGTTGAGGCAGGCTAAATTTTTAGCAAACACCAATGCTTAAGGGGTCCCACCTTATCCCCCATTTTCTGATTTAACTGATCTCTGTTAGGGTCTGAACATTAGGGAGGCAGTGGCAATGAGGAGTAAAAACCATGGCTGACTAGAGAGGTATATTCAGCAGTCACAAGTGAAAGGCCTTGAGGGCTAGGTAAGAGCGAGACAAGGTGTCTGGGAAGTTTCCCCAGGCTCAGGCTTAGCTACTGAAGACCAAGAGGGCTGCTGAGTGAGGCTCAGAGCAAAGACGGAGGAACCAGAGGGCAAGGAATTTAGGGAAGACTCCCTGGTCTTCCTCGACATCCCATGATACAATTCATCATACATTTGTATGGAATTTTACCCCCTCCGGGGCTGATGATCACCACAAGCTTGAGGCCTGTATTCTAACATTCCTTTTCTTGGGTCTAAAACTACCTTTCAGCCTCCTCTCAGAGACCTCAGTTCTTCATTCAGACTCCCCAGTCACCCTTCACAGCTTTCACAAATGATTCCTAGGTGTATCCGGCTGGGCTCTACTGGGCATGTTCTCACCCACCGGGTTCAATCCCTTCATGTATCTGCAGGCAGTTGACACGTTCCTTCCCTGCCTCAGACTTTTCACACCACAGTTTCATCTTTTTCAATCAGCTGCCTGTCCCTTGAATCACTCTCAGGCTCTTTCTGGGTACCTTCTCCAGCTCTATTGTATCTTTCCTGAAGTGGGAGGACCTCCAGTAACATTCCAGGATCATAGGTGTGGATTCCCAGCGGTTCCACCCACAGCCCCTCCTCTAATCAATAAAGGGCTGCTTCTTTCTCACTAAAAGCCACCTCCTTCCTGAGAGCTGATGAGACCTGATGAACCTTCCCCCTCTACTGTATTTAATACACACATATATATGTACTTCTGTCCATTCGTACATATATATACATATATATATATATTTACACACACCTATGTATGATGATTTGTTTGCAATTAAAACTAAGTCCCTGTTACACTCAAAATGCAAAGTAGGACTCTTTCAGATTAAAGAGGCTTATTTTGAACCAAGCAGAAGGATGTCCTGTCTTCAAGACACAAGAGGCTTCCTTTGATTTCATATTCCTTGGTCCCCATCTATCTGAACACTGCTCAGCAAATGAACTTCTGCAGAAAAGAACAAGCTGGAACGGCATCACTGACATCCTCAAAGAACAGAGGAACATTTTTAGCACAAGCACCATCACACACGTTTTCCACAGCTTCGATAAAATGACATGCACTGTACAAAAATGACACCTGCCATCTATTCTGAAGTACATCACCAAATAAGTGATTTTATACATAAATCTTTAACAGAGGAGGAACAATGAGACAGGAGCTCAGCGCTCCTTTGTTTCCAGTCAGCCCTGGGTGTGGCGGCTACAGGCACAAGGTCAGGAACACGCTGGTCCCTGCAGCCTGAATGCAAAGGAAATGAGGAGCCACAAACCCTGCCTGCACCAGCCCAGGCCCGCTGTTTTTAAATGGTTATTTTTTTCCCTCATATCAGAATTATCCTAAGACCAATTGGTTCCAGGCAGCTCTTTCTGTATATTAATTTTTAATTGGAGGAATAGCAATTAGATGGCTGCATTGATTGCCAGTTCCCGTAATCTTTTTTAATTTGAGATAACAATCTATTCAAAAAATGAGTTTGTCCCTAAAATATCTTTTCTTAATGGCAATAATAACTGAGGTTATATACAAAACCAGCAGAGCAGCCCACAGGGAAGGGGTCTAAATTATACATGGAATATTCTGCACCTGGTTTGTCAGTTACAACAAAAACTTACCACAGGTGCCCTATGAAAATGGTCAATTTCATATGTCATCTTTATTAATATCATTTTTGATATAACCAGATTGTCTCTGAAGAGCAGATTTTCATGAGAAGGGCCCATTTTTCTACACACAAGAAATTTAAGATAGGTAGATAATAAATTCTCACTTAGCTCCTCGCTGTGGACCCTAGCAAGAGGAAGATTATGAGAGAGAAAGAAATCAGAAACGGACTTTCCGCTTAGGAGGAACTCCCAGGCTAGGGTCAAGCAAAGGAAAAGCAGGTTCAGTGCACATACCTACACATCTCCAGCTTCCCCCCCAAATACTGCTAGCAATCAGAAATGTTGAAGACTGCAAGGGAGTCTGCAATAAAACGACCTCCTTTTTCAGCCAGCCTGTGAGCAATTTGAGAAACAGAAGAGTGATCAAGATGGAAGCCGAACATCACCGTCTCCTCACAGATGCTAAGCAAGAGAATATAGCTTAGGTGAGAGTCCAGTGGACCAGCTAACTGCACCCTGAGCTAAGAAGGCTTCTTAGCAACCTGGTCGTGACAGGAGAGCCTGCCCAGGAAAAAGACTCTGTATGGAAAACTATAGGACCTCCCATAGTTTAGAGACCTGGTCTCTAAAAAGGTAGGGGGCATTTCCAAGGCAAAGAATGGAGGTGTTGCTGAACTGAGCTAGTTTGGTTACTCCTTCCACATTTACTAATCAGACAGATCCACTCTAAGCCCCTGGGGGTATGGGAAAACAGAGAAGAGAGGCTGGGAAGTATATATAGGGCAAATTACTCTTCAAAAAAACCAAGATGGAGAAAATGGATTTTCCTGTGAAAAGTTGGTGGAATTGGAGTCCAAAATAGGTAACTGATCGTGATTTGCCTCCCCTCGCCCCCAACAGTATGATTTCTCTTTTTTGGCGCTCTCATCAATTTGTCTTAAAATTTCACAAGATTTTGCATTCTGTTCTGTAAGTTTTCATAGAAAAGGTTCTGGTCAGATCATGTGAGAGGTCATTTAGAGAAGGACAGGTCATTTAGAGAAGGTCATTTAGAGAAGTCTCTGAAATTGCACAGAACTGTGTTTGAGTTCTGCCCTTTCAGTTGGAATAATTGGTCTGTGTCTCCATGAAAAATGGAGCTAATGTCTGTCCTTTCTTAGTGGGACATCAGAAAACAATTAGAAGAGACAGATCAGAGAAAAGCCTCCTGAATATAGCAAGCACACGTAGTAAGCACAGATGTTCCACAAACTGATGTCCGTGATCATATTCTGGAAGGGTTTTGTGTTTATGCTATGGTCTCATGCCTTCTGGTCCCTCACTGAGAGGCTTGTAGTTCATGTTCTCTAACAAGAGAAGCTTTGTGTTTGCCCCTCAGCTGAACAACACTTCTCTGCCTTCTAAGCCAACTCATCCTTCTTCAACCACACCTGGGTCCCCAACTACTGAAGGCCTGTGATGTGAGAGGTTGGGAATGGTGTTGGAGAGGAGGAAAGAGATGCAAAGATGAGCCCTCCAGAACTTTTGTCCCAGCAAGTGAAAAAGCCTATTGTTCACAAGTGCAGTACAGTGTGGAAGCAATACAGACCAAAAGGTCTGTAAACTGGAGTGGGGATCGAGTCTGAAACCCTCCCTCCCAGCCTGCTGTGACCCCTCAGGATTCTGTCTCGATGTGCTTACTGGTGACCTTTTAAAGGGGATTACCACCTCTGATCAAAATTTATAAAATTAGGAGAACATCAGTATGAGCAGATATGGTCCCAGAACCCCTGTGAGAATGAATTAGCCTCCATGAATCTCAAATGGTATAATAGTGGGGGAAAAGGATATATGGTTTATTTGTAGGGACAACTGCCTCAGAAACACATGACCCACAGAGACTGATGAAGTCTAAGATATAGATAATTTAAATAATGGGATGGATAAATTCATAAATAATACCAATAGCTAATATTTATTGCACAGTTACGACAATACTAAGGAAGGATTTGATCTGCATTATCTCATTTAAAAAATGACAGATTCCCATAAATCCTGGAACAAAAGGAGTATGTTTTAGGCTGTGTTCTCTGGGAAAGCAACTCTGTGGCAGAGATTTATAGGCAGAAATTTGACTAGGGAAAGCTCACAGTAAGGAGCGAGGGATGTAGGCTGGGCTGGAGAGATGTACAAACAGTGAAGTCACAAGTCTCAAGTGATCCCACGATCCCATAAGGAACTATGAAGCAGAGATGGCCCTTCAGGGACACTCCTGATCCAGGCAAGGGGTACAGGACTGACATCCCTGCAATGACCAGTCACTAGGTACTGGCTATTCCCCAGAAGGGGACATAACTTGAGTGAGGCAGGACCTTCAACGGAGCCAGTGTTTCCTGCAGTTGGGAGAATGAGTGCCTTGGTCCTTAAGTGGGGATCTGGTGGCACACCACAGTAACCACTCCAGGGAGAGAGGAATGAAAGGAAGCTAAATTTATGGAGCCCCTTCTACATCCCAGCCCCTGTGTAAGGTCCTTTCCTTCTTGTCTTTAATCTTGCTCTATAGGGATCAGTGACTTATTCCAACCTCCAGAGAGATTTCAAGATCTGCTGCTCTCTCTAATCCAGTAGGGTTCTCAACCAGGGATAATTTTGCTCCCTGGGGTCTAGAGACATTTTCCTTGTCACAGCTGGGAGTGCGAGTGCTACTGCCATAGGTAGAGGCTACATCAGAAGTAGATGCTGCAAAACATCCTACAGTGCCCTTATCTGACATTCACAACAAAAAATTATCCAACTCCGTATGTCCTCAGTGCTGAGGTTGAGGACTCTGCTGTACACCATGGGAAGGAGAACACGGGACTGGGTCGCAGTAGTTGGGCAAAGAGTTTTCAACCATGTGGCTTGTTCTCTTAACTTTTTCCTCTCCTGGTTCTTTTGGCATCTCTAAGCCTCTTGAATATTCTGAGTGGAAGGCCTTGATCCATATGATTGGTATCACCAGATGGGCCTGGGGCTGCTCCCCCTTTGGCATACCTCCAGCTTGGCAGACCAGGTGGATTTCAGGAGAGGGACCTGGAGTTAGGGAGGCAGGTTAGATTGGTGTTGCTCTAACTTGTGGGGAGGGGGATGCTTTTCTTTTATCTTTTTTTTTTTTTTAAGATTTATGAACTTATTTTAGAGAGAGAATAAAAGTAGGAGGGGCAGTGAGAGGGAGAAAAAAGTCTAAAGTAGAATCTGCACTGAGTGTGAAGCCTGATGCTGGACTCAATCCCATGACCCTGAGATCACAACCTGAGTCAAAACCAAGAGCCAAGAATCAGATGCTTAACCTAGCACACCACCTAGGCATCCCTTCATACCTTTTCTTGCCATCAGAGGAGTAAGACCCAGGTAAGGGGGTAAAGGAGCTCAGGAGGCTACATTTTTTTCTGGGTCCTTGGACAGAGGAGCAATGGCTGTCGAAGCTTTCAGCTCATCAGGGTATAACTCCACTTATGGCTACGGTCATAAACAACGTGAATTTTCCTGGAATGCCCCTTCTATAGTTCGTCAACAAACTCTTACAGCTGATGGGGAACACAGGATCCCAGTCACCTTGACCTTTTCTATCAGAAGAGTAACTAGAAAGAGTCATTACTGTCCCCATGTTAAAGATGAAAAAAAATGGGTCATATAAACCTGTCTGTGGTCACCCAGTTAGTTAATGGCAAGGTCGAGATTTATAAACCAGGTTTGTCAGGTTACAAAATCCCTGATCGCTTAAGAGACACACATACCCTTTGCAAACAATTAGAGGGGACATGCACGTCTTCCTATAGGTCCCTTGGTACCCTGAGAAACAGGCTGGGCTGAAGGAACCTTAGGCCGGACCCAGTCTCCTAAGCTTTCTGTTCTTTTCCTGTTTGAAGTGTAGAAGCTCTGAGCTTTCCAATTTCTAAGGGAAGGCAAGAAATGAAAGACAGGCTGGGTGATTTATATAAAGTGATAATGTGAGCCCATCTCCTTGCAGCCATCATTTTAGTCTGCAATAAAAATGACTGGTCTGACACCCTCCACTTCCTGAATATCCAGAAGGCCTAACTGCTTGGACTCTCAGACATAAAGCTCTCTGTTAATGGACCTGTCAATTCCTTAAAGTGAGCAGTTTTTCATAACACTCCATAAAACAGGGGAAAAATAAAATTAAAAAAGAACATAGCATTTAATATGAAAATACAGGTATCATTTATTGAGCATGAGCTAAAAGCAGCAGAGAAAGAAACTAATAGAAGAACAGTGGCTGGTGATGGGAAATGGAGAATAGCCTTGGAAGAGGGTTCTTTACCTACTTAACAGGGCTCCTATTTTTAGCAACTTAAAAAAAAAACCCAACAACCATTAAGTATTAAACTTAAGAGTAAAAGGCTTCATGTTCTTCTAATAACAATCTAGTATCCTTGTTATGATAGATTTACTAACCTCAATTTAGACTGAGAGATCAGATTCATATCCCATAAAACATATAGGGAATATATTACTGAGCAAATATATAGTAATAGATTACATAAATATCTATGCCCTATTAAATTTTCAGTTATAAACTAGGCTCTTTTCTTGAGCCATTCTAATTCATGAAATTATTTACAAGTTTACAGACACCAAGGAACTGGATATACTGTGTTATGCAAATGCTTTTTTCCCAAATATGGAAGTCATAAGAATAGAATACATTTAGTGATCAACATAAAATTACAAAGAATATTTCAAGGCTTCATTAATGGCAGCTGTTTACAAGAAACTTGGAGGTTTCCAATGATTTTTATTAATTCTCTACAAATATAGTTACTTATTCACCCCCCTTTACATCAGTCTGTTATCATTTGCCCCTTTTAAAGTCTGTTTACTTTAAACTTTTTAGTCTGTTCTTTTAAGTCTGTTCAAATATAAGTTAGAAGTTATGCTCCTACATAAAGTAAAATCCGAGAATGCAGAGGCTTACTTCGACATGATGGGTTTAAAATTTTTCTTTAGGGATAGTGTAACCCAATAAGCATGCACTAGAGTTGGAGTCTGTAGAGATGGGTTAGGGTTTCACTCTGTCATGATCAAACTGGGTCACTTTGGAGAAGTCACTGAACCTCACCGTAGCTGTGTTTTATATGGAATTGGATGTACTAAGTGCTGCCCTACCAACCTCTTAGGGTTGGATGTGAGATAGTTATGTGAAAATACTTAGTCTACCGAAGGAAATTAAACAGGGTCTCATCATGAGAAATATAACTATGTTTTTGGAGAACATTCTGTCAATGGACACACCATCGTTAAGTGCACACATATTCTCCAGTGAAAAGGTATATTGGTTCACCATGCCTAGCCCTGCCATAGGGTTATGAAAACATTTTGAATGCTGTAAAGCACTATAAAAATTATATAATAATAATAATAATAATAATAGCAAGAATAATATAGAAAGGAATCATTACTGAATCATGTAAGTAGAAAAAATACACAAGACATCTAGGTAAATTTGAATTTCAAATAAACAATTTTTTTTAATGACAAGTATGCTCCAAATATTGGATGAGACATAATTACATTAAAAAATTATTCATTGTTTACCTCATATTCATATTTAACTGGGCATCCTGGGCTTGGGTTGGTTTGATTTGGGGTAGCTAGATGGAACTAAATCTGGTAATCCTAAGGAAGAAGGGCTTTGAGAATTCTTTATCCCCCTTTCCCAAGCATGATAAAAAAGGAGCTTTTAAAAGAAAAGCTCTGACTCAGCTGGTTTGGCCTGTGGCTGAGGTATGGGTCTTTTTAATTTTTTTTCCAATGGAAGCCTCCACTTTATTTGGGGGAGGGGGCACTATTCATTATTTATTATTTTTTATGTTATGTTAGTCACCATACACTCCTTCATTAGTTTTTGATGTAGTGTTCCATGATTCATTGTTTGCATATAATACCCAGTGTTCACCACCCTCCACTCTGAAACGCTCAGTTTGTTTCCTGGAGTCCATAGTCTCTTATGGTTTGTCTCCGCCTCTGATATCCCCCCTTCATTTTTCCCTTCCTTCTCCTAATATCCTCCATGCTATTCCTTATGTTCCACAAATAAGTGAAACCATATGATAATTGTCTTTCTCTGTTAGACTTATTTCACTTAGCATAATCTCCTCCAGTTCCATCCAGGTTGATACAAATGTTGGGTATTCATCCTTTCTGATGTAATATTCCATTTTATATATGGACCACATCTTCTTTATCCATTCATCTGCTGAAAGGCATCTCAGCTCCTTCCACAATTTCGCTATTGTGGACATTCGCTATTGTGGACATTGCTGCTATGAACACTGAGGTGCACGTGTCCCTTCTTTTCTTTATTATCCGTATCTTTGGGGTAAATACCCAGTAGTGTAATTGCTGGGTCATAGGGTAGCTCTACTTTTAACTTTTCAAGGAATCTCCACAGTGTTTTCCAAAGTGGCTGTACCAACTTGCATTCCCACCAACAGTGTAAGAGAGTACCCCTTTCTCCACATCCTCTCCAACATTTTTTGTTTCCAGCCTTATGAAAGATATTCTAACTGATGTAAGGTGGTATCTCAATGTGGTTTTGATTTGAATTTCCCTGATGGCTAGTGATTAGAAATTATTATGAACAAGTATATACCAATACCAAGAAATGGATGCCATCCTGGCAACCTATGAACTACCAAGGCTGAAACAGGACGAAATTGACAATCTGAACAGATCAATAACCAGTAACAAAATTAAAGCAGTGATCAAAAACCTCACAAAAACTAGAGCCCTGGACCCGATGGATTCCCATCAAGAATTCAACCAAACATTGAAAGAAGGAATAATACCTATTCTCCTGAAGCTGTTTCAGAAAATAGAAACAGAAGGAAAACTTCCAAACTCATTCTTTGAGGCCAGCATTACCTTGATCCCCAAACCAGGCAAAGACCCCATCAAAAAGGAGAATTACAGACCAATATCCCTGATGAATATGGATGCCAAAATTTTCAACAAGATTCTAGCCAACAGGATCCAATGGTACATTAAAAGGATTATCCATCACTATCAGGTGGGATTTATTCCTGGGATGCAAGAGTGGTTTAACATTCGCAAATCAGTCAATGCAATAGAACACATTAATAAGAGAAGAGACAAGAACCATATGATCCTCTCAATTGATGCAAAAAAATAATTTGACAAAATACAGCATCTTTTCCTGATTAAAACTCTTCAGAGTATAGGGATAGATGGAGCATTCCTCAAATTCATAAAAACCATCCATGAAAACGTCACAGCGAATATCATTCTGAATGGAGAAAAGCTGAGAGCTTTTCCTTTAAGATCAGGAAGAGGACAAGGATGCCCACTCTTGCCACTATTGTTCAACATAGTATTAGAAGTCCTAGCAACAGCAATCAGACAACAAAAAGAAATAAAAGATACTCAAATTGGTGAAGAAGAAGTCAAACTCTCTCTCTTCGCAGATGACATGATACTTTTTGTGGTATGGGTATTTTTAAAAAGCACTCCATTTGAGAGAGAGATGAACCATGAGAGACTATGGACTCTGAGGAAACAATCTGAGGGTTTTGGAGGGGCAGGGGTAGGGGGATGGGGTAGCTCAGTAATGGGTATTAAGGAGGGCACATGTTGTACACACAAATAATGAATCATTGAGCACTACATCAAAAACTAATGATATACTGTATGGTGATTAACATAACACAATTAAAAAAATGAATAAAAAAAATTAAAAGATAAGAAGCATTCCATTTGAGAAGTGCCTGGGTAGGTCAATCAGTTAAGCATCTGACTCTTGGTTTCAGCTCAGATCATAATCTTGGGGTTGTGGGATCAAGCCCCGCATCAGGCTCTGTGCTCAGGGGGATGTCTGCTTAAGATTCTCTCCCTCTCCCACTGCCCCTCTTCCCCATCCCCCCCAGGTCACTCTCTCTCTCTCTCAAATAAAATGGATTTGAGAGATATGAGAGACAGAGAAAAAGAGAGAGAGAGAATGAGTAGGAGTAAGGTGCAGAGATAGAAGGAGAAGCAGACTACCCGCTGAGCAGGGAGCTAAATGGGGGCTCTATCCCAGGACTCTGAGATCACAATCTGAGCAAAAGACAGATGCTTAACCAACTGAACCATCTAGGTGCCCCCAATAAATAGATCTTGAAAAAACAAACAAACATTCCATTTGATTTAGTGGTATTTAGGAATCAGCGTCCTATACAACATAGAAGAAGACCTAGAATAGCCTGTCTAAATAGGTTTACTCATTCCTTCTGAAACATGATTTTCATGTTTCTCACCTATTTTGTATTCATAATTTTGAGAGCCTAATAGCTTTTGACAGGGAGTGTTATTTTCATTTGTGTATGAGGATTTTCATTGCTCTTTGCACTATTAGATAAAATTCAGGATTTTAACTCCCCTACGTGCACACATACATACTTCTAGAATTTATTTCTTATAAGGAAAATTATAAAAGTTTTAATATAAAAATTCACTTTATAGGTAGCACTTGTTTGTTAAAGTATTCATCTTATCACATGTCTTCTCACCTGCACTCTAAAAGCACCATGAAACAGTCACAAAAGCAATAAGGAAAAATAAAGATTTTAGATTATTGGGGTCATCTGCAAAAACACACGGGTATATACACACACTACATATATACATATACATACATACGTATATACATGCACACACAAAAAAATTAGGATGGTTTGTCAGCTAGGGATTTATAGATTTCCTGACTTAGCTACCATCTTTCTTGGAATATGCATCAAGCCCAGAATATGCTTAAAACCCAGAATGGAGATTAATTGTAAATACCCTAAAACATTCTGAATTTGCTATTCCTCTAAATAGCAAGCCATTTACCTCCCATCCTGCATCCTCTCACACAGAAACGGTAACTCTGAAAAATCTTACAATCAATGAAAAAATGTTTTTTTCTAAACTTTTAAAATAAATGGTTTGCCCAGGGGTAAGACCTTTCATACCATCTTAGCCAAGAGCAAATTTCCCTAGACAAATTGGCTGGCTGCTTCTTGAATTTTCAGCTGAAATTGAGGCTCTCCTATTACTGATATTATCTGACCATGCTTTTTTTTTTTTTTAATCCACATATTTTGTTTCACTGGGAGAAAATTAGATTATATTAGGCTGTGTACAACACAGAGCTTCAAAACATTCACCCTGTCAAAATAATTTCTTAATTAGTTGTACAACATACTTCTTCGAGACAGAACTTGTCAGAAAAACATCCTGCAGTGGGGAGCTTAAGTGAATTCATTCTCAGGATTTTAATAAGACTACATTTTGCCTCCTATATGGAGGGGGAAGAAAGTAATTGTCTGGCAATTCTTTGCTTCCTTGGAGACCCACTTCAGGAAAAAAAAAAAAAGTTTCAGCTACTTTTTATAAAGAAATTCCTTACATTTTTGTTAAGAAAATAAAAAATGCATTAGGTTATTGTATGTTGGGTTGGTGACAAAACTTACAGAATAAGGTGTTGAAAGGAAAAAATAAACCTTCTGTTTCAAAGATAATATCCATTTATGAGTTTCTATAAAATGAACTGATTAAATACAGGGATCTAATTAAAGAACACACCATGCTGGGGTCAACTGGGTGGCTCAGTTGGTTAAGCATTGTGACTCTGGATTTCAGCTCAGGTCATGATCTCAGGGTGGTGAGATCAAGTCCTGCATCAGGCTCTGCGTATGGAGTCTGCTTAAGATTCTCTCTCCATCTTCCTCTGCCCCCCCCCACCCAACTTTCTCTCTCCCTCCAGGAAAAAAAAAAAAACAAAAAACAACCAAAAAACCACAACAGAACACACCATGCCGTACCTGCAACTGATGTAAAAATATTTTACCACTCAGTCTCTAAGTACTTTAAAGACATTGCTTTATTTATATCAAGCATAATCTATCAGAGTGTTTCAGGTTTGGAAAACAGAAGATTCGGATTTGCAACCTTCAGTCATGACATTTCTGAGTAATGCTAAGAAAGCCAGTTAACTTTTCCAGACCTCCTTTTATTCATCTATAAAAAAGGCACAGTAATTGCACCCTACCTGGTTCACAGGGTTATTATGAGTAATAAATGTTGTCATGACTGTAGTCACACTTTGGAAACTCAAAAAAGCAGCACGTATCAGGTGCCATTCACTCACTAGGTGTCTACCCTGGGTCAGGCACAATTTTAGATGCTTTATATTTAATCCTCATAAATGGAGTGTGGACACAAATTCTTCATCACTTAAAAGCTGAGGATAAATCAAGACTCAAAAAGCTTAAACACTTTGCCCTGAATCAAACATCTAGGAAACGGTAGAACTGAGATTTGAACCTGCATCCAGCAGACTCATGCCTGCCACTGCCCTTTTCTGCTCTTCCTCACTCCCTTCTCCTACTTTTACTCCTCAAAAGTCCCTACTGGGCTTTGGTAAAGGGCAGGGAGAAGAAGAGCCTGGGACTAATGCTTGACACAAGCAAGGCATGAGGTGTTCCTGAAAAATTAGTCCCTTGGAGGATTGTTGATCACCAGCATGAAGATTAGCCTGAAGTGGGATTTGAGCTTGCTTATACAATCCTAATTCAAAGGAAATTTATAAAATGGGACCATCAGGGTTCAGACTTGGGATTTCCAAAGGTATAGATGGCACAGTTGAAAACACAAGCAGTTTTCCCCCTCATTAGCATCCAATGTGGTGGCCAGGAGGTAATGATAGTTTTACTTATCATTGCAAATGTTAACAAGCACTTGCTTTGTATAAGGAGCTCTGATAGTTATCCTAAGGGATAGTCAGAAGTGTAAGCCATGGTTCCTGACCTTACAGAGGGCAAAAAAGCAAAAATAAACACATGAGAAATAAAATGGCAATACGTGATTAAATTGTTTACAAGAATAGTTTAAGAAGCCATCATAGGACCATGCATGTCTTTGGGGTTTCAGGAAAAAAAAAAAAAAAAGCCATCATAGGGCAATACATAAAAACTGTCATTTGTGTGGTACAGATTAATAAAGTATTATGGGAAGTCAGATGGGGAGGTATCTTTAGGCCAAGAGGTTTAGAAATCTCTTAAGAAGGAGATCAAATTAATCCTTCACAGCATTTTAGGTACTTTCATTTCCCCCCCACCTTAAGCAGAGCATTTATTCCCAGCTCCCTCCAATATCTTCTAAAATATACCCATTGGCCAGAGTTCCTTGTTGGATGTGGAAAGCAGCTATTTGAGCACAGCAGGGCCAATGTGTTTAATAAGGACCACAGATCCAGACCACGAAGCATTAAGTAGGCTCTGGAGAACAGACAGGAGAGCAGAAAAAAGACTGAGTGAGAGGGAACAGCATGTGCTAAAGCAGAAGAAGATAAGGGTAACATGCCATTGAATGACTGAAGGTAAGCTTACCTGACAGGAAGAGGAACTGTAGAAAGGGATCCTGGGAGGGGAGGAGAGATGCTGGGATGTAAGACTGGAAGGGTAATTGAGAAGACCTCAGGAGTCAAGCTAAGGAGTTATCATATGGGTAAGAGGATCTGACTGAAGTCTGGGAACTCAGCATGGTAAGAGGTAACTGTGCAAATGAATTCAGGGGAAGTATTGGAAGTGTTCAGGAGAGATTTGGTCCTGAAGACAGTAAAGGAAAGGAGCTCAGGTGACAGATGATGCGGGCCTGAGCAATGGGTGTGGCTGGAGTAGAGTGAGCCTGCTAGAGAAGAGGTGGTGTAAGTAACTGGATCTGATGAATGACTGGCTGGTGGGTGGGGCAGGGGGAGAGGAAGGAGTATGGAAGGCATCACTGATTCCTTCAATGAGTATTTATTGAGTTGCCCTCCATGTGCCAGTCATTGTTTTAGAAGTTTGGGTGTGTATCTGTGAAGAAAGCACGAAGGTCTTTGTTATCATGGAAGCTACGTTGGAACAGGGACAGAGTAAACAATGGACATAAAAATTAAGTACAGAATATGCCGAAATTTGATTACAGCTGGGCAGGATAGGAAGAGTTGGGAGTTCCAAGAGTAGGATGGGACAAATTTCAGAGAAGGTGGTATTTGATCAAAAATGTGATGGTGAAGGGCATGGCCATGCAGATCTCCAAGCAGAAGAAACAGGCAATGCAAAGGGCTTTCACAGGGAGAACCGGTCATGCTCAAGAAATGTCAAGGACGCCAGTGCATCTGGAGAACAGAAAGTGGGGAGGGTAGTCGGAGATGAAGAATCAGGTAGGGGGAAGTGTATGGATCATGTAACACCTTATGGGCCATTGTTAAGGACTTCAGTTTTTACTCTGAGTGAGATACAGATCCACTGAAGGGTTTTGAGCAAAGAAGTGACATGATCTGATTTATGTTTTAAAAAAGGATCACTCCAGGTGCTATATTGTGGAGAATCTGTAGGCGGCAAACACAAAACGAGAAAGACCAGGTAGGAGATCTCAGCAGTGATTCCAGGGAGAGATGAAGGCTGCTTGCACCAGAATGGCAGTGGTGCAACAGCTCCCACTGTGGGAATGGTGGGCAGAACATACATTCCAAGGACAGGGGAGAGGACAAGAGGTTCGGCGCAGGTCCGGCTCAGAGGCAAACTGCTGTCATGTCTTCTTGATGACCTCCTCCAGCACTACTACTGACCACTTTGCTTAGGACTTCACTGGTCATTTATTTGTTCATTTACTAAGTATGCACAGAGACACTACCTAGCCAGTCTGGTGCACTGGGAATACAAAGACAAGGAGGGTACGATTCCTGCTCTCCAGAAGCTTATCATTTCTATTCCTCTCTCTACAGGCCCATCTTCACACCACTGGAAGTTTAGAGTTTCCATCTCTACATTCTTTCTACAGGCAGAGAAAAAGAAACCAGTACAAAGACCAATGATCGCTTCTTATCATCTTCGCTAATCAAAATCTTACTTATTCCTCCATGGCCCAAATCAAATGTCGCCTCTTTAATGAAGTTTTTTTTCTAACAAGCCCAAGGTGACCTTTATCTTATTTAAGCCAAGGCTTCTTGTGTGGGGGTTTCATAGGCCTTGAATGCACAAACTCTGAAACTACATGCTTTGTATACATCCTCTGCTGAAGTGCGAGTTACTAGAGGTCAACTTCCTGACTTTATTTTCCATTTCTGACTTACTTTTACATCTGACAAAGACAGAATTCAAAGACTGATATTAGGTGGTCAATGAACATTTGTTGAAAGAATGAATGAACAAAAACATAACTTACAGAAGGCCTTCTGCTTCCTTTCTTACCACTTTCCTTTCTTCCTCAGCACTAAGTGCTGAGATTTTCAAAAATATTCTTGTATACTACTTATTTGTTTTTTCTCACTATAGAAGCAATATATGCATTGGAGAAAAAGGAAAATGTAAAAGAATAAAAATACCCATAATCCCAGAATATAGCCACTGTTTAACATCCTAGCATATTTCCTTTTAGTCTATGCATATGCAAGTTTCAAACAAAATTGCCATCATGCTCTTTATAAAGTTTGTATTCTAGCTCAGAGATATGTCACAGCAAGAATGTCAATGCCCAGACATTTCAGGCTGAATTAACACAAGTTGGAAGAGGAGGCTGTCCTAGAAGATCCTTAGATCAAATTGAAGAATGTGCTTCTATTCATTAATTCCACAATCTCCTCAAGCAATATGGTATCTCCTGGGAACTCAGTAACTGTTCTTTTCTTAAACTGAGGAAGGGGCACCAGTAGGACTCCTAGGTCCATTCGCTTGTGATGGTGTTATTTGAAAATTTAATTGCGCTTTCTGTGAGGAAATGGCTAGGACTATCGTTCGGTGTAGTTCTTCTGAAATCTTGAGCTACTAATAAATAACCTCCTCTCACAGATGAAGAAACTGAAGCTCCAAGAGGCCAGGTCCCTGGCAGAGTTCAATTTCAAACCACTATCATCTAAATCTAATCTTCCCATTTTTCTTGGCACAGGGATTCTTCTCACTTAGAACCAGAATGAAGATGAGCTCATGTCTAGCTACTGGTCATGGAAAAAGATAAAGGAGATCATCAATGCTAAATCAACTTCCAAGCCATCTGTGGTAAAGTTTTCCAGCAGTAGGATAGATGTGGTTCAAGAAAATAAGTGAGGTATGATCCTTTTAAAGAAGCTCAGATTCTGATTGAGAATGCAGGCTGGTCTCAAAACAAGATCGCATACTGTCCATGGTTATTTACTAGGGAAGAGCCAATAAGCATTGCAGCACAGGGCTGGTGCAAGCTGTCAAGGCCAGGTGGAAAAGGTAAAGCCAATGACTAGTGGGAAAGTCAGGGGGTTTGAAAGCCAGGAGACAGCAGGTGGGATGCCAAAGCCTGGGAGCATAGCAGGAGTTTAAGGCAGGGGCATGACCAGGTGTAAGAAATCAGAATAGCCAATAGAAGACATCAAAGTCCCAACTCAACAAATCCAAGAGATGGGCTTCTTTGCCAATCTGGGTTCAAGCAGCCCAGGTGTACTCACTAGGGCTGAAACATTGCTTTGGATCAAAATGCTGGTATTCCTTTTGAAAAGTCTGTGCTCCTGAGACCCCCCCCCCCGACCTGCACTTATCTTCAGGGTCTGACCTCTAATTCCACATGACCCCCAATTCCAGGACGCATATCACAATAAGATCACACTACAGAACAGGGCTGAATTTAGGCCAGATGATATTATGTTAGAGACACTATTTCTTATCCTCATCCTCAGACCCTTTAGTGTAGCCACTCCTTTAGACCCCATGAGGTGGACTTTAACAATGTCTATGAACATAGACACAGAATGGCAAAAATGAAAAACTTCTTTTGTAAAGGGGCTCATTGGTTAAACTAACCATTTGGAAGTTTCTAAGTACATTTTCAAATCCAACAAGAACTGAGGAGTCATAAAATCGGGATTTTGGTCACTATAGTTTCTGAGTTCTGGAACTCAGTTTCTTTCTATTTAAAGTAGGAGAAACAGATTACATTATCTCAAATTTCATTTTTAAAATATGCATTTTATTTGAAATAATTTTAGATATCAAAACATTGCAAAGATAGTACAAAGAGTTCCTCTCTCACCAGTTTCCCCTGATGTCAACATATTATATAACCATGATATATTTGTCAAAACTAAGAAATTAACATCAGGACATCAATATTAACTAAATCACAGACTTTATTCATATTTCCCCACATTTCAATTCACTCCAAAATACTGTTGCTTTAAAAAAAAAATGAAGGCATCTGGTTTCATTTGTTGTTTATTTTTCGGTATAATTTTTAAGGGCCTATTTTGGGGTGGAGGAGATCTAGTGGTGATGTATTCATACTTTGGGAACATGCTCAGGAAAATGTTCTGAGATGGGAAACAGATGCCAATCAGAGCTTCTAGGTTGGGGATCCAGGACAAAAGACAAATCCCTTGGCAGGGATAAGGGCCAGCTTATTGTGGGTGAGAAATGAGTATGTGGAATGGTTTTGCATTTTACTCAGATGATTCCAATCTTTTAGCCCTACCCCTGAAATCTCAAAGTCTTCAAATACAGCAGGGAACCCTTGCTCCTGACATAGCAGAACTCATGACCTACATACTTGGCAATTCATTCTTTCCAACTTGGGGTTGTTTTTGCTTTGTGTTTTTATTCTTAACAAGGATCTAGTCTGGATTAAGATGGTAAAATACATATAAAGAGCCTCTAATTTAAATATGTTCACTGAGGGCGCCTGGGTGGCTCAGTGGGTTGGGCCTCTGCCTTTGGCTCGGGTCATGATCTTGGGGTCCTGGGATTGAGTCCCACATCAGGCTCTCTGCTCGGCCGGGGGCCTGTTTCCTCCTCTCTCTCTCTCTCACCTGCCTCTCTGTCTACTTGTGATCTCTCTCTGTCAAATAAATAAATAAAATCTTTAAGAAAAAAATAAATATGTTCACTGAACACCTACAGTAATCACCATGACATAAACGACATTATGTTCTTTATCCATTTGGTGTTTTCCTCCTTTCTAACTTTCTCATTCATTCCATTTCTTGGAAATTAAGCACTGATAATTCTGAAAGGGATTCTCTTCAAGTGACGCCACTTTTACAGCAAAGTAGTTAATATAGACTAGCACAATAATTCACTGAAAGCATAGGATGACCTTAGATAAGCCTGCAGGTAAAAAAATGTGAGGCACTGTACTAGCAAATTTATAAATATTGATTCTTTTATTCCTTCATTATTATCCCCATTTTGTAGATGAGGAAACTGAGAATTATGGATATCACTTGCCCAATTCACACAGCCATGGCAAATGGTGGAACTGGGATCCCAACTTCTCAAATTTACAAGGCCCTGTTGTGAGAAAGTGGCACGCTAGTTGGAAAGCCATGATTAACACGTGTGAGACAATTGGTGGGACAGTCATTGGCATTGTCATCAAAAAGAAATATGTATAATGGTGCTCAAACTGTTATTTGGGGGTTCCATAGACACCTCCCCCATCCTACCCCCCAAGTTTTAAAGTGGCACAGAATTATTCCCATTAATTAGTAGTTCCATCTCTTCCAGCTCCTTTGGTAGAATACCAAGTCCATGTACCAATTGTAACAAAGAAAGATGAAGGGGATGCAGGCTACAGGAAAGGGAGAGGGAAGCATTTTACATTTTTCAGAATGTGAATAACAACATCTAATGTTTTTTGACTGGCTCGAAAAGCAGAGAATGCTTCTGGAAAAAGAAAAAAAAAAAGCCCTTTCAAAAGTTTCCTTTTCAAACAGATTATCATTTCTAGAGACAAATCCCACTCTCCCTTTCCAAATCCATCCTTTTTTCCTTGAGAAAATATTTTTTAGAAAATAAATACATCTGGACAGTTTACAAAGTCCTCAGAGGCTGAGAAACTAGCTATAACAAGGACTGTACTTGACACATTTTTCTTCAGGCTAAGTTACTTCATTCAAGGTTTTAATGTTTAAATAAACTGCTGCCCAAATCAATAATCTACAAAATCATTCACTCGGGGAGAGGTCTTCAATCCTTCTGCCCCATTTAAGGCTGATTTGTATGGTGAATGAATGCATTTTATTATATTTCACACGGTCCGCTCCCAGCACTCCTGAAAGAGTGGGGAGTTTATTTTCAGTGAAGAAACTAAGACAAAGCTTGTAATATGGTGCCACAAGCAGTACTTACCAACCAAGAGACTGAATCTGGTTTGGCCATGTGATGGGGCAGGAGCCAGGGAGATGTTCTTTGTTCCTTGTCCCTCACAGGAAAAGCAGTGAGGGAGTTAAGCAGGCAGACTTTGTAGCGAGCTGGACCAACTCGGTTTAAATCCCAGTTCTGCTAATTGCTCAGAGTAAGACTTTAAGCAAGTTGTTTTACCTCTCTGTACCTGATCCTTATCTACAAAATGGAAAGAGTAGAACACTTACTTCCTAGGTAACATAGCTGACGTACAAATGTTAGCCCATTATTATTTATCATAGGCTTACAGAAAGAATATTTTATATCACCTGCATTCCTAAAAAATATAGTTTTTGAGGCTCAACCTTGTCCCAGCTAACCCCTGCCTAAGTTTCTGAGGGAGAACCATACGGCCCCTCCTGAAACAGCTCTGTGTTCCTTTTTTTCTTTTTTTAAATTTTCAATTAGCCAAAGTATAGTACATCATTAGTTCTTGATGAAGTGTTCAACGATTGCCTATAACACCCAGTTCTCATCACAACATGTGCCCTCCTTAATACCCATCACCCAGTTGCCCCATCCCCCTAAGATGTTAAAAATAGAGCTACCCTATGACACAGCTCTGTGTTCTGCCTCTTTTCCACACGGAGTAGAGAGTAATTCCCATAGTAGATCCCAGCCACCACCAAGTTTAAAAGTACACTCTGTAATAAAATTTTCTGTTTTTCCGGTCAATAGTTATAATTGTGAAACAAACGATGATCCCATAAAACTTATGTAACAGTAAGGAAAAGTTCACTAAAAAGTAAAACAGATGAACACTTAGAAATCTTGTCACCTCCAGACATGTTATTTTATATTATTTTACGTGGAGATCAGGGATGGCCTGACAAGTTGGCACTGATATAGAGAACTGATGGATGTGAGTAAACAATCCAGGCAAAGGCATAAACAAGTTCAAAGGCCCTGAAGAGGGGTATACCTGATGTGTTCAAGAAATGGCAAGAAGCCTAGAATGGCTGGGAGTCCTATGAGAAAGGTGGGAGAGCGGTAGGAGAGGAGGTCAGAGAGATGGGGCATGGCTATAATAGGGCTTGTAGGCCATGGTAAATGGTTTTCATATTTCAATGGGGATTCATTGGAGGGTGCTGGACAGAGGGCTAACTGATCTGATGTGTGTTTTAGAAGGCTATTTTGGCTGCTGGTAGTGAAGAGATCATTAAGGCTCACTGGCAAATAGAAGCAGAGGGACCAGGGAGGTAGTGATTACAATGAGTAATAGTTATCTATGATGATAGTGACTTTGGCTTTGATGGAGGAGAAAAGTGCTAGATTCAGCTTCTATTTCAAAGATAGGTACAATAGATTTGGTGACAGGCTGTGTGTGTATAAAGGGGCTGTGAGAGAAACAGAGGAGACAGTGTTACCCCCAAAATTTTCATAACATTTAATGAGACAGAGCTGACTACATGGGTCCCTTAACCATCTTTACTTGCATCACCAAGGCTGAGTACGGAATATCAAAACCACGTCATCACCTGAGACCTGAGAACTTGGTTTTATTTTTTTCATTTTTTCACATTTATATAAAGGATCACTGATTCAACAACAAACATGCTGATCCACTCTGTGCCAGGCACTGTCCTAGGTGCTGAAGACATAGTAATTAAGACCCTCTCTCTGCACAGGTAATTCAAAAGTGAAATCTCAGCGGTTTCCAATTACTCCATACTATACCACTCAGAGTTGGCAAAGAGTATTTAAGAATGCAAACATTAAGTGTGGACATTTTGAAGATCCACCTACATACAGTTTTCTGAGCTCCCCTGTGTGATTTCACTGCTCCATGACTTGCATATTCTGCCAACCCTTCTCTATCTGGCTGGACAATCTTGATCCTTTAACCAAATAAACTCAACTTCATCTATTCCTTGAGAGTCTGCCCTGAATTTTACCTGCCCCCAGAAAGGTTGAGTCCACTCATCATACTTTGTGACTTGCTCCATTATAGCACTCCTCACACTCTCCACGTTAATTAGTGGTTTGCCTATTTCTCTTCCCCAACTGACTACACATATCTATTCAAGGACCATGTCTTAATTTTTGTGTTTGTGGAGCCTAGAATAGGACCAGACATATAATAAATACTCAATAAATGTACATTGAGAAAAGGAATGAAACAATCAATCAGATATAACTGCCAAATATCTCAGCCTTTAATTTCACAATTGATTCCTAGAAGCTAGCAACTACAACTCATACCTCTGAGATACCCCCAGTGTCTAGAACAGAGCAACTATTTTATATTTACTGCTTGAATTTCCACCCAGGGAGATCCCAAAACTGCATCTGTTCAAAATTTATTGAAGATAGGACCTGGAGGAGGAGATTTTTGAGTATTCACTATTCCCCGAATGGGGCTCAAGTGTTGGTATTTTCTAAGTTGGAGAATCTGGAAAGAAACTTACTTTTCTCTAGCTATGAAGATCTTTCTCCAACAGCAAAAAATGGAGTCAAGCCAAGAAATTCAGGCTTCACACAAACCTTGCTGTCTCTAGAGAACAGTGGGGTTTTTTTTGCTCTTAAGTAAGTATAGAAGAGAATTCTTTAAAAGAAAATTAAAAACTAGGCTTCAGATACTGGTGTTCATTTTTTTGAGACGAAATATCAATGTGGAGCTAAAGAACATTAAAGGTCTTTATCATGGAATGTGATATTGAACATTAAAAAAAAATAGGCATTGGGGATTCCTGGAAAGATGGCAATTTGAGGACATGTCTCTGACTCATTTCCATTATCATCTTTGAAATGATAAATAGAACATAAAAATAAAGAAAATCCTGTATCAAATTATAAATTGGGAAAAGAAAGGACATAAGAAACTTTGAAGACTTTTTGATTGATAAAGTTTAGGTGGGCTGCATGGAAAGCAAACCAGTTTATTTCAAGGTTTGGCAAACTATGGGCTGTTTTTCTAATTAAATTTCACTGGAATACAACCATGCCTACTTATTTATGTATTGTTTAAGGCTGCCTTCCAATAAAACAGCAGATAGGAGTAGCTTTGACAAAGACAGTATCTCCTGAAAGCCTAAAATATTTACTGTCTGGCCCTTTACCTAAAAAGGTTGGTGATCTTCAATCTATTCCTACTCTTTTCCACCCATTAAGGAACAGCTCACCTAAAATGAAGATATGCACTGACTGGGAGGAATGATGGCTAGAAATTAAGACAGGCAGATAGACAGCAACCTAGGACTCCCACAATTGCCCCTGCAATCACAAAAACACCAGTGGCCATCCTAATCAGATAACCCACAGCTGTGTGATTTCTGTCCCACCTTTGGTATGGTGGGCCTCCGCTAGGCAAATACATGGAGCAGTACCCAGGTAATTCCTGTCATCAGTAATCATTAATTTTTCAGCTGAGAGGTATAGCCTCCTGATATACAGCCTCTGAATTTGGCATCTGCCCTATACCCCCAGGCTGCTTCAAGTACACACTGGCAAAGGAAAAATAAACTTCCCCCTTTGGCTAGGAGATTTGAAACTACACACAGAATCTGACAAGACCCATGTCAGACCTTAGCTTTAGAAAAGCATAAAACTCTTTTGAAAAGTATAAGCAGAGGGAGAAAATTCACTAAAAAAAAGACAAACTTTCTATAGCTCACAAAACAAGGACCCAGACTGAGAAATAAGAGCTAATGTCTTCCTAAGAAAATTACTATAAAATTAAACAGTTTTTAAACTTTCTAGCTACTTTCTCAGCATATTCCAAGAGGCTATTGTGTTTACAAAACTAGAACAGGTAGTCACGAAGAGGGAAGATAATACTTCATTGAAGCAAAAAATGCCATTGCTGAATTAAAAAGTACAATCAAGTCAGTAATTGGTGTGATCATGCCAACGCAACCCTGGCCTCCCAAAAGACAAAGATCCTTTGGTTTGTAAAAGGTTTAAGATGTTGGCAACCAGTAGATACACAGAGGCGTCATGGGAACAGAAAGCGCATTTCTACAGGGTCAACCCTAAGGAGTAAATTTGCACAAATAGACGTACAGTTTATGCTTTCACCCACAGAGTAATAACCTTCCCAATTTCCAGCCATTTTAGCTCCATTCTTTTTCCACAATCATAGCAACTGAAAACATTACAAAGTAAAGTTGGGATAGGAGGGTGTCTAATTGGGTAAGCATATTCCATTTGATGCTTTTCACCTTTTTCTTACAACTTGCCATACAAAGTACTCACCAAATAACACGCCAAAAGATTCAGATAGACCTGGATGACAATAATGTCCTACTATCAAAATCTCCAATTAACATGCATGAATACAAAATACACACATTAGATAAATCGAATAGATCATGAGAGGGAAGGAATGAGCCCAATCATTTTGGCCTGACTGTATCCTGATTGAATGGTTCTTAAAGTAGGGTCTCCAGAGAGCATCTGCATTACCTGGAAACTCATTAGAAATGCGAATTCTTGGTTCTTACCTCACATCCACTAGGTTAGAAACAGATTGAAGAGACTGTCTGAACTTCTGTCTGAAGAGACAGACTCAAATTTTGTTTTAAGAAGCCCTCTGATTCTGATACAAATCACAATTTGAGAACTACTGCCATCAGCACACACACAAAAAATAGGCTGGTAAGAGGCCTGAGTACAGTGGTTCTCAATCCTGGTTGCATATTAGCATGACCTGGAGAGCATTAAATATTTCTGAGGCCTTCTGAATCCCAGAATAACTAAACTTAAATCTCTGGGAATGGATTCATATGACTCCAAACCAAGTTTGAGAATTACTATTTCTTAAGCAAGAGGGAATCCTGAATGTAAGTAATGGCACCAAGATAAGAAATGAAAAGGCATGCCATTGAAGAAGGTATTGATAGAGACAAGAAACAAACCCAAACAACAGTGTAATTTAGGATTTGGACTGTGACCAAAAAAATAAAGAAAGAGAGCTATAAAATTACCTGATCTGGAGAGCAAATGGAGAGGAATTCAGGCTGGCATGCAGTCTTTGAGCATTTTTTAATCTCACATTGGGTGCACAGGGGAGCACACCTAAAAACAATGAAGGAAAAAAGACAGTCATGGAAAACAAATCCAGGAAACCCAACACATCTGTGGTTCCCAAAGTTGTCTGCACATTGAAGTCACCTGGGAGCTCTGACTGCTTCCAGTGTCTGTGTTCCATCTCCCAGAGAATGTGATTTAATTAGACTGAGTGTGACTTGGAACTTGGAAGTTTCAAAAGTTCCCCAGGTGAACTTAATATGTAAACAAGTTTAGGAACCATTACAATATATGTGGGATAGATATTCCAGAGGAATATGACCAAGTACACAGGAGAGGCACAAAAAAATAGAAGAGACCGAAGAAAATGATCCTGAGATGAAGTAAAATCTGTGTCTCATCATCAAAGGGGCCCACTGGTGCTTACTAGAAGTTCAAAGGAACCAACTCAGGTATAGCTTCATAAGTCATTGAATTTCAGGGACACACAAAGTATCAAAGAAACAAGGCAGGTAAAAACTCCTGTTCAAATGCAACTCAGAAAGAAAAAGAACCAATGTCCACACAGTTCTAACCGGAGGTAGGAAGATAAAAATCGTAATCTAAACACAATAACCTGTCAAATCCTCATTCATATGTAAAGGCAACCAATGATACTATCTTTGTGTACAGTATCAGAAGAGAATTGTGAGGAGTAAAATTGAGAAGTCAAGAATGAGGGAGTGTTGGTATAAAAAAATTGATGCTGAGGGGAACAACCACTAAACCAGTGGGTTCTTAAACCTGGCCGCCCATTGCAGCTGGCTGGGGAGCCTCTAAGAGCACCACAGCCTTGTTGCTATGCCCAGATATATTGGCTTAATTGGTCTAGAATGGGCCCCCCAAAAGTATTTTTAAGTAGTTCCCCAGGTGATTCTGAAGTGTAGCTATGATTCAGAATTACTGTACTAAAACACAGTTAATTAAATAATTATCACTAATAACAATTATTGAAAGATGTGTAATGGAAATAATTTAATAACAATCTGGCTCTAAACTTCCATATTATATTTCCTCTTTCCTTAAGGGAAAAACAATGAAGTTAGTATATTATTACAGTCTAAACAGCTCTGCCTGAGGGAGAGTGTTGGTGCCCAGGAGCGGCAACCCTATGTGTATACACATATACCTCTGATGTTAGGGAATGTCTGCCTCCTGCCCCAACATGAGGTTCAGGTCCAAGTGGGGTAAGAAAGTCAGGAGGCAGGGAAGGCTAGTGTTCAGGAGGCCAGAAATCTCCTGACACCACCTGTGTTTTCATGTGAGTCAGTCTGCATCTTTGAAGGGAGTCGTATCCCTTACAGGGGCCACCCTCAGATAATGCCTAAACTCCCAAGCAGCACACCTGAGAAGGGTGGGGACGAAGTAAATAAATAACAAGGATGTTTCCTCAAAGGGGAAGTGTTGAGTTTTCAACAGAACAAATTATAAAAGAGAAATTTTAAAAAGAGCATAGAATATGTGCAGTTCTTTTTCTTTTTGTTTTCAATCTTGAAATTAGAGGGGAAAAAAAGTTATTTGTGGTGGTAAAATTTACTTAGCCAGTGTAAGCAAGCGAAAGCATAAGCTAGAATTCCCCAACCTCAGCACTACTGACGGTCTGGAGTCAGATAATTCTTCATTGTGGGGGCTGTCCTGTGCACTGTGGGCTGTTTAGCAGCATCCGTGCTCTCTACTTACTAGATGCCAGGTATGCAACCCTCCCCTCAGAACCAGAAACGTCTCCAGACATTGCCTGATATCCCCCGGGGGGCAGAGCGTGCAAATCACCCTTGAGTGAAAACCACCGGTGAAAACTAAAGTTCAGTATTCTTTCAGAAAAATTAGAGATTCCTTTTCACCATCCCAAGTGTGTATTAAATATGATCTTATATCTATACAACTTGTTCTTGACATTGTTAATTAGAGATAAAAAATAAAGGTGGTTTAAGTACATTCTGGAACAGTGTAAAGGTAACCATTAAACCATTAATAGAAAGAAAACAGACTTTATATCCTCTAAATCACTTAAGATAGAAAAAGAATTTTTTAAAAATGTCTATTTGTCAAGTGATACAAATTACTAAAAGCAGAAAGTTAAAGCAGGGTGACAGAGAACCAAATGTAACTAGTGAAAATGAATATGAATGGAATAAACTTCCCCATTTGGATACAAAGAATTGCCTATGAGGGTCAAAATCCACATATTCAACTAGTGAGGGGGAAAACAGGACTTAAAGGCCATACAAAATTTACCTGGCAAAGCAAACCAAAAGGACAAAAGAGCAGGGATATTATTGTTCAGATAAAGGTGAAGTTAATGCTTCAAGCCTTAGAACCCAAAAGATTTATTCTATAGTTAAGAAAGTTAAAATAGCTTGAACTCAGAAGACCGTAGAATAATGAGCTACTATTATTTCTTCTTTCCACACTGCTGTAATATCTAAACTTGAGCTCCTTGAAGGCAGCTGCTGTCTCTTATTTATTGTGTATTCCCAGGGCCACTGTGTCTGCCAAGGACATCACCCTCATTTAAAAATATTTGTTGGCTAAGGGACTGTGTTCACATGATGCACGGATCCTGTGAAGTTCAGTGATTCATTCCCATGTATTTCCATTTCCTGATCTCTAATAGGAGAGGTCTCATCTCTCCCACCTCTATGTTGCCCTGTTTTATCCTCCCTGCCTCCATTTTTTTTAAATGCCAGTTGCCTAAATTAGGCCTCAAAATTAATGTCAAGCTTACAGGACGTGCAGACATTAAGGATCTCCCACCTCAGGCAGTTTATATTGAGAAACTAGTTATTAATCTGAAATGCTATAAGACCTATATTCAGCAAAACTATAAGGTAGTGTTGCTATGAGAACAGTCCTGTCAGATGGGATTACATTTGGACAGTTTTTTCTAGCCCTGTATCTTTCAGAGAGAATATTGCCTTGAAATGGTAGGCAAGGCTAAAAGCTCTTTGAGATTAGCCACACCGTGTTTTCCATTTTGCTAACCCTGAGCCTGGCTCACAGTAGCTGCTTAGTAAATGGGAGTTGAAAGTGAATTAAGGGAAGGCCCCATGTTTTTTGTTCCTGGATGGGGCCCTCAAAGTGCCATTCTTTCGCTCTAAAATTCTTAGTAGCTGGAGAGAGTCTTTTAAAAACACAACCTCCAGGGGCACCTGGGTGGCTCAGTGGGTTAAGCCTCTGCCTTCAGCTCAGGTCATGATCTCACGGTCGGGATAGAGACCTGCATCAGGCTCTCTGTTCAGCAGGGAGCCTGCTTCCCCACCCCCCTCTCTCTCTCTGCCTCTCTGCCTGCTTGTGATCTTTGTCAAATAAATAAATAAAATCTTCAAAAACAAACAAACAAAAAAAACAAAAACAAAACCCACAACCTCCATTTGAATGAGGGGAGTGTGAGTACATGGACTGGTCACAATGGTGCCACTTGACTTGTCACCCCTGAGCTCTGACTGCTACACAGAGGAAACCCTGGAAAGAGTATCAAGACACTGACTCCTAGCAGTTAGCTCAAGTGTGCACCCATCCTTCCTGTTCCCTGCCCCTCCAAATTAAATAGCACCAAAGAAAAAATATCGGTCTAACAAGGTCTTATTTAATGTTCCAGACGGACTCAAATCCATATTGATCACATTTCAATTTGAAGCTGGAGCCTGCAGCAATAAGTGAGATCAATAGGAGGCCTTCATTCAAATATCTCATCTGCTAAAAAAACAAAACAGAAAAGATTCTAGCACGGTACAAAATACGAGGTTGATAAGAAAGTCAGATTTTTTTTTTTAAATAAGCTATTTAAAAAGATATAACCAAGTACTTATGCTTATGATAGTTTTGAACATTTTTAAACAGAGGAGAAGAGGTATTTTTAGACAGAAAAAAGAAAGGAAATCACTAAGACTTGCCCAAAGCCCTTACTGATTTAGTTGTAAGATTTACCTGCTGTGTTTCTATGGATTTTTTTTTTCTTAATGTAGTTCTAAAAATATCTTTTGTGGATGCTGAATATGGCTTTTTACATGGACTCAATCAGTGAGCGCCCTTCTGTGCCCAGCACTGTGCAGACTGCAAGGAAGTGTCCCAGAGAAATATAGGGTGCAGCCTCTATGGTCTAGGGCTGCATAGTCCTATGTGGCAATGGGAATACAAAAACAAAGATGATTAAGAGACAAAACAAGACAATATTGCAATAAAAGTCAAAATATGTGATCCAAATAAATCCTGTCTATAAAGATGAAATAAAAGCCTTAGAAAGGCAATTAAGGAAGAGCTAAAGAATGAGATTTGGAGTAGACAGACCTCTGCCCTACCCGTTTCCTTAAGATAATTTCCAACCTCTTCATGTATCTGTTTCCTCAACTGTAAAACAAGGAGGGTGATATATCTACATCATGAGGCTACCGTGGGGGAACAGGTGTCAAGAACACACCTGGCTAGTGAGAGTTTAAAGAAGGGAAGATCTGTGTGCATCTATGCAAGCCAAAAGACCCAGTAGAGGAGATATGGCTTGTAACCTGGCATAGACTGGAGAAAAGTTGATTTTGGGCAAGTCATTTCCTTTTCTGGGTCTCAGTTGCTTTCAGCAAGGTGATGCATGCTTCAGCATGCTTTTTCTGTTTCTGAGAAACAAATGAACCTGGAACATGGTGGCTTTAATACAACATTTATTTTCCTCACTAGCTGCAATGTAGGTAGTGCTTGGTGGGGACAGCCGTCTCTGGTCCACTGGCAGCTCAAAGCCTAGGGCTTGGAATCATCTGAAGGTAGTGGATACTGCTGAGATCTTAGCTAAAGCTACTGGCTAGAGCACCAACATATTGCTCCCCCATGTGGCTCATGGCTCTGTACAGCTGGTACCTGTGTTCCAAAGGTAAATGTATAAAGAGTGAAAAACTGTACCCTTTCCTCTGACCCAGTGTCAGAAGTGACATAGCATCACTTCCCCCACACTGTAGTGGTTGGAGCCCACGCAGGTTCACAGGAAGGGGAAACTGACATCATCTCTAGATGGGGAGTGGCAAGATCTAAAAGAACATGTGACAACAGAAATACTACTATAGCTATTTTGGGGAACTACAGTGTGCCACATCTAATATACTTTCCAAAATGTTTGCAGTCATTAGCAGTAGTAACAGCAGTATTGGAAAGGGGAAGTTTGATGCAAGATACCAAAGATTAGCAAGGCATTCAGCAAAGATGTACTTATTATGGACAAAAATATAAGTAAGACACAGTTGCTGCCCTTGTGGAACGTAGGACCACCCAAATGACTATAACTTCACATGTTAAACTCTAGAACAGAGAACGTGAAAAGCACTGGAGCAAAGAAAAGAAAAGACCCTTTCATGAGAATGGGAGATTCTTGGGTGACAAGGTGCCCACTATAGGGGTCAGGAGCAGATCCAGGTTTTGTGGCGTCTGTAGCTTATACAATCTGAGGGCCTTCTTAAAGGAAAGGAACACAAAATTGCAAATGCAAAATCAGGTACAGCACCTTCAAAAGGGCCTATGAAAGTGAGGAGCCCTGACGTTTCAGTGTTAGCATCACATGAAATTGGTTCGGATGAGATCTAAATTAAAGAGGAAAGGAAGTGAGGCCAAGGCGGGATGGACAGATTCAGAGAAAAAGGAAGGATGAAGGGTCTTACCTTAAAGGTTTAAGGGATCAAAACAGGGAACAAGACAGTGAAAGGACAGGAAACATCTTTGAGGGGAGGTAACAGCAGGAAATAAAACAGATAGAGAGCTGGATCTGGTTTGGACAGCCTGGGATGCCAGGAAATGAATTTAGGATTTTACACTATGATCAACTAAAATTTAATGGAAGATTCTGAAAATGAGAGTGAAATGATTTATGAAGTTTAGTAGGCAGAAATTATCAGAGTGGGGAAAACATTTCTCACAACTTTTGATACCTAAAAGCTCTTTGTCAAAGTCCCAGACCAGATAATTGGCATTTAGCTTTATTGTTTCTGCTAAACACATCACTGGGTCAGTTATAATAGCTAAAAAATAGTAAATCAGAGTATTTTAAAACATGGCAAATGTTATGTATATTTTTGGCATATTTGTTCTTTGGGACATTATTATGCAGTTACTAAAATCATAGTTATTAAAAGTCTTTACAAACAGAAAACACTTAAAATTTCAAGTGATAAAAGCAGGACATAAAATTATGTATCTGTATATATATATATATATATATATACATATAATATATATACATATATATGCATGTGTAGATACATCCTTTTAAGTAATATAGCTATTTATTTGAGGACATAAAAAACTACTGTAAGAAAACATCTCAAAATATAACAATGTATTTGATTGGTTGCCAAATGGTACATTTTTTTCACACTTTTGCCTTTATGTATTTTTAATAATGTGCATGTATTGATTTAATAATTGGATACAAAAAATCATTTAAAACATTACTTTTACAGGTCTATTCCCAAATATTACCTCCTTAGGAGGACTTCTCTGATGCCTGATGGCTCTCCAGATTACCCCACACCTCCAGACCACAGACACTTATCCTTTTCTTCAAAACCCACTAGAACTGCCTGTATTTCTCTTGTCACATAATCATATTCAACATTCTGTATTAGCTTTTGTAGTAGCCCCCACAAGAAGATAAATCCCACAAGGAGGGGGACAAAGGCTACAACGCTATTTTATATTTGGTGTTAAATTGTTACAGAATTGGATTGGGTTCAAGGTCCATTGGCAGTTGTGTAGGACAGAGTGCAAGTTATTCAAGCAATAAGGGATAGGTGACAAATTCCATAAAGGGAAAGTGCAAGCCACAACCCAGTGACCAGTGACCATCCAAAGTAAATGGTAGCAATACTAATACTAAGGGCAATGGCATCTGCCATCTCATTGGACCCTTAGACGAGTTCTGTGAGGAGCAGAAATTCACCACAAGATTAAATGAGATCGTATATGTCAAGCACTTACGTGTGTGGCACTGAGTAGGTAAGCCAGTGGTAACTGTTTTTATGGTTTTCTGTGATTTGCTCAAAGTCACAGAACTCAACAAAGTGCGAGGACTGGAATTTTCTAGCCCCACTTCCTTTTTTCCCACTCTGGCACCATCCTAGGCCTGGCAATCAATGGATTCCTGGTGCTGATCTGCCCCTGTAACTAAGAAGGGTGAACTGCCTCTTGCTATCTTGTGCTTTTTAATTCAATGATTCAGTCTCTTCTTCAGTGACTCTGATCACCATAATGGTTCCAGGAAAGGCAATAAGACATTTTGAAAACTGAAAAGTATTTTCTTATATTTAGTATCACTGGCCCACAAGCGTCCCAGTAACAAATGCAATTCTTCTTGAAACGAAAGCATCTCTCATGGCCATTATCCTGATGATAAGAGCATTCAGGTAACCTGCATGAGTTAGCTCCTTGTAATCATGTGAGAAACCCTATGAGGTATGCACTAGCATCTTCATTTTTCACATTTTCACTGAGGCTCAGGGAGGTCAACTAAATTGCCCAAAGTTCTGAGTTAGTAAATAGCCCATTTAAATCTGTCTTGCTGCAAGGATGATGCCTGTTTCACTTTGCCATATAGTAATCAATGCATGAGAGTAATGATCATATAGTAAGCAATCAACAAATAGACCACAGCAATGACCATATAGTAGGTAAGCCGTAAGTACCGCATAGTAATGACCAGGTAGTAGGCAGTTAATAAATACACCTTTAGGTGACATAACTGTGACCCTCATGTCCTCACTGACTCCACCACCTCTGTTTGGGTGAGGTGGATGAGAGACAAAGAGAAAGGGGTGAAAGATGTTCTCATCCTGCCAACATTGTTCTATTTATTCATCTCCTACTAGACTCTAAGCATCAAAACCCAGAAACCCCGTCGTCAATCCAAGTCGACTTTAACTTCCTCTCCAGGTCCTCAATGTGGAAGATGCACACCACCTGCCCTTCTTTTCGCACACCTTGACCTTCCACTTTCCTCCCCTTCCTAGACCTTCTGTCCGTGCCCTCCCGGCAGGCTGTCAGCCACTGCAGGCACATCAAGAAAAGGTAAGGAAGCACACTTAGAATGAACAAGATACTAGAGCATTAGGTCAGAAGCTTTATCTCTGTCAACTCTGAGGTGATGGGAGCAAAAATGGAAGCCGCTGAGGGGAGGAGAAGCAGCCCATGGTTTTCAGAAGCTCAGCCTGGTTGGTGGATGCGGCGGTTCCTTCTCCTTGGGAAGGTAGTGGGCAGAATAATCACATTGCTCCCCAAAGCTGAAAGTTTGGGTTTTCTCCTTTTGTGCAAGCTGCAGTGCTGTTTCTACCACCTGCCAAGGGCCAGCTGCCAGCTCCTTTGGGAGGCATTGTTTCGTTTTAAAGCAGGGGTGGAGGGAAGATGGAGTGACTCTGGCTCTTTTCTTTCCGGAGAGCATTTTGTTCCTTCTGCTGTCAAGAAGCCTTTGTACAGACAGGTCTTTATTCCCAGGGCAGAAGAACTGGAGACAAGCATTAGACAGTTGCCAATTCTTGATCACTTTCCTCACCCTTTATACTTTGTTCTCTTGAAATTTGTTTAGACCGTGTCTTTTCCCTGAAAGGCTTTGAGACCTTTTTCAAAATAAGGTTTATCTACAGTAAGGATATAAAATAGGAACAGAGAAGAGGAAAGGCGAGTCGAGGGAAAAAGCAGCAGTACATATTTTAAATGTAAAGATAAGCAAAGCTGCTGGGCTTACGTGTTAAAAATTAAGCTTTGCAATTAAAGCTAAAAATTAAGCTTTAAAAATTGTCTCTGAGACCAAAAAAAAAAAAAAAACAAAAACACAAAACAAAACTGTCTGAGATTCCCGCCAGCTAGGACAAGAGGGGAAACACAGCATGTTATATAACTGTTATACTAGGATCAAAGAGGAATATAATCTTAAATGGCCACTTCGGGTGATTGTTTATACCTGCCTTAAAATAGTCCAGGCTATAGTCGTTATGACCATGCTGCATGGACTAGGACTCAGCAGCTCTGAGGAGCCACTCATGTGGGCATCAGAGAGAAGAGATTCAAAATTATTTTCTTTGTTGAATCCTGGCCCAGCCAAAGAGGGGAGCACTCTTCTGTCCGAGATCCTTAGTTCTCTCTGAGTTCTCTTTAAAGGGATCAACTCAGCCTCCTTTTCAGTTGGCTATTAACAAATGGCACTATACTTAATGGGCTCCAGTCTTCACATTTGCTGAGGAGTATGACCTCCAGCTTTTACCACCTTCTATCTATCAAGTTTACTGAGGGAAGAAATATTTATTGGGAGAGGATCACTCAAAAGATTTCTTGTCTACCTTCTTCCAGATACACAATATCTACCATGGGATTAGGTCAAGTCAGCTAGGAAGTGAATGACTCTCATGATGGTAGACAAAGGATTTCTGCCCAAAACCCTTCCAGGGCCTTCTTTGAATTGCTTAAATACCTTTACTGAGTTGCCTCCTAGTCTGCTGCCATTGCCCTGTGGTGAGAGGTGGTCAAAAACACCCAGCCCTGTTGAATGCATTGCTGCTTCTTCTTGCAGACACTGAGGCAGAGCTCTGCCAGAGAAGCCTTGAGAGAAATATGTCCCTCAACCAAGAATAAGTATTCTTCTGAGGAACTGGCATGCTTTCATATTTCGGACCCAGACTGGTAGGGCTGATTTTATTTTCTCCTTAGAATCAGCTGATTTGAAGCTCAGAGCTGAATTTGGACCCTAGTAAGAAAGGATAGAGGACTTCATGCTACCAATCCTTGAATAAGCCTTGAAGCTGAAGCCCACGAATGAAGCTACTCGAGTTCGCATTCTGCCTCAGCTTTTTTTATCCGTCTTTAATTTTGCAAAGTTTTCTTTATTTCATTAAGCTGTCTCTAGTTCTTTCTGGAACAAAGTAGGATATAATAAGCACACTTACTAAAAGACAGGAGAATGCATACTAATTCCTCAAGGGAGACAAAGGTTTTCCCTGGCACTAAACTCTGAAAGAAAATAGCTAAATTGAGGGCATGACTCAGAGGTTATGGAATGATGGAATGAACAAGATCCTCAAAGGTAATTTTATAACAAATACAGAAGCTGCATTTTTACCTTTTTCCCCCTTTTAAAATGTGTCTTTGACAAAAGCTAAGAGTCTAGGTAGTTGCTCAGTGTCCATCAACAGCGAAATGGATAAATAAACCATCATATACCCCACAAGGGAATATTAAGCAGAAATAATAGTAAACAACCTACAACTACACACAACAGTATAGATGAGCATCACAATGGTAATGTTCAGATAACGAAGGCAGACAAAAGAGCACCTATGAGTGATTCCATTTACATCAAGTTCAAGATCAGGCAGAGCATCTAGGGTACTAAAAGCAGGATAGTCACTTCCCCTGGCGGTGATAGCTCCTGGAAGAGGACACAAAGGAAGTCTTCTGAGATGTTACTACCGGTTTTTTCCTGACATGGGTGCCAGTTACTTGGGTATATCTGCTTTGTGAACACTTAGGATTTAAGTACTTCCATCATATGTTGTACTCCAATAAAAAGTTTTTTTTTTTTTTAAAAGATGCATGCCAACACTAAGTGAGGAGTATGCTGAAGTCCAGCCTCACCCTTGGAGTTGGCCATAAATCTGGTTTCAGCCTCAGCTTTGAAAGGCCAAATAACCAAATGCCTATTTCAAAGTCATTTCTGGCTTCCTTGAACTGATGCATGATCAATGATCATGTGACCATACACATTATTTCTAATTATTACATGTAATAATATCAGCAATATGAATGAGGTGTGTCACTTGATTTTATTCTTATTTTCTTTATTTCTTATTTTCAAATGTAAGGAAAGCATTCTAGCTGTAACAAGAAAAATCTCTTTATGTGGTTCATAAGTTGACTATTAGTCAATTGGTTTATGATACATATTTATTACTGCAAGAGTAAAATGCTACAATTAATAGTGTATAAAATTTTTTGAATCAAAAACAATTTCAGCATTCAAATGGTTAAATAAATAGAAAAGTAAGTTGACAATATAAATGCTAAGAGAATATGTTAGCTAGCTAACTTACATTCTTTTGAGCCAAGGAATTATTTAAATATAGAAATTTAAATAACAATGCAAAGTGGAATAATAGAGATTCAATTGTATCATATTTCTAATCCTTGTAGAATTGTTTGGTGTATTAGCATCCATTATATTAGAAAAAAAAACCTTTAAATAGTATATTTAAATTGTCATTATTTAATTCCACTTAGGCCAAGAATCTTTTAAGAAAAAGTCTTATTTGGGAATTCTTCACATTTTGTGAGGACAAATTAAAAGGAGAATGTCAAATTTGCCATATCAAAATTTCATGAGGAGGAAAAACTCCAGAATCTTGTGTTATCTTCAGTCAAATTGTCTTTGGTCCAGACAAAATGAAAAATAAAAAGAATATGGTGGGAATGCAATGTTCCCATAGTGGGTACAGCCACTATGGGAAATAGTAAGAAGTTTCCTCAAAAAAATTAAAAATAGATCCACCATATGATCCAGTAATTCCACTATGGGTATCTATCTGAAGAAAATGAAAACACTAATTCAAGAATAAAACACTATTCAACAAGGACCTCCTTGTTCATTGCAGCAATTATTTACAATGGCCAAGTTATAGAAACAATCTAAACATCCCATCGACAGATGAATGGATAAAGATGTGGTGTACATATATATAACGGAATATTACTAATAAATGAAATCTTGCCATTTGCAACAACATGGGTGAACCTTGAGAGTATTATGCAGAGTAAAAAAAGTCAGAGGGAGAAAGACAAATACCACATGATTTCACTTATAAGTGGAATCTAAAAAACAAAACAAATAAATGAAATTTTAAAAACCAGACTCACAGATACAGAAAACAGATTGGTGGCTGCCAGCAGGGAAGGTGGTTGGGAGAGTGGGGATAAATGGGTGAAAGGGAAGGAAGAAGTACAAACTTCCAGTTATAAAATAAGTAAGTCATGGGAATGTAATGTACAGCATAGGGAATATAGTCAATAATATTATATTAACTTTGTCAGGTAACAGATGGTAACTAGACCTATTGTTTTGCTCAATTCACAATGTATACAAATGCTGAATGACTATGTTGAATCCCTGAAACTAATATAATACAGCATGTCAGTTATACCTCAATAATAATACAGCCAGGGGCTTAGTATATATCTGGAACACAGTAGAAACTCAATAAATGTCACCTGTTTAAAAAAAAAAAAAAAAAGAAATATGAAGAAAAGAGGAAATTAACATGCATAAGGAACCCAAACACATTTTAGCCTCACCAAACTTCCACAAAACAACTGACTTGGCAAGATTACTTGAGGAAGACAGTTCCTGGTTTTCCCCCAGTGGAAGTAAACCTTTAAACAAAAAGCTTGTTTAAAAGATGCTATACCACCCACTACTAAGTACAAAGCATTTTCATTATTTAAAAGGAAAAGGCTTTTCAACTGACCAATCTATGTATCCTAAAGCCAAAGTTCCTTTTAGAACATGTGCTACTGAAAACCCTTCATCCTGAATTATATTCTGTTGTGTATGTAAGTCCAGTGATGTTATTAAGTATGTCAGTTTAAAGTGAGTTTCTGTGTAGTACTGGAAGTTCCTGCACTGTAATGACAAACCTCTAAAATCTGACTAATAAAATTTTAATAATAAAATTGTCATTGCACAGCAGAGGAAAGCATCAATGAAATGAAAAGGCAACCTACAGAATGGGAGAAAATACTTGCAAATCATATATATGATAAAGTAATACCTGAAATGTTAAAATATTAAATTAACTAAAATTAAATTAATATTAAAAATATTTTTAAAAATTAAAAATTAAAAAACAACCCTCATACAGCACCTAGGTGGCTTAGTCAGTTGAGTGTCCAACTCTCAGTTTTGCTCAGGTCATGATCTCAGGGTTGTGGGACTGAGCCCCACGTCAGGCTCTGTGCTCAGAGTAGAATCTGTTTGAGATTCCTTCCCCTCCCTTTCCCTCTGCTCCTCCTCTGCTCATGCTCTCTCTCCCTCTAAAAGAAATAAATAAATAAAAATCTTAAAAAAAAAAAAAACACCTCATACAACTGAATAGCAAAAGAACAATCCAATTTTTAAAATGGGCAGAAGAACCAAACAGACACTCCTCCGAAGAAGACATCCAAATAGTCCACAGGTCCATGAAAAGGTGCTCAGCATCACTTATCCTCAAGGAAATGGCCATCCAATTCACAATAAGTTATCACCTCACACCTGCTGAAATGACCATCATCAAAAAGAAAAGAGATAACAAGTGTCAGAGAAGATGTGGAGGGGAGTGGAACCCTCGTGCTCTGTTGGTGAGAAAGTAAACTGGTGCAATCGTTATAAAAAACAATATGGGGGTTCCTCAAAAATTTAAAAATACACCCACCATGTGATCCAGCAATTTCACTCCTGGGTATACATCTAAAGGAAACAAAATCACTGTGTCAAAAAGATTATCTGCACCCCCATTTTCACTGCAGCATTATCTGCAACAGCCAAGACAAGGAAACAAAAGGGAAGGAGAAAAGGGGAGGGAATCCCGCCATTTGCAACAATATGGACAGACCTTGAGGGCATTACACTATGTGAAATAAGTCAGACAGAGAAAGACAGATGCTATACAATCTCACTTACGTGTGGGATCTAAAAACCCGAATTTATGAAAACAGAGGCCGGGGTTGGGCAGTGGAGAAAATAGGTGAAGAGGGTCAAAAGGTACAAACTCCCAGTTGAAAGATAAATACGTTGCAGAGCTATAATGCACAGCATGGTGACTATAGTTAACAATACTGTATTGTATATTTGAAATTTGCCAAGAGAGTAGATCTTAAGTTCCCATCAAAAGAAAAAAAAATTGTTACTACGTGAGGCGATTGATGTTAACTAGACTTATTGTGGTGATCTTTTTACAATATACACATGTGTGAAATTATTATGTTGTATACCTTAGACTAATACACGTTATATTCAGTTCAATCTCAATAAAACTGGAAAAAATTGGCATGATGACTTAAATAATACATCAGATTAATTCTTATCCCCTAAAAATACATTCAAGGATAATGGTATCTGGCTTGAGTACTGACTTTAACATTTGGCCAATTTTTCACTCAGGCAACATTTCTACTTTTATTTTATATAATTCAAGCTCAATATAGAAAGGTGAACCTGCCTGGGGCTAAGGTCTCGGGGTTAAAGGATTTGGCCTTGTGAAAGCCTCAACTGAACTCACCTCAGGGCCTTTGCACTCACTGTTTGCTCTGCCTGAAACATTTCCCTTAGGTCTTAACATCACTAGTATCTTGTCACCATTCAGAATTAGGTCAAAGTCTCTTTTCCAGAGGCCCACTGTGACATCCTAGTGAAAGCAGAAATGCACTAGGCCCGGTCTCATTCTGTCCCAGGCCCAGCACTCTGGATTGCTTTGTTTCTCTGAGGATTTATCACTAGTTGAAACTAATATGTTTTTTTCCTATTCGTTGTTTCTATTCCATTAGGGTCTCAGCCCAGAGGATGGCAGTGAGAAAAGACTTTTTTCTCTTTCTTCCCTCTCCACTGGTATACTGGAAGCTTCTATGTCACATCTCCCATCACTAAGTGCTCCACCACCCTCAAGAGGAGGGGCGATATCATACAGCTCAAGACCATACTGACTAGGCAGCGAGCCCTGACCCTACTATTACTGACTCTGTGACGTCAGACAAGTTACTCAATCTCACCTAGCTTATTTGAAAGGCTACCTTTTAAAAGCTATATTTTATTTCTTAGGCTGTGTGGTTAGGTGTAGGTTGTTTTAAACTTACACATATATAAGTATTTATATATATAGTTGTATATATACTCAAATGTATATATACAACTAATATTCTTTTTATGTATTTAATTTTTAAAATATGTGAAGCACAAGTACAAAACACATAACCAACAAAGTTTGGCTTCCTCCCCTACCCCTTTTCTTCTGTATTTTTGGAGCAAATTATGTCCCCTGTCCAAAATGTCCTTTTGCCTTCCAACCATTTTTCCACACGGTAAGATTCTACTCATTCTTTTCTGTCTCTTAAAGGAAGTCTTCCCTGTCCTACTGGCAAAGTTTGTTGCTCCTTATTTCCCCAACAACTTGTATTTACTATATTAAGCTATAATTATTGTTTGCATGTTCATCTTCACTCATCTGTAAGCTTATTCAGAGCATAAATTTTATCCACCTCCGTATCCCAAGCACCTACCCCAGTCTCCTTTATATAGTGGGGACTTGGAAATTACTACATTAATAAAACACTGATAACTACACGTGTAATCTGGAACAAATTACTTAATCTCTTTGTACTTACTTCAGCTGCTTCCTTTGTAAAATGAGGATCATATTATTACCTGTATTAGGAAGAATAATTACAAAGCTCCAAGAGGGAAGGGACATACGTTTTTTTGTTCATGTCTGAATTCCCAGTGCCTGAAACAATGCCTGACACATGCAGTAGGCGCTCCGTAAATATTTCTACCATGACCCAAGTCAGATAATCCATGCAAAGTGCTTGGCATAGTCCTGACCTATACGTGCTCAATAAATGTTAGCTATTATTAGTAACTCTATTCTGGCCAGTGTCTGCCTCATTGAACACACATGGAGGCTAGAAAATTATCAGACGCTCTTTCAAGATGACATTTTCCCGGTCATGTAGCAATTCCCTCAGTCACAGCAACAAGCCCTCCCTCCTTCACAGACCCTCTGTCTTCCTGAGTTTCTAGGGAGCACCATCTCTTCCGAACTACTCCAATCTGGATTGCTAAGGACCCAGGTTGGACATGGTCATCCTGAGTCCCCATCTAGCGTGTGAGCTCCCTGAAGCATTTTCTACTACCACCCCCAGCAATTCAGAGTGACTGATGGTTGGGTCTTTCTATTTATTGAGCTGGTGTGCTGCCCCACAACCCCCTGCCTTTAATATAACCTCCTCCCACCCCATCCCCCTATCTTCAATCTCTCTCTACTTCTACCTCAATTCCTTCACTTCCTTGCAGAATTCTGCCCACAATTTACTAGATTCCATCTTTGGGGCTTGCTTCAGTTCGGTCTATTTTGAGCTTACCCAGATGTTTCTCATTCCAGGACTCCCCTGCCACCCCTGTAGGACTGCCCAGATCCCCAGGAGATCTGGTTTCCTCTGGGAAGAGCGGTTGCAACTGCAGCTGCTTCATGCCTGCTTCCTGCTCTGTCTGGGCCCCTCGTGCTCAGCCCCACCTCAGCCCATCTTCTCCCTGCCTCAATTAGGATCTGCATTTATTCCACAGTCAAGTAGTGCACTCTGTGGGCTCCAACTGTGCCCTGCTGCCTTCCTGGGAAAGTCCATGCTCCACCTACCTCGCCGAGGCCCTAGCCCACAGATGTCCCCCTTAGTGTTCAAAAGACAGTATTTCCTGATGGAATGGTTGGGTGAAGAATGCAGCCCCCAATCGCAGGGTGCTGACAGGTGCGCTGGGTCTGAAAAACAGTAATGAGCTGAGGCTGCTTTTTAAAGGAAAGGCTCCGGAACAGGCGGCTATGGTCACCTAGGATGAATTTTGGATATCTCGCAGCTGCTGAAAGAAACAGCTGGCTCCAGGGATGTGCAATGGAATGATGTGTTCAGGCTGCTACTGCCTAGAACCTTGAAAGATAATGGCTCAGGACCCCAGGGTTCCATTCCAGAAGACCAACTGCCTCACTGCTCTGGGTCTTTTGAGCTCCTGGAAGGCTTGGGACAGTGTGCACGCATTTCAATCCCCCAGTCTGGCCTCCTGCCAGCCCTCCCCTGCACCTTTGGGCCAGAGCCTGCTCTGCTACCTGGTCAGCCCCATGGTGCTAGATGGTGTTGTTCTGTGGCTGGGTGGGTTGGGGTGGGGTTTGCGGGATGGGTGGTAGGATGTGAGACTTAATCCCATTTCTGGGTCGTAGAGGGTACCCTAACTGACTTAGACAAAGTTCTTATGGTTGAGAAGCCCAGAGATGTAGATGTCCTCCCTATCATTCATATCTATGTCGTCCTTTCGAGGCCCCTGAGGAAGTGCTGTACTCCAGGAAGTTCCTCTCCAAGGAAGTCCATCTCTGTCCTGGGTATCCCTTTCTTCTTCTTTTTAAAAACATTTTATTTATTTATTTTGAAATTATAAATAATTATTTACTTATTTAATTTACATTTATTTATTTATATTTATTTTGAGGCACAAGTGCGCACAAGTGGTGGGGAGCACAGGGAGAGGAAGAGAGCGCATCTTAAGCAGGCTGCATACCCAGTGCATGGAGCCCAATGCGGGGCTCAATCTCAGGACCCTGAGATCATGACCTAAGCCAAAATCAAGGGTTGGAGGCTTAACCAACTGAGCCACCCAGGCACCCCCTGAGTATCCTTTTCTTCTGGAACCCATCAGGGGCTGTGAATTACAAGAAGGGAAGGGACATGCAATCTGCACTTGGGCCTGGTGTAGCCTTAATAGACAGGCTTTCCCTGAGGGCTCTGGAGCACCCGAGAATACTCAGCATCTGCATTTCTCAGAAGTTCCTGGCATGCAACGGGCACTTGATAATTGTCTGTAAGGTACTTATGCAGTTTCTACTCCTTCCTTAGAATCAAGCTGATGATTCTCCAGGGCTTGGATTTGCTTTCTGTTACACAGGAATACTAAAGCTCTACTCAGCTAAAGAAACAGTGGCTCTGCTTCAGAAAATGTGCCAAGCCCTTCTTGGAACAACCCAATAACCTACTGACAATAACCTCCTGTTCCTGTCTCGGCAGTAGGTATTTAAAACACCAAATCTCACGGCTGATTTCCTAACTCCATGATTTATGATCTATTTGGCCTTGGGAAAGTCAAGTCAACTCTCTGAGCCTTGGTTTTCTCATCTGTAAAACGGAGGTTAATCTACCTTTCATGGTTAGAGTCGACGTTTTTAACAGTGCCAGATAGTTTTAACCATTAGTAAAAATTATAAAGCTTGTAGGCTTTACTAGATCCTTAGCACTGTTCTGAGTACTTTATATGTGAAGTAGATCAGGCTATGTCACCCCAAAATATGGCATGTTGGCATGAGGATTATTTCAAGCCAAAGGCAACTGAGAATCAGCAGATGCCGAAAATCTGCCTTCACCTTATCTGCCTGAAACTGGGGCATAAATTTTCCTTTGTGAAGGTGTATCCATCCTGTCTGTGTACCAGGAAAAGGGAGCAACTCTTATCACCAGAGATGGAGTTGACATAGAGGTGAGTTTGCATAAACAGATTTACTAAAATAAGTCTTGTCTTCCATTATTTTCCTGTATTTCCCCCATATATTTCCTCATTACTTCCCCACAATGCATTATCCCCCAAAGCCCAAACTTCTCCTTGGGTAAGATAGTATACATGCTCCCAAGTGTAACCACTTCTTTGAGTTTTCTTTCTTTCTTTTTTTTAAGATTTTATTTATTAATTTGACAGAGATTACAAGTAGACAGAGAGAAAGACAGAGAGAGGAAGGGAAGCAGGCTCCCTGCTGAGCAGAGAGCCCGATGCAGGGCTAGATCTCAGGACCCTGGGATCATGACCTGAGCCGAAGGCAGAGGCTTTAACCCACTGGGCCACCCAGGTGCCCCTTTGAGATTTATTTCTTTTCCATGAACTTAGTGCATGCAAATATTAAAAAACCTTGTGCGCCTTTTGTCCTGTTAATCTGCCTTTTGTTAGTTTAATTCACAGGTCCCCAGATAATGAACCTAAGAGGGTAAAGGAAAAGTTTTTCCTCCCTGACACATGAATTCACTCATTTAATCCTCATAGCAGCCATATGAGGTAGATGTTATTATCCTAATTTTACATAGCAGCGCGCAGGCACACAAGGAGCCCAAGTAACCTGCCCAAGTTTGCATGGCTCATAAGTTGCAGAACTAGTGAAATCTGAACTGCTCAGGCATTCTGAGCCCAGGTCTTAGCTCTTGCTTCATAAAGAGTAGTTTTTACACTGACTAACTACTAAAATGTAGTTATTATTTGCATGGCTAAAAATCTATACATTCCCTACCTTAAAGGAATACTCTGAAGACAGTCCTTTGTATTTTTCAATTTAAAAATATCTGGGGCGCCTGGGTGGTTCAGTAGGTTAAAGCCTCTGCCTTCAGCTCAGGTCATGATCCCAGGGTCCCGGGATCAAGCCCCACATCGGGCTCTCTGCTCAGCAGGGAGCCTGCTTCCTCCTCTCTCTCTCTGCATGCCTCTCTGCCTACTTGTGATCTGTCTGTCAAATAAATAAATAAAATCTTTTAAAAAATATATATATCTGAAGCTGGAAAAAAGGCATCATTTATTCAAAGGTGAAACCACAGGGAAAACATGGACATTACTGTGTGGAATGTTCAGGACCCTGAAATATTATGTGCAAACCTTAAATTCCCCATTAAACAATTTGTTAGAAGATTAAGTTCTAGCATAAAATACAAAGCAGAAATACCCTTCTGCCTCAACAATATTAATTTTAAAACTTCTCATTTAAATAAAAGCTTTAATTCCAATTTTCTTGCCAGGGCCTGTGTTCTTTTTGACTTCTCAAAGTCTTCATGCAAATCCACTTTACTGTTCCATCACAAATTGTGGATCTCTTGCTTTCCTGGAATTGAGGAGCGAATTTATTCAAATTTGACCTAAAACTATAGATAATAAGCCACTGAAAACATTTCCCCCAGACACACAACAGTGTCCCTACCCAATATAGTAGCCCCAAAGGAATTCTTATGGCCTAGTTATATTCTCCAGGGATGGGAAGTGGGGGTGGGAGGGAGTTTCGAACTGAATATGCTGACGCTGCACTAACTACATAGCAGGCACGCTGTAATGACACCTTTGGATAACATAGAAAATGATTGTGTTCCAAGGATGGGCTGTAATGAGAGGGGAGGGTACAGAGAGCCACAGGCGGCATTGTTTCCAATCTAACAACACAACTGGGGGCAGGGCCAGGTGTGGGCTTGTTTTCAAAATAAATACTGCGATGGTGTTTCTGTACAGGTTTTTGAGGAGAGCGTGAAGTTTGAAGAGCCAACTAGCACTGTTAGATTTCTCATTTCCCCTCAAAGACAGAAGCAGGAAGAACATCCTCACCTGGGTATTTGTGCATGACATTTCTTGGTCACTGACAAATTTTCTACCAAGAGTTTATAAAACTTACTCTTCATTGAAGCTCATGTAACAGCTAACTCATAGGTTAGAGTGATACACACAGCCATATCTATGTGACATTTTAGATGTTGATAGGTAGGTAGGTAGGTAGGTAGACAGAGAGAGTGAATGAGTCTACACAGTACCTGGTTCATAGTAAATGAATCATAAATGTCATCTCCCCTATGTCTCTGAAGTTCCCCCTAGTTTTGCTAGGAAAAGAAAACAAAATCAGCCCATTTGGAATGGCAGCGAAACCCAACCTTTCATGTGCTTTTGCTTTATGAAGACAAGATCCATTCAGTGTAAAGAAAGAACTCAAAGTCGAAAAGCATCATTCTGTAATCCTTTACAGAATGGTGACACTTGGCTGATTTGTCAAAAATCCCGCTGCATATCCACACTGGGTGCTTTTAATGAATGTCAGATTTTTAAGAATCTATGACATTGACATTACTCCATGGAGCAAAGACTGACGGCCCAACTTATGCATGTATTAGCAAGGAGGCAAGATGAGTTTTCTGTTCACTGGTCTTGTTCTGCTGTCAAATTCTGGGGGACTTGCATTTCAAGCAATATATCTAATCTCTTTAAATTAAATTATCTTCCTTTCACCAGCCACACATTTTTTTAGAAGAATATTATCAACTAAGTGGATCAGAAAATGTGGGTTTAAGTCTTGCTTCCTTGGTGAAACGATATTAAAATGATTGTTATTCCCCAGATAAATGATGTGTTCCAAGGGTCATGTACTACAGCTGTTAGAAACGTTTTTAAAAGAAACTTCAAATCAAAGGAGGAGGAAATACAAAATTAGAGGGAATTTCCTTCTTCAAAGGGATAGTGGGTGTAATTTGACTTTTATCAGAACAATGATAACTTCCCCCACCTCAGTTTGGCTTCTCCGTTGATTCTGTTTAATCACCACTATTGAATTATTAGAATGTATGTAAAATATTTTTCTGTATGAAAATACTCTCAGCTTACCACAGTTCATTCAGTATCTATTTTTAAGCTAAAATCCCCACATAGCTACTACAGTCTTCTTTTTTTTTTTTAAGATTTTATTTTTTAATCTTTTAAAGTAATCTCTACCCCCCAATGTGAGGCTTGAACTCATGACCCTGAGATCAAGAGTTGCATGCTCTACTGACTGAAATAAGTCAAGCAGAGAAAGTCAATTATTATATGCTTTCACTTACTTGTGGAACATAAGGAATAACATGGAGGACATTAGGAGAAGGAAAGGAAAAGTGAAGGGGGGTAAAACAGAAGGGGAGAAAAACCACAAGAGACTGCAGACTCCAAGAAACAGTCTAAAAAAAATCCTAACTTCTGCCTATGCCTCATCTCTGGTCATATTACAACATAAGCCTTCTTAATGGCAATGGTCATAATAGTACATGCTCAGTTTGAGTTTCCCTAAAACACATACTTAGACGTGAAAAATTTCCTTGTGATTTCATAGCTAAAACAATCTAAGACAAGTTTACCCAAAGTCTTGCATCTAGTAGTAGCTGGTAAAGTAGGATTGGAACCCAGTTCTCTTAACACCCTAATATAAAACCAAGCTGACATCATTGATAACTGCACTTTTATCTTTGCTTTTAGGTTGCTTTATTACAAAACCTTCCTCCATAAACTCTAGACCAGGGGTCAGCATGCTTTTTAGGTCAAGATAGCAAATCTTTTAGATTCTGTGGACAAGGTGGTTTCTGCTGCAACTAGTCAATTCTGTGGTGTAGTACAGAAGCAGATACAGGTAAGAAGTAAATGAATATGTGTGACTGTGCCCCATAAAACTGTATTTTGAAAAGGAAGCAGTGGGCCACAGAGTAGCATTTACTGACCACTTCTCTGGTTCATAGTTGTCATTTATATCTTGATTAGATTCATAATACATAGATCATTAGCTATGTTCATCTCTTACTTCTGGGACTAAGTTTGGAATTTTTTAGAGTACAGAACCATGTAACCCAGTTCTGACAGCCAGTCTAAGTCATCTCACACAATCTTGACATCAGGTGGCTTCTTAAACAATACCTGGTAAATGATCGAGTGAGGGAGGTAGGGAGGCAGGGATAGATATACTTCAAGAGTTCCTCCTGGAAGCTTCTGGTCACTAATGTCAGCATGGTGGCCAGATAGTTTTAGTTTTACAAATGATAATACATAGATCTCTATGTTTTGAGAGAGCTCCAAGGTTCTGAGAATGTTTCACTCATTGTCCACCTAATTCACCCAATATCTATTGTTTAAGAGATGTTATTGCTAGCAAATAATTCCAGAAAATTAGATTGCTAGATCAAAATCACTAAATTGCTTTCTTGGTTAAGAAATATTAAGAGCATTCTCACTTTTAAGTGAAATTTTCCAATAGATGAAGGCTGAGAGGATACAATGAACCCTAAAATGATTCCATCATGTTTAAATATGGTGGCACTGTGAGAGGCCCCTAATGGGCTACATCTTTAAAGTAAGATAGACTAGGGTGCCTGGGTGGCTCAGTCAGTTAAGTGTCTGACTCTTGGTTTTAGCTCAGGTCATGACCTCAGGTTCATGACCACAGGGTCATGAGATGGAGCCCTATGTGGGACTCCTGGCTGGGTGTAGAGCCTGCTTAAGATTCTCTCTCTCCCTCTCCCTCTGCCCCTCCTCCCCACACCCCATTTGCACATGCATGATCTCTAAACAAATAAATAAATAAATTATAAGATAAACAATATTTTCATTAACTTGATAGTTCTGAGTAGCCCTTCCTGTTTCCATATTAACATGGAGAAAGCATTGAGTTTAACACCTGGTCATAGATACACTATCTCAAAGATAACAAATATATTGTGCAACTTATGATAACTCATGCCATTTTGCACTTATAAATTACTAATTACTCAATGACAGACAATATTCAGTTACTCTCCCAGCTTGTTCAAGAGCTTTCTGTTCTATAACCTAGCCAAGTCTAGACTGCCTTTACAAAATGGGCAATGGTTTTCACCCCACAATACAGTAAGAAATAAAATAACCTTGGGAAGGCAGAATTTTTTCCCTCCTATCAATGAATATATACATTGGAGATTATATTACTCTGTAAGGTAATTATTTCTGAAGGCCTACAATCTATCATGTATGGATTTATCTCCTCCGAGGAAAGGGACAAAGTTATCACTGTACCACGTCAATATCACAGCATATGACTTCACCATGACCGAGGAGAACACAGATGAATTTTAAAGGTGGTATCAACAGCTTTTCATGAAGAATATGAAATTCTATATGACTTTAATGAAAATATCAGCTTCCTTTCTTGGGAAAATAACAAACAAAGCCGTGAGTGTTGCAAAAATGACAAGTGCCTCTAGAACCCAGAGGGGAGCACTGAACCATAAATCAAGAATAAAGTGAGGGACTGGAACTTGAACACAGCTTTTAGATCCAATTGCCTGAGACTAAACATGGATTTAATGAATGACCTTACATCTGAAAAAAATCTAAAAATCAACTTTAGTGTGGAAATAGTGCAGTGTGGTCATCTCTTAATGATGACCCATCTCTTAATGATAGCCCATTTTTAGCTGTGCAACCTCTGGCAAATTATTTGAACACTCTAAGGCTCATTTTATAGATGAGGTGTCAATCTAAACAAGAGGGATAATCCTAGATGTTATTTCAAGAATAAGCAGACCAATGCAACAAAAGTGCTTGTCCCATGTTTGCAGCACAGTAAACACAAATATGCAAGACATGGTAGACTTTACAAGACACTTGTGACCAGAGCAGAATAAAGTGCACCATAATTTCTATAACACCAAAAGAACACATAATCCTATAGGGTACCTCTACCATGGACCTTGACCTAGCTGTGCCACTGCTTACTTCTTTTCTTTTCTTATCTTTTTTCTTTCTTTCTTTTTTTTTTTTTTTTGATCATGGGCAACACTCAACAATTCACTCAGTAAGATTTTTATTGAGCATCTGCTACATTTTAGGTCTTTTAATAATCAATGATAACAACTAATTAGATACCTTCTGTCCACCCAGATACTCTCCTAAGTCACTATCTAGAAGGGAAAGAAAAATATCTAAAAGGTGGAAAGTAGGGCACCTGGGTGGCTCAGTTGGTTAAACGTCTGACTTCGGCCCAGGTTGCGATTCCAGTGTCCTGGGATCGGGTCCCACATCAGGCTCCCTGCTCAGCAAGAAATCTGCTTCTCCCTCTGCCCCACCTCCCTTCTTTTGCTCTCTCTCTCTAATAAACAAAACCTTTATTAAAAAATAAAAGGTAGAATGTACAAAGTTGACACAGAGATATAAACACTGAACAAGAGGGAGGGTAGAAGAAGATAAAGAGAATCTCAGTGGGGGAAACCATAGGCAGCTACCTAAAACTGGTGACATTTGACTCGGGCAATGATGGCTGGATAGGATTTTGATACATGGAGATGGAATAGGAGGTAGTAAATTCCAGATTTAAGGTTCTGGTGAGGAAGCAGGCAGATGTGATCAAACACTGAGTCCACTTAAGGTCCGTGAGGAGTCTAGTTGCATTGGATGACAGGATGAGTGGGAAAAGGGTATTAGTGTATTAGTAGAAGACATTAGGAAGGTATGGTGGGGCCAGTGCATGGGCCCTGAGTGTCAGGCTCATTCAGAAGAACCCTCCCTCCAAGAGGCATGCTTTCAGAAGAAACACCTATCAGTGGTCAAGCAGGATGGAATTGAGACAAGGTTAACAATTCTAACATCAGGAAGCCACTGAGCTCAGTTTCTATGGAGGAATTGGAGCAGAAGCCAAATGCAGTAAAATGAGGAGTCAGACGTTGATAAGGAATGTATTTTGACTTCTTTTTTAAAGAAGTCTGCCTACACCTTGATATGAGAGGTGAAGTGTTTTGTGTTTGTTTTGTTTCAAGAAAATGGAGGCCTAAGCATATTGTAGACTGAGGAAAGAGAGCCAGAAGGGGCAGAAGAAAGAGAAAGGAAGAATGAATTATAGGACTATCTCCTTCAAAAACATACTTCATACTAGCCGATGATGTTTCCTTATTTTGGAGAGTTTGAATTCTGTGAAAATGAAGCTATTTCTTCTGCAGACATAGGAAGGAGAACAGGATGGTGAGTAAAAATACCAAAAGATTCTGTAATAAAAGGCAGTAGACTAAAAGCTCTTGAGTTGTATAGCCCTGAGCAGTAAAGATTGATGGGTTTTAATCTTCTCTGAGTGCAAGGAATGGAAATAGGCACAGGAGTCTAAGAGGCCCGGAGAAGGGCTGGGTCAGCCACTGTGGACAATGCAGCAGGAGCTTGAGAATACATTTATGGAGTCAGAGGCCAGCTAGGGGTAATATAGTGGACCACATTACCACCATTTTCATGACTCTCTAGAGTCACGGGAGATGAGAAGGCAGGCAAAAGAGGTGACTCAGGTTGGACACTGACAAGTAGGAATGGAGGACATCACTGGTTGTGTGAGAAGATGGGGAGAAGAAATTCTATGAGAGGAAAAAACAGATGGCCACTGGGTTTTGGTCAGAGGAAAAGGAAACTGGACTCAGAAGAGGGGTAATGGAGTAGAAGAACAGGGAACTCAAGAACTCAAGGGTGGTCTCAGTGCTAAAGACTAACAAGTGCCTCATGTAGGGACTGCAGAGAGGTAGAAGGGGGAAGGTGAGGGAGGGAATCTTCTCAGAAAAAGAACTTGCAACTTCTCGATCTTTCCCAGCCCACACATATTTGGCATTGTGAATGCTAAAATCTTAGGTGGTCAGAACTTGGCTTGCCTTAAGTTCTATACTTAACATATTCTATCAAATGTATCATGTAACACCTTGTCAATGTAGTAAGATTGTAGGTTTCCTGAGAGCCAGGGATAACACACGCCTTTCCTTCATCATTTGAAACATGTAATAGAAAGACAGTTTATCCTCAGTGGCCAATAAATAACTGCTGGTGAAGTGAATTGAAATTCATTGACAATCTTGGTGCTTCCGTCCTCAAAATCACTGTCATCTTCCTCTGTAACTACCACTGGTTCTACTATGAGAGATCCAATCAGGATACTCTCCAGGTCCCTTCCACGGCATGTGAACTCCCTTTATGGCTCTTAGGAACTAGAATATGCTTCTGGATCTAGAGAACTACTCTCAGTAGCTTTAATCCACTCAGGGATTGAGAAACAGCTTATTGGTGTGATTAAGAGCACGGGTTTCAGAAACTAGGAGACTTGGGTTCTAGTCTGAGCTCAGCTACTTACTAACAGGATGACCCTATAAATCACTTGGCTTCTCTAATCTACCGTTTCCAATCTATTAAAAAGAAAAAAAGGGGGGAGACCAGTATAAACCCCATAGGATCTTTGAATAGAGCATTTAGCACAGAGCCTGCTATATAGTAAGGTGCCAATGACAACAGTGGCTGTTTGAGAACATACACAGCAATGCTAACACTACCTCAAAGCGTTAAGCAAAATTCTGCGGAGTTTTAACAGGAAAAAGAGAATTCTTATGATGTCTGTGAATCTTAACCTCTCTTTGCATCGGTCTTCTTAAATGAGAACAAGAATAATATAATGCCTACTTCAGAAAGTTGTTATAGTCAGTCAATGAGCTAATATTGTAAAATCCTTGCAACAGTGTCTGAGCACAATCAGCATCATTCCAGATATCTGCAGGAACCCCGGGCTCATGATGAAAGCTTCTGGGGTCAGCTGTCATTTGCAGTTTCTTCTCTTCAGGAATATTCTCTGAGCCTAACGATATTAGGAATGAAATTGGGACCATTATTCTGTAAAGCCTGGACTACAAGCCAACTTTTCAGAACAGCTTGTTGAACAGGCTGTAATCCCCATTATCTTTATATAATAGTCTAAAAGAAAATTACAAACTCTTCTCATTACTAACTTCTTCTCTCCAATTCCCTCAGAATCATTTTGGCTCTTCTCCCAAGTTGCTTGAAGCTGGGTGTGTCTTACCCTTATGATGGCTGCAGATGTTCTGTATGTGTGCCTGGCAGGTCTCACAGAGATGACCAGTTCTGCCTTTGAAGCTCCTGTATTTCTCCAATTTAGGACACAGAGTAAGACCCATACGTGGAACACATTGGGAAAATATCAGAAGACTCATGTTCAGGTCCATTCTGCAATATTCTAGCTGCATTGCCCTAGGCAATCTACCTTGCCTCTCTGGATCCCAGATTCCAAATTTATGACATCAGGGTGATGCCACTGATGACTAGACTTATCTCAGAGAACTTCTATGAGTTGCAAGTGAGCTAATACACATAATGATATCTCCCAGATGTAAACTATTACTGTAAGTATTCTCAGTATCCCATCCTGATTCTAGAAAATGGATCATTTGTCATTATCTAAAACAAGCAAAGCACCACACCAGGAGCAAAGTGGGTCAGACTCTGCCATTCTTCTGGTAGGATGGTAACGTGGACAGCAATCATTCTAGTTCACATCTTCCCAGTCCTTCCTTCTCTCCACCTCAGAGAGGGTGCAAGGAGATGCTACCTCCAGCCAAACCAGCCCAAAGAACCGTCTGAATTCATTAGTGGAGGGACAAGTGCTCTCCTGGGTCAGCTTCAGAGCTGAGTTGAGATGTTGCTTAGCAAGGGAAAGAATGGAAAATGATTTGAGGGATTAAAAAGGAAAGGGAGGATGGCTTCTTTTCATCTCGGAAAGAAAAAAAAAACAAAAACCTACAGGCTAGTCTTAGCAAAACTGCCAAATAGGTACATTTCATGAAGAAACACTTTACTTCCTTCTCTCTGCTCTTCTGTCATGCCTATGACTTTGACATACTTCTATTCCTATGCCTTGACTCTTCCTGGACTTTTCTGGCTCCCAGAACCAACAAAGTTGGCTTGGCTGGCCTAGCACAAGCTTAGAATACTCGCAAAACAATGCTATGCTATGGCAATATTTTGGCATCATAGGAAGAATCAAAACTGAGTTTGACTCTTACGCTAATTTTATAGTATACAACTATCTCTATTTTGCATTGCATACTAGAGGCAATGGACCATTCTCTTTTTGGCACTTGGGGCTCCATGGTTCTGAAAGCATTGCCTCTGGCCTGCACTCCCTGGTCACTGGTCCCACTGGTACCTCAGGGCCCAGATACAGATTGGTAAAGCTGATGCCAAAAGTTTGGGACTACCAGTGTCTTAGCAGGGGAGTTCCAGTCAGAAAACCCATTTGTATCTTGATGGGGCACTTCAAGAACATAGACGGTCAGACAGATTAAAGCAAGGGAGAATTCCAAGCACCTTCAATAGATCAAAAAGTAAATATTTGTAGAAAGTAATATTTCCACATTTCTCAAATCTTATTGTATTAGTGATTGTAGTTGATCCTGGAGTCTGTGTTTGCAGACGGTTTTCCTCTAACTTGCCAATAACAAGTCTGGCAACAGTACTCGTGGGTCAGGGTGGGGGAAACACATCATTTGAGTCCTTTACTTTCACTTGATCTTCGGTTATCCACAGAAAGTAACCCTAGGCACCTTTCCTACTGTGTTGTTAGTTTATTTTCCTTCCACAGTCTATACCCAAATATATAATTTTTCCTCTCCTTGGTTTGTAAACGGCTCAGTCACGAGGGGAAATAAAGCGCAGCGATTACCAACGGGAGATGCCACTAAGGCTCCAGCTGCGAACAGGAGAAATCCAAGATGACCCATCATCTAAATGTCACCGCAAACACCATGCCATTCAGAATGAAACAGGGAAGGCTGCGTGCAGACAGCCAGAATATATTACCAATTGCATATTTAGCTCCAGAACTCACAAATCGTTGCGGAGAAATTTAGGGGCTTCTCGCTTGATTAAATAGTCTGTGATGGAGGGTTCAGTTGTTCCCCACAATAGCTGCATGCAAATGATAGATTCACATGAACTACAGCACAGAGAGCCCTTAGGGGGCTGTACATTTTTAAGTAATTCTGCCATTGTTTTTGCATAGTAATTGGAAATGTACATTCTATTGGGATGTGATTCTTATTAGAAGAGAAGGTAGCTGCTCTCCGCTACAGGATTCTATTCATTTAGGGTCACAGGGACTTAAAAACAGAGGAAGAGTCTGCATTTATGCTCTAAATGGGGGTCTGTACAAACTACCAGCCATCTCTAGCCTGCATTAAAAGCTAACTTCCTCTCTCTACTTTCCTCCGTCTCTTTTCCCAGCTTCGCATTATTTATTTAGCCTGATTCTGCTTTGTGAATAAGTGAGTCCCTAATGACCAAGTAGTAACTAGAGTTAAATTAGTCATGTAAGAGCGGTAAATTAGTAAATGGCACCCCGGTTACCAGAGAGGCTATATCAGGCAATGTGCTTAACATATTATTATCATCCAGGAGCCAAGAGCCGTCCTGTGCAGATGATTCTCAGCGGCCCCACTCACAGTACGACATAAAACTTGGCCAGGATGGAAAGCCATGGGGTCACCTCATCATACCCTCCCTCCTGTTTCTCCCTGGGCTTCTTGGATATTTGAGCGAATGCTGGCCTAGGTCAGGGTCACAGAATATAGCTGACAGCATCACAGGAAGGGTCAAGTTGGTGATATTGTGAAACTCCACTGACACAGATGAGGACAATCAGCCAGTAACTGAAGGGAGGAGTGGGGAACAGAAGTACTTTGCATTGTTGCTACACAAAACAGAGGTCTTCGACCAGCAGCACCAGTATTACCTAGAAGCTAATTAGAATTGCAGGAATTCCAGCCTCAACCAGGCTTCCAAAGTCAGAAGCTGCATTTTCGCAAGATAATCAGATGATTTTCATGTACATTAATGTTCAAGAAGCCCTGAATTACATCTCTATGTCAGCAATAAAAACACAGAGATCCCGTGAGCATCAGTCAATCTTCTATGGATTGGATCAGTGCCTGGCACACAGTACACACTCAAATATCTGTGAAATGAATGGAATGAGAATGAGGAGGGGAAGGCAAAGAACTACATGGCAATGTAAAATAACTTCCACAGAGAAATCAAGTTCCAAAGTAAAAAATAAAAATCAAAGATAGAAAACATGCAGGGGACACCACCTGACTGGTGGAGATGGGCTGTGGCCCCACCTGCTGGCCAGAGTCACTGGTGTGCCATCCTTGCCCGTGACCTTCATTCTAAAGTCTCTACCTCTCCCACCAGCCTTAGGATCCTGGCTCCCTATCAGGCTCCACCAGGCCTATTAGCCACGGTTATCTCTCCCACACAGCACTATCAGGTTACTTTAAAGCTGAAGCCCAAATGCACCAGTGTCAATCTTTACAACGTCTTTAAAGTTCTGACCTCTGGGTTTATGTGGATAGGAGATCAACAATGATTTACAATAATCAGTCTCATGAGGGGCTCATGAGTTTAGAGCTTGAGCTTCCCACCAAGAGGGGAATCGTCCAGACCCTAAATATTGAGAGAAAATAAGTCAATGTGTCTGTTAGACCAAAAAAAACAAATCAACCACAAACCTTGCATTGCTCCTCAAGTCCCTATTCATCTGGTCTTACGAGGGAGTGTGTGGCCATACTTATGAAGGCAGCACACTCCGCAGGTACAAGACTGGGGTATATAGAGAGGAGGGTATGTCTGCTAAAAAATTCTGGGTTTTCCTTGACATTACAAAATGAAAGAGAATAATTCAGCTTCCAAATCAGGTTAATCCAAATATCTGATTGTTTTCCATTTCTTTCTTTCTTTTTTTTTTTTTTAAAGATTTTATTTATTTATGTGACAGAACAGAAGCAGGGGGAGTGGGAGAGAGAGAAGCAGGCTTTGTGCCAAGCAGGGAGCCTAACATGGGACTCCATCCCAGGACCCTGGCATCATAACCTGAGCCAAAGGCAGACACTTAACAATTGAGCCCCCCAAGCACCCCTGATTTCAATTTCTTAATTACGCTGGTATGGAAAATCATAAGGTGAGTGGATTTACTGGAGTAAGATGCTTTTGATAGGATAATGGCTAATATTTATTAGGATCATGTGGATACTCTCTGAGTACTTTATAAGCAATATCCCATTCTACCTTAACAGCAATCCAATGAGATGGCCCTATTATTACCATCTTTTTATATGTGAGAAAACTGATGCACAGAGAGGTTAAGTAACTTGTCAATGGTCACACAGCTGATAAATAAGTAGGAAATAGAAAATACAGAACTCAATCCCTGGTCCATTTGGTTGCAGCCAGTGCTCTATACCTCTCCACTACCCTGCATCTCTCTTATGCTTTCTTAATAAAGAGAAATAGAGACACTGAGGTCAGAGATAGTTAGGAAAGAGAAATGCAAGACAGCAAATTACCCCAGGTGCATAGGACTTATACAGACTATGCACAGAAAAGGCTTTTGAGGAGGGTGATGGTTTTAGAGAACTATTTGCAAGGTTGAATTCACCTCTTCTGGCTACTCAGAGACAATTTTTTAGACTTCAAGAGTTATTTAGCAAATGGATCTTAGTGACCTGAGGAAAGAAAATGCTGTTCTTAAGGAGGAAAAATGTATTATTTTCCTCTGGTAGGATCAGGAGCTACCACTGATTTGAGAAGAGAAATGGTCTCTAAAGACAAGACAATAAGAGAGAGTCATAGCTCTGTCTTTCTATGCCCAGACTCTCTATGTCTGATTGAGCCAGGTCAGGAATTAGTCTAACTCCATATAAAATGTAATAACTACTCTCTGAAGGGGTCAAGCTCACAATGGAAGGGATTCTGCCATTGGGTTTGACTAACCTCTCATTTTCTGTGGACACACTGAAGTATAGCTTTTTCTGCAATGCAGTTTAATAATTAAACAAAAAAAAAGAAACAAAAAAAAAAACACACACACACACACCAGAAACTAAAAGTAGCATAGGAAAATTTGCAATGCATATAATTGTATTATGACTGGGGCCTCCAAAATAAGTCATGGCGTTCATTTATTCATGCACCACGTACTCTGTGGTCCCCTGGGGAAAGAAATGTTTAAATTAAGATGTATTATAAGACAGCATCCAGTGTCTCGTGCACCCAATTACAGCTCACTAGCTCGTCACTTTTACACATGATCATTCTCCCGCATATTGTGGCCTTGACTCTGGACATTTTTATACCAAATTTGTCCCTCCAGATTCACTCCAGTTTTGAAAAGCCATTATTATTATTGTCATCATTATCATCATTACTATTATAACACATACTACCATTTTATTTTTCATTTCTAACCAGTAAGATCTAGTAACTTGATAGGGGAGGGGGAGACACGTCAAAAAGAAACAGTACATGCAAATATAAATTAAAATCCTCTTTGCTTTGTTACAATTTCCATCCTAAAAACATGTACATAATTCATGATGGGGGATAAGAGGAGACTATCAGATGTAGGGCCAGGGACCAACTTTTTAAGAGCGACCAGTGCAATGAATGCACATGTTCCTTTTCTAATGAGTCAAGAGCATAAAAAGAGAAACTCAAAGATGCCATGCCAGTTTGATCTTTCACCTTCACATCTCTAGAAATGGGGAGAATAAAAGAAAAGTTGACCCTTTAAATTTTCTGAAATGACCACACATCCAATGTACTAAAATGTCAACTATCTGCAACTTTTAAGAAATCCTGCTCTTTCGCTTTACACACAATATGGTGTTTTTAAAAACACTCAGCAGATATCCACATCCATAACCTTATCTTTCTGCAAGGGAAAACAAAAAGGCATGGAGCTCTACGGGGGTGCTCGGGCTGCTGTGTTACTGCACTTCCACCTTGCCCAAGGACAAGATTTACCTTTAGGAGGGGAGACCTTGACCCAGCCAAAGGGAAATGGCCACCGTGAGGGCGGCCCTTCTTTTTCCTGGACATAAGCGCAAACTTTAATGAATCCTCTCCCTCCACCACGCACCCCAGACGGCGACGGGAAATCTGAGTGCACCTGCTGCATCTCCCTTCATATCACGTTGCTGTTATGAAAAATAGTTTGCTATTTTGGAACCCCCTGGCAGCCAGAGTGAATCGCCCAGGGCCCCAAGCTCGTTTATCTTGTGTCAGAAGCAAAGCCAAATGAACGCCACCTTGCCCAGCACCTGAAGAATGGGAAGAAGCTTGGAGAGAGTAAAAATAACCAAGGGCTCGGGGAAATGCTGCCGTGATGAGCAGCCTATGCAGGTTAAGTAGGGCTTCTCACAGCCCATTTGGACTTTTTAGAACACTGCACTTTGAGACAGGAAGAGGAGGGCTTTTCCTACAAAGAAGTGGGCTCTGTAGGTCCAAGGACTGCAGAGGGCTATGCCTGCCCAGTTTCATCCAGTCCTGGGACTCTGATGAGAGGAACTGGTACTCCTGGTAGCATCCAGGCCATTCTGTCTGGGAGTCTGCTTGGCTTGGACTGCAGGCATGGAAACAGATGCGTGACACTCCTAAGACCAGCCTAAGTCAGTCCATCCATGGACTATCACATTCCCTCCCCTTCCTTCAAACTACAGAATGCTGAGCCTGGGATCTGAGACTGGGGTTGAACTGAAAGGAGTTTTGCTTTGTTTTGTTTTGAAGGCAGAGAGAGGGACAGATAGACAAAGAGACAGGCAGAAAGAAAGAAATAAGAGGAGCTGGGGAAGGCTTATGGCAGAGACCAAGTTAGTATTGGACTTAGAAGGATGGACAGGATTGAGATTGGTAAAGAGGGTGAGGAAGGTCTATCAGTCAGGGGGTGGGCGATAAAAACAAATAAGTAGCTTTAAGAATGAGCTTGCTCTGCCCAGACCTAAGCAATTCTGGGCAAGATGTGCACACTCGTGGGTTTTATGCTAGACCTACTGAATCAGAATCACAGCAGCCAGGAATGTATGTTTTCTATGTTCTCCGGATATTTTTGATGGACACTAGGTTTGAGGTATAAGCTGAAGACAGAAGGTCAAGAGCTGCTGGGTTGGAGAAGAAGGCAGCCTGGGGAAGACCCAGGTTCTGCAGACATGAAGTTCAAGCTAGTTCAATCAGACAAATAGGTGTGAATCCTTAGCTCTCTTCCTGCTTCGCTTTGTTCCCTCATGTCCCCATTGTCATCCTGAGGAAGAAGTTAGGCTCATGAGGAAAACCAACTGAAACACAATTCAACAACAAAGCCGTGATGCTGTGGGTTGGTTGGTTTGTTTGTTTGTTTCCCCTTCCAGTCTCAGGCTCTTTGATATTAGTAAGATTGTAACAAACAGGAGAAGGTATTTGGAATTTTGTACAAACATTACTGCCCTAGGATGACAAATGGGTCAGAAAGTCCACTCAGAAATTGAGTGATTTTTTAAAACTTAACTCTTTTCAAAAGAAATCTCCCCCTCAAAAAACAATTTCATGAGAATTATGACTATGATTTTTAATAGTTAAATCATATAGATTTTTAAGGAAAAAAAAAACAAGTAATTCCTGGTACTTAAAGGGTAGGCAGGTTCAAGGAATGAGATAGAAACTGAAAATGACTTTACCCAAGGCTCTAGTCGGCCTAGCTGGGTTCATGAGGAGCTCCCAAACTCCCCTCTGTCATCACAGATACTGAAAGCTCTCATGGTGAGAGAATGGGAAACAATAAAAAAAAAATTTAGAAGAATCCTATGGATCCAGAGGCAGGAACTCTTCATCAGAGGAACGGCAATGTTCACATGTCTGGGATAGTACTGATGGGCAAATTACTTAATTTCAGTTTTAGTTTCCTCACAAATTTCATTTTAAAAAATAACAGTAACTACTTCTAAGGGTTGTCAAAAATGCCTTGATGAACATGAAGAACTTAAAACAGTGTTTGGCACACCTTAAGTGCTTTATTTTTCTTGTTTCTCACATCAAGCCTAGAAAATAGGCACAAGTGTCATTCCCATTTTATAGATGAGGAAAAATGAGGCTTAGCAGGACTAAGTAACTTGCTTGTGATTATAGAGCTGTTTTTCATATGCAGGGATTATGCTTTTAAACACCTGCCCATATTGCCCCTCACTACCAATCCCCTCTTTTAATACAGAAACCCAGGAAGCTGAAAGTTGGAACTAAGTCCAAATAATTATATAATAACATATATTGTGCCCAACTATAGGGACCACTGTTCCAAGAGGGATCTAGGAATCTTTCTGCAAAACTCAAAGGGGGCCCTTAGTGCTGATGATGACTGTCATTTTCCGTAACTGCCTAGAAAAGATCAAAGCCTCCTTAGAGATCTCTCTCTAGTTATCCGCTACTTTTCCTATTCCTTATATATCCTGACCAGATCATTTAAATCCTAACACCCTAGCCAGGAAATACCCAGCTGATCCAGAACTTTGATATTTTTTTCTTTAAGATGTAAGGATTTATTTCATTTCATTTTACTTCATTTTAATGCCAGTATAGTTAACATAGAGAGTGTTATTAGTTTCCAGTGTACAATACAGTGATTCAACAATTCCGTACATCACCCAGTGCTCATCATGACAAGTGTCCTCCTTAATCCCCAACACCTAACTCACCCATCCCCCCACCCATCTCCCCTCTGGTGACCATCAGTGTGTTCTATATAGTAAAGAGTCTATTTTTTGGCTTGCCCTCTGCCCCATCCCTCTCTTCCTTTGCTCATTTGTTTCTTAAATACCACATATGAGTGAAATCATATGGTATTTGTCTTTCTCTGACTACTTTGATGGTTTTTTACTTTTTGATATATATATATTTTTTTATGATGACTTCCTCTCATGGGACTTGTCCTGGAATCTGACCTGGAGGAAAGTCCCTTTTCACAAACATGTAAGTCAACCACCTTTGGTGAGACACCTGCCATGTTCAAAGCATGGTGTTTTGTGCTGTAATCAATACTTTTCATGCCTTTGCCCCTATATGGATTGCCGTTGTCACCTATGGCTCTTTCTATTAAAATTCTGCCTATCTCTCAAGGCCCAGCACAAGACCCACTTTCTATTTTTTTTTCCAGAATATTCTAGCACACCATGCCATTTTTCTAAACACAGACCACTTTAGAGTAGGGTCATCAAATGTACAGCATACTCCAGGAAGCTGCTATCAATTGCTTCGTGCTGACAGGAGAGGTTGGAAATGCCTTTCCCGTCTAGGATTGAGGGCCTCAAAAGCTTATTTGACAATTATTTTTGCACCCTTACTGCACAGCATGAAACACAGGGTTGTTAATTAGTCCAAAGGAATATAACACATGAATCATATCCTTGGGGAGTTGATATTCCAGTCGGGAGGCGAGTCATAGATTCTTGAAAACTTAAAGATTGAAATTAAACATCAACACAAGAAATGACACAGAGCCCTCCAGACTTGCCTCAAGATAGTAGGTGAATCAGGAGTACAGAGAAAGCAGAGTCCTGACAGCGGGGAGGGTTTCAGAGGAGGAGCAGAAGTGAGCTTGTTCCCAGCAGTAATCAGTTTGCAGGGAGAAGATATGACAGCTTACCTGGAATTCACGTTAAGCAAACCAAACCAGATCACTGTTAATGTCCTTCCCACCTGAGATTCTATCATCCTCTGGACTGGACTTAAACTAGAGGATCAGACACAAAATTTTATCAGCAGGATGCATTTTTCTACAAAATTTGAAAGGATAAACACATTTGGACCACTATCTACTTTAATAGACAGATGTTTTGTTTTCCCAAGTTGTGCTGCTGGTTCATAAAATTCACCACCAGATGGTAAAACCTGAATCAAGTAAGTTATCAGGGTGGAATGTTGTATTGAGACTTCTCATCAACTTTATTCTTAGTTATAAGAATTTGCCTGATCTTTTTCTGAGAATAGGCTGACACTGACAGGAGAGTAGCAACTGGCATTTATCAAGTACTTATGTGAGGCACTGGTACATTTAAAAAAAATTCAATTGGCATTATTTTATTCAATCCATACAACCTCATAAACTAGACAGTAGATAATTTTGTAGATAATGAAGGTTGTAGATAATGAAGATTTTGTAGATAATGAAACTCTGACACTGAGGAGTCAAATAATTAATTAATTCTCAGGATTCATACCCAAACCTCTATCTCCAGGTCTTAAACCCCTGTCTCTGTATTATATTGAATAAGAACCACTTAAAATTATAATATAAGAGTTCTTAAAAATTAACAACTACTACCAGTTATTGAAGATTTGTTCTGTGCCACGTACTTTGCATACATTATCTTTTCTCACAACTCTATGAAGTAGGGATGATCCTCATTTTCAATAAACAAGGAACTCAGAGCATAGAGGATTTTAGGGTAGTGAAAATACTCTATATGACATTATAATGATGGACACATGTCAGCATACATCTATCCAAATCCAAAGAATGTACAACACCAACAACAACCCCTACAATAAATTATGGACTTTTTATGATTTGTCAATGTGGGTGCATCATTGATTAAAAAAAAAAGGTATTATTCTGATGAGTGATGTTGATAATGAGGGAGGCTCTGCATGTGTGTGGGCAAGGAGTATACAGGAAATCTCTGTACCCTCCTTTCAATTTTGTTGTAAACCTGTAACTATTCTAGGAACTCAGTTCAACAAGTTTAAGTGACTGGCTAGTAAATGCTGCTTTTAAAATTTACAGCTAGATGTTTTGGTATCCAAACCTGAATATTCAAGTTCTAACTCCGCAACTTACTATCTGTGGCCTTAGGCAAGTCACTCCCAAGTTACTCCAGTCTTCCTCATCTTTAAAAAAAGGAGGGACAAATATTCCTACCATATATGAGCCAGTCACTATAAAGATTAAGTTGAGAAAGTGAATTTGTCTAACAAAATGCCCAACACAGAATGAATGCTAAGTAAATGTTGTCGAATCACGGAAGTAGAGTTTTGAGAAGGAGCAGTAACCCTGAGAAGAAAAGACAACACTAGAGAGGAAGGCAGAAATCATGGAGGAAGTCATGAACTACTTCTGGTCTGCCAGGAACCACAAACTGAAGCCACAGGAATATTAACCTGTAAGACCATTAGCTTCCTCTATAAGCAGTACATGCTCCAGAATTATCCAAGGAGGGGGGGGGAGCTTATAGGGGCCCAACACCTTGAAACAGAAACAAAGTCCAATAACAATAAGAAATCAGAAATGATGCCGGGCTCATTAACACCAGAATTTAAGAGTGCTCTATAATTTCAGATATACATTTCAGCATTTCTGGTGTCAATCATTTACAATAATTAAGCAGGAGACAACACTGAGATTATGTAAGCTAGAAATAAGCGTGCGTCTTCAGCGAATGACCCAAATCTGTAATAGTCGAAAGGTACTGGAAGGCACTGAGATCTTAAGGCATGAAACCCCTCTTCAGCTTTAAGAAAAATCTAGCCCAAATCAGCAGAAATGGAAAGTTTACCATCTGCTTGTTGGCTTCTGACATGGTTATTTCAGTTCAATTCCAAAAGGAAAGTTGTATCCAATACAATTATTTTTAGAATATCTCAAAATTATCCTTATTGGGGATAAATAAAACAAGGAAAATGTTATTCAGCAAAATTTAGCCCATTAGTTTCAAAGACTGTGTCCTATCTTTCTGTAAGCAATACAATCTGGCAACAATAACAATCCTTGGATTTGGGGACCAAGGACATGCAACAAGGCACTTCAGGGTTTCCAAACGCCCGAAACAGTCATTCCTGTAGAAACAGGGTATATAAGGCATACAGCTATTGTAGACAAAGAACTGGAATACGTTGCTTGAGGCAGACCTCCAATCCTACTCCGTTCCAGGTGTGGCTGTGAGTCAGCTGTGCTTAACAAATTTTAAGTACTGCTGCAATGGAAGAGTGTGGCTTTTTATAGGCAAAGCCAGGCAGCATACTTCAAAATGTCATGTGCGTGCCTCAGGCATTCGGATTATAGGTAGGCACCCATAGGAGGACCACGTATGTATGTATGTACGTATGTAACGAGTGTATGTAACGAGTTCCAGCTCAGAAACCCCTCACAGTTCTCCTGACAGCATTTTCAACATATTACCTTGTGCGCCAAACCAGTGTGATAGACTCAACCACAGGACACCTATGACTGCTCTTTTCAGGGTTATGCAGATGACTTATTTTTAGAACAGGGTAATATCCACTTCTAGAAATACTCTCCTAAAGGAAAGTTGCCTAAGGTGGTTGTTTCCAGAGGGTATCTCTGTGCTATTCTCTGTTGTTATGGGTCTTCTGGGAATTCTTTGCAGGTATTCGGTGAATGGATCCTTAGAAAAGTCAGTGCAGCCAATTGTTCATGGACACTGACCTATGACTACTGGCATTCAGAGCTTCATCTTACAGTCACTGCTTTCCTTCAGGGGTGGAGACATCCCTGACAAATTTGTCTCTGATCCTAAAGTACCTGAATTAGTTGTACACTATTGGTTTATCCTTGATTATACTTAACCTTATATTTCAGATTTGCTTGGAAGGTTCCTTTGTACTCAAACCTTCTGTTTCCAGATGAAATGCAGAGGTATGCACACCTAATTTTATCATCACGCATGTTGATTGCTCCCGTTAGATGTCAGTACTTATGCCAATGTCTCTGCAGTCATGCGGTAGATTCCTTAGCTATTCTCTGAGTTCCTGCATGTGTATAACATTTTGCTACAATCCTTACACTTGTAGATCAGTATAAACTGCCCAGATATAAACTCATTGGCTATTTTTGTCCTTGAGTATCCCAAATGCATTTCTACATTGTCTTCAGGTAATAAACTACGACTTTTGGAAAGACTTACAATCTGATTTGTTTTTCCTGTCTTGTGCATGATGTAATATCATGGTCTGGATGCTTAAAGAAGCCCTTCTTTTCATTTTTTAAACCAGTTTGGCCACACTGGATTGATTTTCCAAAAAAATAGCATGTTCCTCTTCAGTGTATAGTTTTAATTTACCTTTTACTTCAGAAAAGTTTGCTTGAATTGTAGTTTTTCAAATTAATTCTATTCCATGCTTTGGTTTCTTGGGTTGGGGGGGGCACTCCTATTATACAGATATTGGATCTTTACTGCCTATATTCTATATCACTTTCTATTTTATTTCTTCTTAATTTCTTGTTGATTTAAACATTTCCCCCTCTTTTCCATCTTCTATTTCTCTTAAGGAATTTTCTGTGGTGTCTATACATTCTTGTATTCCTTCCCATTTAGTATGCACTTCTAAAATAATATTTTATTTTAAATAATTGCCTGAGCTTGGGTAGATCTTTAACCAAACTTTTCTCTTTTCTCCATTTATATCATTTTTGAATTTTTCTAATTCACTTTTGTGTTGTTCTTTCATTTTGTGTTGTTCTTTTATTATATTTTAAAATAATTAGTTATAATTCATTTATTTTGTGTGCACATTGCTCTGGTTTCTTTGATTGTTTAAGGACAGGGATGCTGTTTTGGTTTTGTTTCTTTTCCTTATAATATACATATGGGATTCCCCACAAGCATACTTTCTGAGATCTGCTGGCTCTGCTCCTCTTCTCTGCTTTGTACTTTTTCTCTTGGCTCCTACTGTCCCTAACCTAACCAGTCTGGATTCTACTCACAAGTTTCTTTCCTCTCGAGGGATCATCTTGCAAGGAAGATTTGGACAGTTAGTTTCAGAAGTACATATGTCCCAGACTTCTCTGGCACATCAGCCTTACTCATGAATTCTAGGCTCTTGACCTCCTTTCTGGATTTGGCTCCCCTCCTTACATTAGCCTGCTAAGCTTTCCCAGTGAGTGTCCACTGTCATTTCGGGAATTCTTACTCTGATGAACCAAGTATTCTTACTATGTTCCTACTATAATGGTCTAGTTAACATTATTTAATTTTTGGCATCTGTGAGGGTACCCTTTAATCTAGTTTTATTATATATGTTGTACATGGGTTTTTAGTTTTGTTATCCTAGTCACTCTGATTTTTTTTTATGTGTAGATATGAAGAGATTAGAAAACTATGTCATAGCCACTGCCATCTCCCAGAGTCCATCCAATACCATTTTAACTAATGTCAAAAAGTAATTCTGGGAATATGAAACATTAGTCAATTAAAACAAATAAACAAACTACTGACACATGCAATAGTATGGATTAATCTCAAAAAAAGTATGTAAGTACAATAAGGCAGATACACAGAAAAGTATGCACTACATGATTCCTTTTAAATAAAGTGCATGAAAAGTAAACTAATATATAATAGTAGAACTTAGAATATGGTTAGTTCTATAGCAAGTCTAAGTAATAGGAAAAGGGGCATGAGAGAAATTTTGGGGGGGATGAACAAATAACTTGCTCTGGGTGGTGGGTACATGGGTACATAAGCATAAAAATTATCTTGTTGTGGGGCACCTGGATGGCTCAGTGAGTTAAGCCTCTGCCTTCGGCTCAGGTCATGATCCCAGGGTCCTGGGATCGAGCCCCACATTGGGCTCTCTGCTCTGTGGGGAGCCTTCTTTCCCCTCCCTCTCTCTGCCTGCCTCTCTGCCTACTTGTGATCTCTGTCTGTCAAATAAATAAGTAAAATCTTCAAAAAAATTATCTTGTTGTACACTTAATATTTATACATATTACTATACATAAACTATAACTGCATATAGAATTAAAAATAATTTTTAAGTAATTCTGATTGCCCCCAAAAGAGTTTCAAACCATATCCTAGCTTTCTTAACTTAGCACTATGCCTGCAACATAACCAGAATTCAGTAAATAAATATTAAATGAATGAAATAATGAACCATTCGCTGAAGGCGTGAGTGACCTCATCTTTCACTACCATGTGTCAGCATCTTTTCCAAAATCTAATCTTTCCATCTCTTATTAGATGACTTGTTCATGACCACAGAAAGCTATAGTCATTTCTTTTATTCAATTTAATTTAGAGAATTTGCATTATGTATCTACTAAGTTTTAGGTACTACTTTAGGCAACAAGTATAAAATCATGATAAAACTATTCTTAATGTCCAAGTTCTTACAATGGAGCCCACTCTTTTAAATAGCACTTTATCTATAAATCTCAAATGGGAAGAACATTTTCCCCTAATACATATGAAAAAGGTTGCAAACATGCTGCAATGAACACAGGGTGTTATACTTAACTAATGAATCATTAAACACTGCATCAAGGACTAATTATATACTATACAGTGGCTAACTGAACATAATAAAAAATTAAAAAAATAAACAATGGATTTAAAAATCATTTCCAAAAGATGTTGACCAATGTATAGCTACTAAACAACAACAACAACAACAACAAAAAAACTCCAGCAAAATAGTAGGCAACATTAGGAAGGAAATGCCGAGCAGGAACAAGGAATTCATTATCAGTAGTACTAGCTGGACGATGGTAACCAAAAAATCACAACATCAGGAGGGAGACATTTGCTCCAATTCTCAGATAAACTCAGCACCCCAAAGACTAGCAACTTTGGAAACAACAGTAGACAGTATCATAGACATGGTGTTCTCACCATGACCACCTTTAGCAGAGCATCAGCCATGTTTCTTCCAGTATATCCCCACCCTTGGCCTAATTAAACCAGCAACACCAGAACTGAGAACAATACACATAGTTCTCACAAGTGTAGATTCAGAACAAATAGATAAAAGGAAATTCTTCCTCATATAGGCAGGAGTCAACATAAGGAGTTTATTGAATAAGGATGAGATATTAGCTGAGATGCTAACCTATACATTAATATTTGAATATACATAATAAGGCCGTATGAAAGGTCATTTGATTTCTATTCCTACCCTTTTGGTGTAAGCACTGATAATCCTGAAGTGGGTCGGAGTATATGTCTGTTAGAGCACATTTTCAGTGGGATGGAGTCTATGTCTGATCCTAGATCCCATGTCTTATGCTCAGTTAATATTCCATGGGTGATGTGAGACAGGAAGTCTTACGAGAATAGAAAAGAGTGTCTTAATATTATCCCTCCTCCCATGAGCTCCCCAAGCCTCTTCCGAAAGGCCTAACTAGCATCCTTCCTGTTCCACTATTTTCCTTGAACATTAAAATCTTCAATATGGGGATGTCAGATGAACATCTGTCAAAGTTAAAGGTGTCTTTGGTGACTTTTTTTCCTGGATCAAGGGGGCAAAGTCACTTGGGGAAATAAGCTAACAGATCAATGAGATTCTAAATCATTCTTCTTTTACTGAAGTATAACTGACATGCAATATCCTATTAGTTTCAGGTGTACATCATAGTCATTCCTAAGTCAGTACTGCAATTAATTTACTATCACAAACCACCAAAATATTTATAGCTATTTTTCCTAAGCTTAATGCATATATAAAGTAGTTTTTACAAATAGCAATTAAATACATCACTGATGTTAATTATAATAATTTGCATTAATAGGAAGTAATTTCAGATTTCCTAACCAAAGATCACAGACTGCTGACTATGTTCTATACTCTAGGTTCAAAGCATCTCTTCAGCATGTGCCATGAGGGTCAAGTAGCTGATATGAGTTCTAGAACTTAAGACTGATTAACTTGGCTAGTTACCAAACTTTTAATGAGATCAATTTCAAGGATGTGAGCTCCACTTGAGCCAGTTAAAATTACCCTGCCTAGACAAAAGAGAAGAGACCTATCTTCTAATCTTGATTCTCCCACTTTCTAGCCATGATGAGTCTGGACAACATGCTTGTCCTTCACTCATAAGATGGAGATAATAAGAATCCTGTAAGCTCTTGTAGATTATTTTGATGTCTACTTTCAACTTTATATAAGCCTTTGATGCCAACATACTGACCCTCAAAAACAGGGTCAGCCATTTTGAAAATGTAGCACCAAGGGATGCTGGGTGAACTCTTAGTACAAATTCTTGCCCTCATTGTGGAAGATTTCAAAGCCACCTTCCTGTGCAGAGACAGCATTCTGGGATGGAGGAATAGTTCTTTCCTAATTGAAACAATGGAGTTAATTAGTGAGAAAAAAATGCAATTCCCCAAATTAGGTTCTGGCAAAGACATTTTGATTCAGGATTGCCAAGAAATCCTTAATGGTCACAGAAAGGCTATTTCTACACTAGCAAAGCAAAATGTACCTTGGCAAAAGCTCCAGAGTATTGACAATAGAGGTATTTTCTCAAAACATCAGGCCACACACTGGAGTGTTAAAAAAAAAATAGTTACCAAAAAACTTTTTGCATATATACTCCACCCTATCACAGAAATAATCTCTGCTGAAATATAAAATCACCCCAAAAAGCTTATTCATGCTATGTAAGCAATCACTGTATCATGTTAAGTTTACTGTTATACTTTCACCAACTACTCTTCTTGAAAAACAAATGTACAACCCTGCTGGCCTTAGTTTACCAGTATACCTCATCTTAAAGAAATGAGGACAGGGAAGTGTGTGATTCTCAGCAGCTGTTTGGTGGTAGCAATAGCACTGAGGCAGGAGTTAACCGTCAGACTGTGGAAACTTTCAAAATTAACACAAAATAGTCCTGGAGTATGTGTGGGCACTATGTTAAACTTGAGAGAGATGTAAGAGAGAAGCACCCACATTCTAAGGAAGTGACCATCTATTTAGGGAGATAGTATCAATACACAAGGAATATCAGACAACAATAGATAATAAGTGTTACTTCCAGACATGCAAATTACAAGTCAAAGATTCTGCAGGCTTTTCCTAAGTAGAAGCCCCTTTGTATTTGTTTATCAAATATATAGGGCTTTGAGCACAATCAGATTTTGTAAACTCCTGCCGTGGGATCCTATGAAACAGTGCACGGGAGAATGGAAAAGATTGCGGAGGGTGGGAGGAAGGAGAGGAAGAATCACATGAGGCTCATTGACCTCGTGTCCTGCCTGAGTCTCATGGGGCCAGAAGGGCCAGGAGAGGAGCTCTGTTTTCAGCGACTAGGCCAGGCCAGAAGAGGTGGCCTGGCAAGTTTGCAGGCTGCATGACTAGACTGAGAGATCAAGGAAAGAAACCAAGGACCAAGGCCAGAGAAGTGAGGCTGAGTAAGACTCAGATTCAAGGGAGTGGGTAATGACACAAAAGGTTGGTAAGATCAGAGCAGGAGGTGCTAAAGGCAAGGTGTGTCAGGCAGTTTTATGCAAAACTGACATACCAAACCATGTTGGTACAAACAGGGCCCATCCCGATCTAGTGCCTGCTTTGCAGCCTTAGGGCACGTGTATCAATTCCAAGAATAGAAGAGCACTGAACAACCACCAGTAGAAAATCTGCAAAGAGCAGACAGAAGAAAATATTTTAAAAATAAAATCACAACAAATGCAACTAGATTTATCTAATAGGACATGTTGGAATAAAAACGATTCCACTCTCCTGCTGATCTTTCGTCTAGCCCTTTTTTAGACTTCTTCATTGTTATCTGGATTGACATTATTTTTATCAAAACTTATTTTCCCAATCTACTTTCCATGCAGAACTGAATATACGAAAAACCATATGAACGATATTCCCTGAGGTTAAAGGACATCCAAACACAATGCAATACCTGGGCCAGACAGAGTCACGAGGGATCCTAGCACTGCTATGCTTTATGAGGTGGACTCCTATCCTCTGATCTCACCACAGTCTCATTCTACTCTTTTTGTGTAAAATTACTTCATTTTCTTTGTGTATTTATTGTATATTCTCTGCAAATGATTCAACAATGGACCAGTTTCTGGCTTCCCAATTCCAGACATCAGGGAATATTTGATATAATCTAAATCACCTACCTAACTCTATCATACCTTCATTTTAGACCTAAAAACAGACTCTGATGTAGGCTACAACATAATGGCCAAGGACAAAATCTAGAGAATAGATCAGGAGAGTTCCAGCTCATCATACCCAACTTGGAGTTACGTATCTTTTTGAAGCAGATTTAAAGAATTTCTAGCACTTGCATAAAAATCATCAAATATGTAAAAAATGATTCAATCTGACAGATTCAGTGCCAGCTATTAAGGTTAATGTTGAACATAACTTCATCATAAAGTAAAATCACATTTGTTTCATTTGCTTAATATCTAGGCTCTTCAATTTAACATACATTGAACATGTACTAGTTCAATGTATTGGGCCTGCTAGACACTGGAAGCAAAAATATGAATAAGACATTATTCTCACCCTCAAAGCACTCCACATCTTGCAGAGGGAAATGGACCCATAAACCAATAACTAAAATACAATGTACAATTATTACTGTGGAATAAGTAATAAACAAAGGAATATATATGTATATATGTATACATACACAATTATACTTGTGTATATATATGAGAATATATATAAAGAATCAATTTTGGGGGCACCTGGGTGGCTCAGTTAGTTAAGCCCCTGACTCTCAATTTCGGCACACATCATCTCCCGGTCATGAGATCAAGCCCTGAGCCCAGCTCCAGGCTCTATGGGAAGTCTGCTTGAAATTCTTTATCCCTCTCCCTTTGCCCCTCTCCCTGCTCATACACGTGCCCACTCTCACTCTCTCTCAAATAAATCTTAAAAAAAGAAGAATCAACTTTCAAATTCTATTGGTATCTGCATAAAAGAAAGAAAACCACAGGGAAGGAAAAAAAAATATGTGTCCTTCAGATATAGATCATTTCATCATCTGATCTATCAGACTTAATCATTTTTTTTTTAAGATTTTATTTATTTCTTGGACACAGAGAGAGAGAGATCACAAGCAGGCAGAGAGGCAGTTAGAAGGAAGCAGGCTCCCCGCCGAGCAGAGAGCCCGATGCAGGGCTCGATCCCAGGACCCAGAGATCACAACCCAAGCCAAAGGCAGAGGCTCAACCTACTGAGCCACCCAGGCACCTCAATCATTTCTATTTTTTTAATGGGTCTAAAAATCTTTATGTAATATATTACCCCCAAAATGGCACTTTCTAATAAGTTATCCCCTTCCAAAATCCCAGCAGTCTTCTGGGTTGGGTAGTTGGAAGATTATGCCCATTTTACAGATGAGACTACAAACAGGACAGGTGAACTGGAATTTGGGAATCAAAGCAAATCAAGATTGAAATATGCCTAATTCTGCCTAATTCTGCCCCCCTCTGAGTTTCTCTGGGAAAGAATGGTAAGGAGAAAAACAAAACTGTGTGAGAGTCTGGACTCTGTGAGTTGTAAGAACAGATTACCTCCCTCTGCCATGATAGACCATCAAACCCATCTCACCCAGCCTGACTTCTGTTAAATGCTCCCCGCCACCCCAGGTTTTAAATTATTTAAATAATTAACAGGCTCTATAGATGTAATGCTGTGAATGGCCTTGTGATCTGGGAAGACAGTTACACCTTTGGAGATCTTTAGCAAATAAACTGAAAACTCGGCTGTGTGAATTTTCTCTCTGCCATAATTAGCAGCAGATGGACGACTTTTATGGAGCCACCTGTCAGCAGGAAGACTCTCCTTACAGTTTCTGGTTTCTAGAAGGAGCGGGATTAAAATAGACCAGTGCCGTTTGCTTCAAGTACTCTTAAGGGTCCCAGATGTAATTGGATCTGCCAGAGACTGACAGGATTCAAGAGGCAGCCACTCCTTGTGGTGCTGGCTCACCTGTGAGGCATGAGGCAAGAATAAGACAGAACATTATTTCTCAGCAAGTTTGGGCAGCCAATCATTTCTGAAAACTTGGAGAGCAAGTTGGGAGCCAGCCTGTGCTGAAACGTTCCATTTTACTAACCTTTTTATCCAATTTGGAAATACAAATAGAGCTCTCAGGGTGTAATTAGCAGCAATGACTCTTAATACCTGCTTTCCAAATTTGACCTTAATGGACATTCATTAAAATGGGCTCTGACTTCATAGCCGCGTTAGCAGAAAATGGAAAAGTCCATCTATCACTGTCAGTTTCCATTTTCTGCGTAATCATTCCTGGAAGAAAGAGGCCTGCAAGTGTGCAAAGGGGTGGTAGATGTAGCTGAAGATGAATTGCAAAGGGCTTCGCCAAGCTAGCGCTTGAGTTTCCCTGAAGATCACAGACGCCTTCAGAAAGGCGTGGCCCAGAGTACTGGCCTGAAGACTGGGACCTGGGTGCTACTTTCTGCTCCATCTTGCCTTTGCTCTGTGAGCCGAAGAGAGTCACTGCATAAAAGACTGTGCTTTTATCACATCTATTATTTTTTTAAAAAGGATAATAATGTCATGACAGCTGCATAGGTTTTGTGAAGACAACTGCAATCATGTATGTAAAAAAATGCCTTGAAAAGCACAAATTTCTATGATATTGCAAAGATTGTTTAAAAAAAAGAAAGAAAGAAAGAAAAGAACAACAACAGTATCAGCGACAAAAGGTGCAAGTTGTAAGACAATCATAGGTTTCAATAAGACCACCCCGGGGGAGGGTACACTGATCCTATTTTATAGCATAGATTGGGGTGGTTTCCCTACACCAGATTACAGTGAAGAAGGCATCTGTCCAAGAAAGGTCAGGAGTAAGGCAAGGTGGCTCCAGACTCAAGTCTTCAAGAGTCTGATGGGGCAGGTATGTCCTTCCTAAGAATGCAGGTAAGAGGGGGACACCAGACCTGGGCATCTGAATGCCAAGTGGTAACTAAGTGACTGAAGGAAGAAGAGCCCTGGGCCAGGAGTCAGAAGATGGGGGGCCCTCCCAGCTCTGGCAGTCAGTCACTGTCATTTTCCCAGTCTATGACTTTATGAGTTCCTGACATCAACTAAAATCAAAAGCAGATGCTTTGTGGGCCAGGAACAGGGTTAAGGGCAGGAGGGAAACTAAGGAAGTTGAAGGCGAGTTGGTTTGTATTTTGAACAGGCCCCAGCATGGAGTACCTGGGTGGCTCAGTCAGTTGGACATCTGTCTTGGCTCAGGTCATAATCCCAGGGTCCTGGGATTGAGTCCTGCATCAGGCTCCTTGCTCAGTGCTGAGTCTGCGCCTGCTTCTCCCTCTGTCCACCACTCCCCTTGCTTGTGCTCTGTCACATAAATAAATTTTTAAAATCTTTAAAAAAATCTAAACAGGCCCTAGCAGAGGATACTTAAGGCAGATACTGACATGCAACCTCATAGAGACCCACTTCTTCAGCCCACAGACTTGTTAACTCCTTGTCCCAATGAAGAATTAAGGTCCCCAAGGACAAAAAGGAGTCCGAGAGGTAAATGTTGGCTAGATTAAAAACAAAACAACTCGAGACAATGGGTGGTCCAAGTGAGGCAGCTAAAATACGGAAGAGTAGGTCCAGCATCGAAATGCACCTAGAAATCTGCAGGGTGGATTTCTCATACAATTTAATTTGGATAATTGAAGAGCCATCTGTTCTGAGCCATGCTGCCTGAACCTTGTCTGATGTAGATTTGTTAGAAGCTTCTGACCCCTCTGCAGCCTCTCCAAAGTCAGTTCTGGCCTCATTCACTGAGCACTTGTTAGATATCAGGCCCTGTACCTCGTGTTTGCATGAACCTCGCTGACTTTAATCTTCTTAAGGAAACCATAAGGAAAGTATTTATGGCTTCAGTTTTACACGGGAGGAAACTGGAGCTCAGATAAGTTAAGTAACTTAACCAGAACCAAAATTCAGAATTTAGACCTAGCTACCCTGGGTTGCAAGCCAATTCTTTTTCCGTCACTGTGCAGGTAATTTCAGCAAACCTGGTTTTTCCCTTCTAAATGGCCAATTTTACAGCAAAGCCATTCCTTGCATTTGCTGAAATGCCATGCTTTCTGTCAGCTGCTTGGTCATTATACACATTTCGACAATGCTTTCTACCATTTAAAAGCGATATTATTTGGGAGGCCCTTGAGCCACCTGGGTGGCTCAGTTGGTTTAGCGTTTGACTCTTGGTTTTGGCCTAGATCATGATCTCATGGGTCCTGGGTTTGAGCCCTGCATTGGGTTCCATGGTCAGTGGGGAGCCTGCTTAAAGACTGTCCCCCTGTGCCCTTCCCCCCACTCACACTTTCTCTAAAATAAATAAATAATTTTTTTAAGAGGCAGTATTATTTGTAAGTATCTTTGGTCATCTGATGCTCCACTGGTCATCGTTGCATTTCCAAAGCTCAGCATGAAAGGGAAAACTTGTGTGTGATAAACGAATGAATGATGGGAAGAAACTAGGACTACAAGGTGGCCCAGGCACCTGGCAAGGCACCTGGCGTGGCACCTGGGTGTGAGGCTGCGAAGAACTGGGACTCAGATACATTCTCATAACTGGCCACCTGCAAGGCCCTCGGCGGGTTTGCTGAAGCTATGCTTTGGGCTTCTGGGCCCTCTGAGCCAGGTCAGAGAAAAACAGAACCATCACATTGCCAGGACGAACTCAGGCAAAGCCCCTGGTTTGGCTCATGACAGTTCTTGCAAACGTTCCTTCCCAACTCCTTATGATGGAGCCTGTGTCCTTAACTGACATCGTTTTTGTCCCTGGTGTAAAAATATCTGAACTTGACATACTGTGCTCATTTGAGTTTAATGACAACTTCAGTTTACAGAAGGGGAGTGCCAAGTCCAGGCTCAAACATCTTTGTTTGTATAATGGCAGCATCTAAATGATGCCAAACACAGTCCTGAATCCTGTCCCTTAACTGATTAGATTTGTTGTTGTGGAAGAAAAGAAGGAAGTAGCATTTACTAAACACCTACCACGGGTCAGAAAATTCACATGCATTTTTCTCATGTAATCCAGCGAGGGAGACATTATCCTTATTTTAAAGATGAGAAAATGGGAGATCTGGAAGGATGATCTGGCTTGTTCAAGACCACTTGTCAGTGAGTGGTGAATGTGGAATTCAAACCCAGCCTGAACACCACAGCAAAGGTTTCTTCCAAATTCCAAGATCCCTCTATGGCTCAGATGCCAAAAAAGAAGCCAGATGTGATGCGAAGGGATTCGGGGAGGCTGACCTGAGGAAGAACAGGAGGAATGGCAGGTTCCCAGAGATCATGGAGATACTAAGTTCAGAACCAGGAGCTGTGCAGAATGGTCAGTATTCTGTGCTAACAAAGGTGTCATGCTGGCAATGGCCACAACGTTCCCACATTTAGTTTACTTACTAAGGGATGTGACAGAGATGATGGTGTTCAGACTTTCTCCTTCTCTCCCTCTTCCAACTACTAGGGAGAATACCCCTTTTCCAAGATGGTAAAGTAGATAAGGAGCTTCAGTGTCTGAAATGCTTATAGCTCAGTTGATAGGTTGATGTTTCCCTAGAAAAGTATAAAGGCTTCTGCTTCTTCCTGTCTGGCTGCCCCCTATAACATTTGCTACCTCTGAACCTGAAACCTGAACCCAACAGCCAGTTTCAGCTCCACCCCCAGAGGAGATGAAGGGAAGAACAAATAATAACAGAAGGACTGAAGAAAGTGGGGGGAGGGGGCGTTTTAGGCCCAGGCTGTTTTTATCAATGGAGGGGAATCAAGACACCAAAGGCTTAAGCTGGTTAGACAGCTCATATGCTGGCTTCAGGGTCGCCAGCAGGGTCTGTGGTAAGATGCCATTACCCTAGGAAAAGAAATGCATCTTCTTTCTATGTTCCCACAGCACACCACTTCATTGTCCCTTCCCTTTTCATCTACTGCAAGTCCAATTTGTTTTCCTGAAGCAAGGGAAGGGGGTAGTTTGTCACCTCCGAGCTTTCTTGTTTCCAGCTCCTTAGAGAGTCATGGGCAAGACTTTCATAATCTTATCCAAACTTTGAAATGTCATTGCATCGTATCTGCCACTGTGGTTTTGGCCAATTCAGATCTCTGTGTTGGCAATTTTCTGCTCAGCCTCCAAAATGCAAAAAAAAAAAAAAAAAAAAGATAAGATCTTGAAAAGCTGGTCAGCTACTTTCCTCCAAATCACATCTGAAGGAAATTGAGATGAAGCATTACCTTGTCACTGGCCTTCCGCCAAGACAAACTGACTGAGGGAGCAAATCAGGCATCTCCACAAAAAGGCTGTGCTCCAGTGGGCACGCTCTCTGCCTCCAAGTGCTAGAGACTCCTCATTCAGAAACAGCACCCTCTGAGGAGCTGCCTCTCATGGACTTCCTGGGAGTTTCAGGGGACTGTCTTGCCCAAGACTTGATCTCCCTTCCAGCTCTCCAAGGGTGTCCTCTGCCGAGCTGAGAGCGCTGATTATTTATCCATAAAACATGAGATTTGTGGAAAGGATGGTGGGGAGGCAGAACAGGGTAGAGAGGGAATGCTGGTGAAATGGAGTATAAATAGTTAATTTGATGATGATTTAGAATGACTCTGGTTGCTATTTGAGATAAAAAAGCTGCAGTGAGTTCAGAAAATACTAAAATAGGGCCTCATATAGGCATTTCATTTAGATTTAATAAGACTGATTATTAAGAGCATATTTCATGACGATTAAGAATTCTGACAGTCTCCCATCCACCAACTTTAATGTGTACCACAAAAATTAAAATACTTATTTATACAACTAAAGTGCTAATAAGTTCATTTTGAGAAATTCTCTGAACTTGCATAGGCTTCAACTCTTTATAGGGGAAGGAATAAGACTCTGAGATGGTAGCATCTAGAAACCAAAGAGAAACCTGGGAGAATTGCAGTGAGAGCCCCTGCCTCTACCTCAGTTATCAAAACAGAGAGCCCAGTCCCCATTTCCCTCCATGGCCCAATGAATACACACACACACACACACACACACATACACGTGAACACACATGTGTGCACACTACTGAACACATACTTGTGCTTGCCAGCTATTGCCTTATTTCCTTGACTTTCTCTAGGTTCTCAGCGTTGAGTGCACTGCTGTCCATCCCCCCAGTCCATTCCTTTGCCTCTAACCTGCTCATGGGCTGATCTTACTGTGAAGCAAGAACCCAGATGGCTCACTCCTTATTTTAGGGAACTCCTAGACCCTTTGTGCATGCCTAAGCCTGTGGGCTACTTCTTTTGTAAGAAGCTTGGCTTGCTACCTCCATTATTCCACGCACAAGGTGCAAGTGAGGTCCATGAAAGCTCCTAACATAGTCCTTGCCACCTCCAGGGCCAGGCTGGGCTCCAGAATGGGCCTCTGCCTCAATCTCCACCCAGTGGTCCAACTGGCTTCCTCGACTAATCCCCAGCTTGAAGCTCTACCCTGAACCCCAGATTGTTTGAGGCTCTACTTCCTGACATCTCCCCTCCCCTAGATGCTAACTCAGTTTCCCCTTGTACTCCTAGGCACTGGCTGAGCCCTGCCAGATAGGGGTAGATTTGTACCCATATGCTCAGGCAAGGACTAAAAGCAGGGACACTGAACTCATGGCCCAGGATGTGAATTATCAGTCAGGCTCCTCACAGGCCATGAATGTAGGGAAATCCCTGAACGAACCTCTCTAAGTCTAAATTCTCCTTAAAAAAACGGTGCCCACCTCATGAGTCTGTTGTGACAATCAAACAGGATAATGCCACTAAAAATGATTAGCGCAAAGCCTCTGATACACAGCACTCAAAGAATGGTACCTGTTAATACTACTGATGATTTTATTTATCAATGACAATGATTAATTCCACTTACCCTGCCTTGCTTACTGTTCATTGCTTTGTGCTTTGCTGAGCCATATTTTAGATTTGAAATTGTTCCTCTAGTCACTAACCAACCCTATCCTAGTTTCCTGCCAGCTTTCGCTGTCATGATGTCACTAGATCCTCAGTATGCTTGGCATCCTGGGCCCACCTGAACTATATGAACTATCAAGGGCTCCTTCCTCTTGGTAATTCCCATTTCCAGTCTGCAAACCCTAGGCCCTAGCATTGGGTTAAATATCTTGGCTTCCTTGTAGGACCTCAAAGAGTAGAAACTCAATACATATGGATTATTGACAGTGGGTATCTTCATGGGGGTCTTGCCCATAGCCCCGGTCCCCGATGTGCCAACTGTGGCAGCTCTCCCATTAAATGCTCCACTCATTCTCTGCAGCCATTACCTGCTTTTCTATGTCCCTTTTTCCTGCATCTGTTCCTTGGCTCATCCAGTGGTCTCCTCAGGCCTGGATGAGCCCAGCTGGTGGCATCCAGGACTGCAGTGGACAGAATGGTGGTCCCTAAAAGATATGTCCACGTCCTATACCTCAGAACCTACAAATGTGATCTTATGCAGAAAGAGGCCTTCACTGATGTAACTAAGTTAAGGATCTAGAGATGAGATTATCCTGGATTTAAGCTCTAAATCCAATGGCAGGTGTCTTTATAAGAGAAAGGTAGAGGGAAGTTTGAGCCTCAGACACACAGGAGACAAGGCCATGTGGAGAGAGAGGAATGCCTGGAGCCACGAGGCTGGAAGAGGCAAGGAAGGATTCCTCCCTAGAGACATCAAGGGAGCCTGGCCTTGCCGACACCTTGAATTCAGACTTACAAACACAACTGTGAAAGAATAAATTTCTATTGTTTTAAGCTACCCAGTTGGTGGTAATTTGTTATGGCAGCTCTGGGAAGCTAAAGAAATGCTGGCCAAGAATCAAAAGCTGTGCATACATGCAGCTATGAAACGCCCCTTCTCCTTTCTCATGAAAGGCAGCTGAGAGCAGCTGTGGAAAGCCGGGGAGCTGAATCAGAGGGCAGAGGGCATTGCTGTTGACCTTGACTCTGGGGAGTAGGGTGTGGCTATGCCACATCAGTGCACCTTGTAAAGAAGGCCCCTACAGGATCAATATGAAGTTTAACTTTTAAATATTTACACATACGGGACATGGGTCTCCATTTGCTCCCTTGCTCCTGGTCCCACAAACATCAGGGTGAGGCTGCCTGTGAAGACAGTAGCAAGGCTCGGGCTTGGAAACCCCCCACACAGGGATTTTCTCTGCTCTGCCCCTGGTGGCTCTGTTAGTTGGGGTGAGTGACTTCACCTCTTGGGACTTCGGGCCCCTTATCTGTAGAATAAGACAATTAATATTCTTCTTTTAGGTTAAAGGTGTGAAACAAGAAAGGACCTAGCCCTATACAGGTACCTAGAGTCACAGAATAAGAAATGTTCTTTACTATATTGTTAATATTTTCAGGGTATAAAGACCTATAAATTCCTATACTCTTTTTTTTCCCCTTTCTTTCTTGCTACTTCCGAGGAAAAACTAGAGAGGATGGTGACTGAGAAAGTATTAATTCTATATTAAGCATTTAGGAGGAAGGCCTTTGTGGGTGTCACATATGTCGTTATTAAGAGCCGCAGAATCATGGAATATTAGTGCCAGCAGATCTTTAGCAACTACCTAACTCAAGCCCTTGATTGGGCAGGTGGGGAATCTGAGCCTCAAGTCATTCAGCGTATCTTTCTAACTGGTGTGAACTGGGCCTCCTGATCCCTTGCCCCAACTTCACTGTATTTCATTGGATTGTAGTAGTGCAGCAGTTACTCGGTCTTGCTCTCTTCCCCGAGGATGGAGACAACTTCTGTTTGGTAAGTGAAGGCCATGTTAACACAAAAATTCAGCTGTGTGAGCCAGTGTCCCAAAATCCATTTAAGACTTGCTTCCTATCCCACTGAAGAGATTAAAATTTCTTTTGAAACATGCCTACCATATATTCATTAGAGGCAGAAAATTTGTGTTCCTTTGTAATTTATACCAAAGACTATTATGGGTGAATTAGCTGGGTTTCATCTTTTTAACTTGTCAGCCCAGATGACCCATATCTGTGTAGGCATGTGAATATAAGGTTATAACAACATCTGAAAGGATCCTTAAAAAGTGGTTTGCCACAGTTAGAGTGTGATCAAAACATATCATTTCAGGAGTCACAATATTTATCATTTTAATATTAATAATGCCATTTTGCATAAAGCACCATACAAGGAATAATTCTATTAGGACTATAAAGATTTCTATGCTGGAAAAAAGGGTAAAATATTCAGAATATGTCAGGGAGAGAGAACCAGCAGTGTCACTAACACAGAATCCAATTTCTTTTCTTTGCAGATATTTAAGGCAACCATGCATTCCCAAAGATAGGGACAGAAATTGACAAGGAAAAGGAGCAATTTATTTATGAGTCATCTATCCCGCAAGTCAGTAAATGAAACTTACCCAAAAAGGAACAGTGCTTTATGGCTTATGGCCCTGTAAATTAAGCTTAGTGGAATTCTTCCAGGATGCTTAGAACAAAACCTTCTAAATTAGCGGCTGGTCAAGAACACACTGATGGCATTTCCCACAGCCTGATATGATATGCTTAAGCAGTATCTTTATACGCAGGACAAAATGGAAATCAAGGGAAACACTGGACCAACCAGCTGGTGTCTGTGAGAAACCAGAAGCATCAGTCTCAGTCGTTGGAAGGATTTTTTTTTTTAAGATTTTGTTTATTTATTTGACAGAGAGAGAGAGATCACAAGTAGGCAGAGAGAGAGGAGGAGGAAGCAGGCTCCCTTCTGAGCAGAGAGCCCGATGCAGGACTTGATCCCAGGACCCTGGGATCATGACCTGAGCCTAAGGCAGAGGCTTAACCCACTGAGCCACCCAGGCTCCCTAGAGGGATTTTTTTTTTTTTAAGATTTTATTTATTTATTTGACAGACACAGATCACAAGCAGGCAGAGAGGCAGGCAGAGAGAGAGGAGGAAGCAGGCTCCCCGCTGAGCAGAGAGCCCGATGTGGGGCTCGATCCCAGGACCCTGGGACCATGACCTGAGCCGAAGGCAGAGGCTTTAACCCACTGAGCCACCCAGGTGCCCCGTTAGAGGGATTTTTAAAAGGGCTTCTGGGATAGGTTGTCTGAAAGCTCGACTCTGTGGCCAGGTGGCTATAACCACAAGTTTTAGACTTGGGCTTCCCTGGTTTGAATCGTGGATGTAGCACTTACTGGCTACGTGAGCAAGGTTAAATTATGGCAACTCTCTGCCTCAGTCTCCTCTTCATACAGTAGGAATAATATGAGCACCTACCTCCTAGGGTTGTTATGAGAATTAAATGAGATAAAACCTGTGAAGAGTTTAGCATGGTGCTCCATAAACACTAGTTATGATGATGATGATGATTTGGGCTTCGCCCCATTAGTTTCCAGGGACCCCAGGGCGGGGTAGGTCAGATGATCAGACTTGACCGCCGGACGCTATCATCTAAGCAATGAGACAGCTCAGTTTCCAGGTCTTCATCTGTAAAATTGGAATAATGCAAAAGGCATGGTACTGGAGGATAGTTGGGCCTACACTCAAATTCTACCATGTCATTTCCAAGCTGCATGTCCTCACCTCATCTCTACAGCAGGGCAAGTGAAACTTGACTTGCAGGCTGCCGTAAGGATGGGTAAGTTACTGTAGGTGGATGCCATGTGTGTTTCAAAGACTCAGCAAAAGCTCCTTCCGATCCTCACTCCATTCCCTCCTTTAGCCACTTCAAGGGAAAAAGTCTTCAATGCTCAAACACACATAATTTTTAAAGTAGTATCTTTATTCTTAGAATGGTTCCTAGGAAGAAACAGCCAGCCTGTATTTTTTCCTTATTTTCATGGCTTCCATCTAGCCTTTATTCCAATCTAAAATTTATGCTTAAAAATTGGATTCTCCTATTCCCTTCACAGAATGGTTACTTTCTTCTACAATGGTTCAAGCCTTTGGTGTCTTCCAGACACATTTGGAGAATGTGTAAGCAGTTGCCAGACCCATGAAGACATTTAACATTTCTCCACAAGATGGGGGCTTAGAAGTTCAGCATTGTTTCTAATACCCACTGCACTGACAAGAAGTCTCAAACTCAAGACGTAGATGTTACATCTTAAAATAGATTTTTCCAAACGCTTCATAGAGCTGTGCTTCCATTTGCTCGCTTGGGAAACTCCCTAAGTAGTGCAGCCTCCCCCATAAATGACAGGGAGGAGAACTGCTGGATCTCAATGCTTTGTGGGGGTTAAGATGTGGAAATTCTTCAGTTCAGTAAGAAGCAAGGTGACCGATCCCAATATAACGTGATGACCAAAGAGGACCCATGCCAAAAATGGAATTGAGCAATAGCTTTTACCCCAACAACAAAAGTTTTCTGATTAATCAATTGGCAACGTTTGTTTAAAGTCCTCATCTGTACATCTGGAGATAAAAAGCAGAGGCTAGACATGATAGGGCAGTTTTTGATGAAAATCTCAAATGAAAACTGCAGGTGAAATCATACTATACCCTTCCTTTAAAACTCTGACTCCCCACTCAGTAAGTCCTAAACCCTCTAGCAAAGCATTCAGTTCTTCATGGCTTGGCTATACTCAGCTTTTCCAGTCATTCCTCCAAAGACATGAAGCTTCTGTCATAGCTACCACTGACCACTGCCAAGGCACTGGGTAAACTTCCACTCTTCCCACAATTTTCATTTTTGGCTATTTCCATAAAGGTCTTTCTCATAATAACTGAGCTTCTACTCATTCTCCAAAAGTCAGTGGCAAATTTGAAATCTTCCCTAATCTCCCCAACCAAAATGGCTTCTTTTGTTCCACCTGAAAACAACTCAAAGACTTGCTACTGAACTTAAGATAAAGATCACACCCCAACCTCTCTTCCAAAGCTCCTTGCAGTCTGGCCTGTCCTCACTTTAAACAGTGCACTTCACTCTCTCTGGATTCTAGCCTCACTGAACTTTCTTTTATTGACTAATAGGCATCAGGTTATTCCCTGACACTGGGTCTTTGTACATGCTATTTCTTTTTTTTTTTTTTAATTTATTTTTTTAAAAGATTTTATTTATTTATTTGACACAGAGAGAGAGAGAGAGAGAGAGAGAGATATCACAAGTAGGCAGAGAGGCAGGCAGAGAGAGAAGGAAGCAGGCTCCCTGCTGAGCAGAGAGCCCGATGTCGGGCTCGATCCCAGGATCCTAAGATCATGACCTGAGCTGAAGGCAGAGGCTTAACCCACTGAGCCACCCAGGCACCCCTGTACATGCTATTTCTGGTACCTGCAAGTCCCTTCCTGTCCTTACCTTTTTGCCTAGTTAACTCCCATTCTTCCTTATCAGGTGTTATTTCCTTAGGGAAGACTTCAGAGATCTGACAAGATATCCCCTGTAATATTCTCATAAGGTACCATGTCTCCCATCTTTATAGCTCATATCTCAGTTGCAATTTTACATTTGTGTATGTGTGTGTTTTGATTTAACTTAATTAATGTCCATCTCCACACTAGCCATGAACCCTGTCTGCATTTGCTTGCCCAAGAATTCCTAGTACCTAGTGCAGTGCCTGAACTACAATTGGCATGCTGTCAATATTTGTTAGATGAATAAATGGTGAGACCTAAGGACACAGGGCAGGCTTACTCTTGTATAACATTGGTATTGCAGTACAAATTGAACAATATAAAGGTCACAATTCTATATCATTTCCCTTTTATTGCTTATATTATGAATTATACTTGCCTGAATCCATAGGACAGGAAGCCTCTGAAAGTCAGGGGCTATCTGTCATATATATTTTTTTAATCATCTGTCGCCTATCTATACCTGAGTTCTAACAGTGCATGGCACCAACAGGTACCCAATAAAGTATCTGCTGATATGCAAGTAGGTTGAGTTATCTGACACTCACATTGCTTGTTCCATTTGTGTAACTGTGAAAGTCATGTCAGCCACCTCTAGGTAACCTAGGATTTATAGCCGCATCCACAGCAGGTTTCAAGGACTTTGCATGCCAAAGAGGGAAGGAGGAATCACCGAGAAGCTTCAGCTCCCCAGAGCAAGACGACCAAGCAAAATCAGGGTCTTGATGAGGAAGCAGTACAGTCAAGCGCCTTGCACAAGTCGCAGAAGCCCAGGAGGTTCCTAGGAGTGCCCAGGCCCCTGTCCAGTTATCAACTGTATAGTGAACTCTACTGGCCAGGGAGTTTATTCTGAATGGGATTTATACAGTTCGTAGAGACCAAAACCCACTGTGTGGTTTAGAACTTTTTTCCCTACAAAAATGCACATACGTAAACAAAATTTGCTTCTGATTTCAGGAATTTCTGAACCCTTAAAGCATTCTCCCTCACTCTGCCTCTCCATCCTAATGGCCTATGCCGTACAGGTTAAAACTCCTGATCTAACATATAAAAAAGACAAAAACCCGTATTATAATATGCAGGGGTTACTTCTTATATGTACATGAAAAAGAAATCAAGGTTCCAAAGTAAACTTTCCAAACCACACATATGGATTGCATGGAGTTCCTCCTGCAGTACCCCAGCCTCTCTGTCCACACCAGGCCCTCTTGCTGTTTCTTTAGCAACTTTTTAATTCATGGCTTCATTCTGTAGATGGGGAGACTGAACAGTAAGCCTTTCCTCTCTAATTTGTCTTATGTTTTGCTGCAAAACTTAAAAATATTTTCTTAAAAGCAGACATTAACTCAGAAGCATTCTCCATTATCTAGCTATCAAAGACTCCTGACATTTCATTCCAAATATGCTGGCCCTGGTACATCCTGAATGGCCAGAAACGGGGAAGGGCAGCTTCTGAACTAGTCAATATCAGTGAGACTACTCTTCATTACAAGGGATACTAGCTAAGGTAATTCTGTACCTAAACAAAGCCTTCTCTTTCAAGAAATACCTTCCATGCCAAGTGCTTTCACATTCAGTACCTTTTAGCTCTTACAACAACCCTTGTAGGGTCATTGCTCATTATCCTTATATTACTGATGAGGGAACTAGGGCTCCATAATTTACCCAAGGTGACACAGGTCAATGTGAGGATTTGGAACTTGAACCCAGGCAGGGCCCTCTGACCCCAAAACCCTGCTCTTTTGTTTTACCCTGATTCTTTAAGCTGTTAAAGGTTGTTAGATGAAAAAAGGTGTCCCGGGGTCAAATATGTTTAGAAGAAGCTGCTGACTTGATTGCAGAATTTCTCAGCGACTTCAGTGTGCTGGTGGGCATCTCCAGCCACAGTGAAGTCTCTCACAGTTCCACCGGCCACAGATCCCCTTTGGAAGCATCTCAGGGACCAGTGGTCCTCAGAATGCCGCGAAAGGGGACTGCTTCTCCCCGTCCTGCCTCCTTATTTTGGCAGTTATGCCCACTCAGTCGTGTTCCTCCTCTCTGGGATATTTCCTCTTTCCTCTGTATAAAGAGTCCATCTGGGAGGCCATCTGTGGAAGAAGCACCTGCTTCTTGAAAACCAGACCAGACCTGGGATGGGATCCTAGGGCTGGGGCGACTCTGGTCTTTGGGAAGATGCTGACACATGCTCTCACTAAGCAACCCCAGGCAGGGAGTTGGGAGGGTGGAGGGAGGCATTTGCAGTTGAGGTGTCTGCCAAAACTCAGGACAGACTTTTGCCACGAGTACCATTTTCCTGAGGGCTTATGAGACAGAAGAGGCCTGGAGATCATGTCCTTGTGAATCTCACAGGGAAGGGATTTACCTCACTGGGGTTGTCACAACAAACATGGTATCAGGTGCTGACTGAGGATACACAGACCACAAAACCTACAGTGCTACTCAGCAAGAAATACACTGGTCCTTCGATGAAGGCAATCAAGTACTTTTACAGGATATAAGGACAACAGTAGGACACCAATACTGATGAGATTTTTTAAAACATACAAAAAAGCTCTTCCTTTTTAGGCTTACATATGCTGACAAAAATAATAATTTAACAGAGACCTACATGTCCTGAGTCAAAGGTAGGGCATATTGTCTGACGAGGGATTTATGCCTTTTTTGGCTTTTTGTTGTTTATTTTCTGGGTGCCTACGGCAATGTAGAAGATGGTATTTATATGCCAAAATACTGAGATTTTCAGTACTCACTTTTTGTTAGGACAAAAAGACGTAATATTTAAAATTAGGGCTGCCCCAGAAAACCTGGGCCACATGATTATCTTCATTAAAATAAATCACTTCAAATCAGGTGGGTATACACCTGGATTGCTCAATGAACTAGTTGATTAAATCTCAAAGACTCAAGTTGTGAATGTGGGTATGGAGGCGGGGTAAAGGGACCACAGCCAGGGATGAATTTACAAACCAAGTCAGGGAGAGGAAGGCAAAGTCACAGAGGGAGGAAACCATACCCAGGGCCACAGAGTTGAGCTGGAGGTCTTGTGGTCAAGGTGGACCCAGATGCCAGAACCAGAAGGACACAGCGAAGGGTCAAGAAACACAGACGAACTAGAGGAAGACAGCCAGGATCTAGTAACACTGAAGTCTAACAAGTGAAGGTAGGGGGAGGGTCTGAAATCAGGCCAAGTGCCAAAGAGCTGTCAGAGAGTGCTCGCAGTAGAGGAGGCCCAGGGAGTGGCCTAGACCCTAGGGGAGACACACTGGAAAGAACTGAGGTGGGAAGGAAATGGTCTGACAGACAAATGTAACTCCCAAGTGGAAAGAGGCATGCATGAGTCTGGAAAAACAAAAAACAAAAAAAACTTCTGGAACACTTAGTGGATCTCTGGCACCCTTCTCTCCTAAAATTAACCAGCGTGAAATCATGAAAAGAGATTGGCTTGGAAGCCTGACTTTGTCACTAACTAGCCATGTGACCTTGAAAAAGTCGATGAATATCACAGATAACATGCTTTGTATCTGTCAACTCTTTTTAAGGAAAGCATTTTATCCTCAATCTAAGTTTTTGAGTGGAATTATTTCATAAGTCTAAAATACAATAAAACAAGTTTCTCAGACAATAAGTACTTTAAAATACATACATGTGTGTAATTGTAAGTATTTTTAGCACCCCCTTTTACTCTTAAACGTGTCCCAGATTGGATGACTTCATCTCTAAGTCTTGGTGTGCCTATCTAGAAATAAGAAAATTGATTCTTTTGCAAGTTTTTTATGGATCATGTATATAAAGAACCCAGCAGAATTCTTATAATTCTCTTTTTCATATTAATTCACTCCTTTGGCTTTCTTAGAAAACTGTGTCTGAGGGAATGAGAAGATGTGGTATTGGGGAGGGAAGGGGGGTACAGAGAACCAGTGTTAAGCTCCTCCCTAAGCCACTCATTCCCCCAGGTCCACTGGCTGTCCACACGTTCAGCTTCTGTTTGAGCTTAAGGAGATAAAAAAGCTCCTGGGGGCCAAGATGGAAAGGCAGCCAGCCCTTCTAACAAGTTCACCTAATCCTGAGGCTGAGTTCGCTTAATCCGACACCAGGTCTCTGACACTCCTTTGGCTCCCATCCTTCCAGACACCATACCCTAGACAACCTCATTTCTGAGGAGTCCCTGCTCTCTGAACCCTACCTGACCCCAAAGACTGTACCATTCTTCATTTGGCAGATGGATTCAACTCACTTTCTAGAGCAACAATAACAGGAGTCACCCTTGCCAAGGAGAGAGCAAAATCACCCATAAGGACGTCACTCATGCCTGGGCAATGCCCAGAGCCATGTTCCGCCCATTGGCTAAGACTCTTCCCAGTCAGGTGGGTAACAACATGGCGGATGTGGATTGGGGACAGGACCCCAAGCTATGGCCAAGGGTCTTGAGCAAAGTCTCAGTGGGCAGGGGAGTTTTTATTTAAATCATTTCTTCACTGCAATAGCAACGCAACTAAAAATCTTTCAGCCTCCCAGACGACTAAGGGAAAGGAAACCCTTAAGTGGCTCTTTGAAATTAGCAATAAATATCCTTCAATGTGTGTATTTGGTAGACTAAAAAGAAAATGAATCTGAGGATTGGGCAGATTAGATGATCAGATTTTTCATAAACCATTCTGAAAATACAGCCCTTGGAATCCTCACAAAATGAATATTTAGGTAAGAGGACAGGCTATAGGCTGGTTCCTTGGGGAGATGGAATTTCCTTTCCCAGAGAAGGAAGTGAGGTCTGTCCTGATGCAGAAGAGTGTTTTGCAGGCGGCCTTGGAGGAAGGTCTGTTGAAGCTCTCATTCAGAGTGGGCAGATTTCTAGAGAGAGGTCTAGAGAGAGCTCTGAGTAGGGGCTCTGCAGAGGGCAGGGAGGATTCCCATACTGATGCTGGGCTTTCAGTGTTATGGACTGGCCTGCAGGCCCCTGACAGCTTTTGGCTGAAATAAGAGCTAGGGGAGTGTTCCAGGCTCACAGGAAGATACCTATGAGGGTCACAGAGCAGAGTGTCTGCCATTATCCAGGGACAAAAGGGAGGCCTCCTTCACTCAAACTTAAACTACTTTTTGCTTTGAAATCTCCACAGCAGCCTCTGTCTCCCCTAGACCCTTCCCCAACAGCTGCAGCTCTGCTCCACTGAATTTGTAAGCTAGCCTGAGCAGGTGAGGGAGCATTTTAGATGTCTCCTCTCCTCTGGAAGGTGGGATCTGAAATTACTCAGCTCCCAAGACTTGGTCTCCATATGTGAACCTCTTAAACCACACTTCCCCTACTCTGGCTGGACTGGCTTAGTCTACACAGCTGGGCTGCTCCTCCCATGAATCCCAGCCCATTTTCTTGTCATTCCGACATCTGGCCTTGTCTTCTTGGCCAGCCATCTTGTGCAGGTAGGTGAATCCTGCACCTTATAACCACTGCCTAAGGTCCTACTCCAACTGAGCAGGCCACCAACACCTAGCCTCAAATACCACGAAGGACATTCTGTGGCCCTGTGATACCAATGCAGCCTAATCAAGCCCAAGTATGCCATGCCCCTATGGACACCATAACTTCGAACTCCGGTACCTCCCCGAGGCTAGCCTTACCCCTGTGAAAATCTCTTGGCTTTGGTCCATACTTCTGAGTCTGGTCCCCCAAGTGCCTTCAGCCCAGTCCCTGACCATTTCTCCCGCGTCTTCTCTTACTGCTCCCCACCCCAATCTCCATTCCCCTGGAGTACAGAGGGACTGCATGAACATGAGCACGAGCACGTTGGGCTGCCTTACTCCTCCACCCTCTTCTATCTGCCCCACTCATGTAGTCTCCTCCTACAGGAAGACTTTCCACCTTTTCCTTAAGTCCCCCTCCCCAGCCCAGAAATGACCTCTCCATTCATTCTACCTATACCAACTACACAGTGCAATCACAGCCCCTGAAACACTTTGTGGCACCCTTGCTGTCATGCCTATCTCCTCTAATTAGACTGTGAGCTCCTGGGGGACAGGCACTGGTCAGATTCATTGCTTTTGCTGTCACCTAATCAATAGAGAGCTGTCCTTGCTTTCTTCCCTCTCTGCTGCTTCTTTCTGGGTAATCTGGAGTCAAGTAATGTAAAAATGCATCCAGAATAAGGTTTTGAGGCCAAAGAGGCAGTCAAGCACCAGAAAAAAGTAGAGCAGTTGGTCAGAGAACTGGAGGTCAGGGCCAGGTCGGGGAGAGAAACCCAGGTAGCTGGTGGGGTTCTCAAATAACGACTGCTGGGGAAACAGCTCCCTTGGGAGTATGTCGCCTACTCCTGATTAGGAGAGAAGCCTGCCCACCTGTCCACTCAGCTAGAGGGAGTGTGGAGGTAGAAGTCATGGGCAGATTCACCAACCACTCTTTCAGTGCAGCTTAGTATTGTCATGCCCATGGAGAACACTCACATGCCCCCATAGGGATTGTTACAGTTTGGGACCCCTGACCAGGAGGACGGTCCAGGGGGTTCTATATAGGCTGGGGACTGTGGAAAACCCCCACCCAGATCAATAAGAACAGACATGGCAGATGGCCTCGATATCTCCTATAGCATCAGGAACCCTGCTTAAAGATGAGACTCCAGTAGAGGCTCCAGTATGGCTAAAAGATAAAAGTTTAAAATGACACCTCATTCAATATGTAAGTGTATCGAAACAACATGCTACACACCTTAAACTTATACAGTATGACAATGATATCTCAGGAGAGCTGGTTTTGGTGGAAGGGGAGAAAACGGCACGTGGCTAAGGTCAGGGAGTTCTATGCTGTGCGAATCTATCAATTGTCAAAAAAAAAAAAAAAAAAGACACATTGAAGAAGAGATTTCCCCTTATTTTGCAATGGGAGAAAACACTGTATTATTCCATGATGGAAAGCACCACAGAAATGGGTTACCTTCACACCTAAAAAAATCGACACCTGAGAATCCTCATATTTGTGTGACATTGTTTATGGAGAAAGAAAGCAAAGAATTATTCATTTTTATCAATGCTCCCAATCCTCTATGAAACTAGGTTTCCTGTCATTCCCAGGGTCCCTGAGAAGTAGGGTTTTGTTTGTTTAAGTCTGAAGCTTTGCAATGGTCCTCTTATGGGTCTTTCTGCCCAGTGGCCTGAATACAACACCGCCCCTGAGAGATCTCTGGCCTACCCCTTCTATAGAGACAATGTCACAGCTTCCTACCTAACACCCTGCCTATTGAATTGCCCCAGGTTGGCTTATTCACCAAAGTCATTCACAGCCGTGAGAGCTTCGAGAATTTCTCCACAATAACACACTCTGCTGTCCCCAGCCTCTCCTCTGTTCAAGCAGCCCACTGCCACGCTGAAGGCATCAGCGGGTAATTTCAGACTCTACACTGAAGAAAAGTGCCAAGTTCAAGCAAGCATTATGATTATGATTATTGCTGCTTCCCCAGGAAAATGGTCCCCACATGAGGGTCAGCACATATTCAGCATCTCTGTGGTGTGTCTTCCTTCTATCAAAAGGCTGTTTCTCTGATCCCATGAAGAAAAGGACAGGAGAAGGCGGAGCCAGATTTAAATGGTGAGAAAATTAATGAAGTGATTTCTCTAAGGAGTAGAAAAACCTTGTTCCTTATTATTTCCCATCTACAACCCTCTCCTTTGGCTCACCCTCCACACGAACCTCAGGACATGGTGTGAGCCATTTAGACTTTGTCTTTCTGGGCTTTTTATCTGTCAGATGAGGGTTCAAACATTTGCTCTAACTACCTAATGGGGGCAGATGCAATAAGACGAGGTCACTGGAACTGCCTTTGAACACATAAAGCACGGCAGAACCGTAATTCTTCATCATCGTCTTCATCAGGTGCAGCCTCCATAGAAACAGTTGTTTCACCGTAACAAGCAGTGATGTGCCCACTCACTAGGCATGGAGAAATGAGACGCCCACAGCCTCTGCCATCCTTGAGTTCTCTGGCCACTTAAAAACAAACACTTGCCACAGAGAGACAAGAGTAGCAGGGGAGCATGAAGGAGGGTTTGGTTCATCCTGCTGCGGAATTCAGGCTAGAATTTACAGAGAAGGTGAGATCTGAGCTGTCTCTTGAAGGTGGAAAAGATGAAATTTTTATTTAGGTTAAAATATTCACTAAGGAATGAAAGGCCACTAAAGGACGGTTTAAGATGGGAGGGATCGGTGGGGTCCTGAAAGAACGAGAAAATTGAGGTCAAGGTTTAAAATCACCAGTCTGTCATTACAACAGTGATAGCAGAATGAAAAGAAACTGGATTCTCGAATTATCAGCTGCGGCTACCAGCAACTACCCTCTCCACCCTCCACAGGGTGCTGTACTCACCTCTCAGGGATGGAGAAGAATGCCTCCATTTTTTTAATAGCCCTTGGCACTCTCCAAAGGGCAACATTTATGTAGTTTGTTCCTTAAAGATCCCTTCACTCCATCAATATCTAAAGTATTTACACAGGATACATATTTATCCTGGAACAAAATCATCGCATTTGTCAAACAACTCCAAGTTTATTAGGACTGATGTTGCAAATAATTTCCTAATTATGTAAATGAATAAAATCTGTTTTTAATTAATCTCTAGGCTTTCCTTGCATTATTAGAATAAAATCTGTTTCTATCTTATTATGGAGTTGCTATTTTCAACAATTACCACGAAGGCAAACATTGACAATTATCAGATATGGCAGAATCAATTCATCTTAACAAGGTCAATAGTTCAGTGGCAGTTCTAGGAATTCAGCGGGATCTAATGAAACTCCCAAACTCATGAAGTACAATGACCTTAAAAGAGGCAGAATTAGTAGAATTCAGTTCAGCTTCAGTTCAGCTAATTTTGGTCAGTATGCTCTGCTTTTCAGGTAAGGCTTCTGCCCCATACAACATTCTAGTTTCTTCTTTACAATGTACATGTTTATGATTTATATAGATATATATACAGATAAATCAAGATGGTTTCCAACTGTTCTCCTTTTGTATATGTGCCCTAAAATTTAACATTTCCTTTGCTCTTCATTATTTCTTGTACCTCAGATAGCCCTTCAGTAATGATTTTTCTTTTGATGGTACACCATTCAGAAAAATCCCTAAGTGAGGGTCTGTTGGTAGTGAAATCTGTCTTCAGTTTTGCTTTGTTCACCTGATTAACAAAATTATTATTTTGCTCCCATTCCCCCGGTTTTTAATTCTAGGTTGAAAATTCCCTTTTCTTCAAGGTACCGATGGTATCGTCCTTTGTCTACTGACTTGGAATATTACTCAGTCTAATCGACAGTTATGTGCAGATGATCACTGTTTTCATCCCAGTGCTTTTAGGATCTTTTCTTTGTCTTTTAAAGATTTTATTTATTTATTTGACAGAGAGAAAGAGATCACAAGTAGGCAGAGAGGCAGGCAGAGAGAGAGGGGAAAGCAGGCTGCCTGCTGAGCAGAGATCCAGATGCAGGGCTCGATCCTCGGACCCTGAGATTGTGACCTGAGCTGAAGGCAGAGGCTTAACCCACTGAGCCATCCAGGCGCCCCTCTTTGTCTTTTGCCTATAGTTTTACAATGATGTGTTTAGGTGTGGATCTCTTTTCTTTATCTTGCTTGGAGTTCATTAGACATCCTGAACCAGAGGATTTGTGTCTGTCTTAGAAATTATTTGCCCACTGTAACTTTTAGGGCTCTGCATGGACCTCACTCTCTGTCATTTTTGTATCTCTGCCTCTCTCTGCTAAATTTTGTATATTTTCTTCAGTTCCAGTTCACTAATTTTCTCTTTGGCTGTGTCTAATCTGGTCTTCAGGGTCGAAAGAATTGGAAGATAGGGCCACTGAGGTTTTTGTTGTGTTATACTGAGGTATAACATCTTTATCACAGTAACAGCACCACATCTCTGATGACGTCCACAAGGCATACACACTCATGTACTGCCAGCACCCCAGCCTGCCCCTTCATATGCCTTCTCAATCAATAGCCTTCCATACCAGACAATTGTTACTCTGACCATGATCCTCACAGATCCACTTTGCTTGTTTTTGAACTTCCTATGCATGGAATCATATAGCATTTGTACTCTTTATCCGGCTTCTTCTGCTTCACAGTACAGCTATGAGGTCTCTCCACGTTGTTGCATTAGCTCTAGCTTGTTTTCCTCCACTGCATTGTAACATTGCATTGTATGAACATACCATGGTTTATTTAACCCTTCTGCTATTGACAGAGTTCTGCATTGTTTTAGTTAGGGCCATTATTTTATTTAATTTTTAATTTCTACTATTATTTTTTAATTTCCAGATATTCATTGAGTACTTTTTCAAGTATCTCATATCAGGTCATTTTTGATAGGCTCATGCTCCTTACTCATATTTTCACTTTCTTCTCTTATTTCTTTTTTTTTTTAATTTTTACTTTTTATAAACATATATTTCTTCTCTTATTTCTTTAAGCATATTAAATGTGTAAAATGTGTGAGGTCACTGCTGTTACTATCTCTGCTGATTTTCATGCATGATGTTCTGTTTCCTCACATGTTCCATGGCTTCTCTTTATGAATACATGTTCACTGGATCTCAAACTATGGGAGTTATTTGCAGTACAGGTTAAATGTGGATTCCTCCAGAGGTCTGTGATCCTGCCTACCACGTCTGCTTCAAATTAAGGTTCTCAGCTTATGGTTACTAGGACTATGACAATACCATGGATTCAGGCCCCAAATCCATGTAAAAATATATGCATTGCCATGTTCTCCACCATCAGCAGTGAGTCTCCATAGGTCAAGGTTCTCTGCTATCTCCATGGAGTGGATATTTTTTCTACTTCATCTTTTCCCTAAGGATGTTTCCTTTCATGAATTCCAGCTTCACTTAAGAGTCCCCAACTGGTCTATCTCCCTATGCAGGCTTTTCTGCCTGCTTCCTTATACCTAATTAGACATAATCAGTGAAGCTAGAGCTCCTGGGCACCTGGAATTTACTGGTGGTTGATGATAAAGTAGGCACCAGCTCCAGCCCTCACTTACCTCTTTGGATTCCTGGTCCTGTTCCATTCTTAACATTGGAGAATTTCCCCCCTTCTTTCCTGTATGTTCATTCTCTCATTTAAAAATTATCATATAATGGATATTTTGTTAAGTATATTTAGTTGAAATATTTGGTCAAGCATATTCACGAAGTTTACAAATTATCTAGTCCATTGTCTCTCTAGACATTCTAGTCCATTCAAGCTTTCTAAACCTCAATTTTCAACAAGTCAGATGGAATGTCCCTCAATGTTTATTTATTTTTTTTTAAAGATTTTATTTATTTATTTGACAGAGATAGATCACAAGTAGGCAGAGAGGCAGGCAGGGAGAGAGAGAGGGGGAAGCAGGCTCCCCGATGAGCAGAGAGCCCAATGCGGGACTCGATCCCAGGACCCTGAGATCATGACCTGAGCCGAAGGCAGTGGCTCAACCCACTGAGCCACCCAGGTGCCCCTCTCAATGTTTATTTTTAAGATTTTATGTAGTTATTTGACAGAAAAAGAGAGAGAGCACAAGCAGGAGAAGCGGCAGGCAGAGGGAGAGGAAAAAGCAGGCTCCACATTGAGCAGGGAGCCCAACGTGGGGCTTGATCTCAGGACCCTCATGACCTGAACCAAAGGCAGATGCTTAATCAGCTGAGCCCCCCAGATACCCTCCCCACCAATATTCATTTTCTAAAACATCCTTTAAGCATCACCTCTCTGATCTCCTATCCCACACAAAAATTAATCCCTCTCTTCTAGGTACCTCTTGATGTCTTTATCTCCTTGGTATTCAGTTAGCTGTCAGGCCTGCCTCTTTCACTGACTTCCGCCAGATCCTAAGGTCTTAGAGGTCAGGGCTGTACATACAGGCTTATACTCTGGCACAGAAGGAGCTCCACAAATGCTTACTAAAATGAATGAAGTTGATGGTCTAATGTCAACAGCATTACCCTAGGGAACCAAATCCTGGAATCTTCAAACCCTCAATCCTCAAACCCACTATATGTGGAAAGTAAAGGAAAACCACATACACAAAAGAGACCTCTCCATACAAGGCCTGGGGAATCAAGTCACAGTAGGCCAAAATCCAGGACTTGATTATACATAGCAACAGTAGCAGTAAGCAAGGCTAAGCCCTGATGGCCGTCGTCATCTCATTCCCTTGGAATTTTTTGCTCCAAGCCTCAAGTTTCAGGGTACAAAAGTATTACTACACTATTTCTTAAGATATTTACAAAGAGGTAAGGAATTTTCCCTGCGTTAGTGGGTTGTATTATTATGCCATCATTTACATTGAAATTACAGGAGGGAAAGAAGCACTTTTTATAAAAAATTGTTTCCACCAGACTTTCTATTGCAATTTCCCAGGACAACCCACATCGAATAATGGGTTCTAACATTATGTGCGTCCTACTTGTTACCAGATACCAAGGTCCTCAGATAACCTACAGCATTTTCTTTCTTCATGAAATAAACCATGAAAAACTGCTGATATGGTAACTAAATTGAATGTTCAAGCCCAAAGCTTATTAGCCCAGAGAGTTTGTATGATGATACCACCATGATCTGATTTCAAGGATAAGTAAAATCAACTTAGTGGCTCTTTGGAATGATAGTGATTAGAGAGGCCTGCAGATGCCTTTGCCAAGGTATTTTAGGGCCGGTTTAAATTCTAATGGATATAACAGCTATTTCTCCAGGCCATGCCAGGCTGGGGACACAGTAAAGGTAGAAGATAAAAATAAACCACTCATTCCATAGCTCAGCTCTCACCACCTACTAGAATGCTATCTCTGACAGTGTCTCCTTCAGATTAAAAAGCTGGGCATGGGGGTATGAAGGAAACAGCTTGGGAGTATGGGGCCCCTGACGTGTCATGTCACCTTCTGGTTCCATCTGGTACCATGGTCACACCAAGAGGATGCTTAACTGCTTCTAAGTAAGCTAGATACTCAGAGCCACTCCACAGTAGATGCCCTCCTCCACTATCCTTCCAAGCCTATCCTTATACAGTTGTTCTGTGGAGCCACTGTGTCTGACTGCAAAGCCTGGATGGTAGACTGTTAGAGTAATGCACTCAAAATTTTCATGTGCCTTGTCTCCTCCCACACTGACTCTGGGCTTGGACATGTGACTTGCCTTGGCCATTGAGACAAATAGCAACATGGAAAATGCAGAAACTTAAAAAGTATTTGCCCATTGGACTGTGTTCTCTTTCTTACAGAATCTTAGAATTCTTCCACCACCATAAGAACAAGTCTAAGCTAGGATCCTAGAAAATGAGAGATAGAAGGAGTTGAAATGATTCATCCAGCTGAATGAACATTATACCAGACTAAGTAGCCCCAGCATATTTGGCAGCTGACGTCAAAAGTTACCCTAGTCAAGACCAAAAGAAGAATCGCCTAGCTGAGCCCAGTCCAATTTGCCAATCCACAGAATTATGAGCTAAATAAATGAAAGCAGTTTTAAGTTACTAACTACTGGGGGAGACTGGAATGCAGGAAAAGCTGACTTATACAGCTTTTCACAAAGATGTGGAAAAAATAAAATATGTTATGGAATGGATGGTAGAAGAGTATGAAGTGAAATTATGGACCTTAAGCAAGAGGTTATAGGCCCTTGAAAAGGTATAACAGCCAAGTTTAGCAATCAACTCCGTGGTATAATTTGAAGAGGTTATTACAAAGTCCACTAATGCCAAACATCTCTCTCACCGGTAAACCGTGGTATCAACCTCCTACCTACATCAAATCTCAATAAAACTTCCAAGCAGTATAATAGAGAGGGATACAGTGAAACACAGAGTTAAGAACTCTGGAATCAGACAATGGAATCACCCTGGAATCCTCAGTACCATCCTTCATAAACTGGGGCAGTAATACCACTTGCTTTATAGAGCTGGTGTTGTAAACATTAAATAATGCATGTGCAGTGGTTGGTACAAAGCCTGATACTTATAAGTGCTCAAAATATTAGCTTGTTTTACTAGCCATAAGGCTGGGAGTTAATCAAAACAATTAGCTACCACTTACTGAATACTTACCAGGTAAAAGGCACTGTGTTAAATGCCCCATGTATATTACCCCCTTTAGTCTTCATCATAGTGAGGTATTTATGCTCCCATTTTAGACATGAGGAAACTGACACACAGAGAAATTAAGTAGTGTGTCCAGTGTCACATTCCTGGGACGTGGCAGATACTAACTTCAACCCTCATTGCATGCCATGCTGCTTCCCATCCCATCATTGCCCAGTGGTTACAAATCAGTTACAAAGGCTTTTCAAAATGTGGCCCCATGCTGCATTTTCACCATTTTATTATATATATATTATATATATTTATTATATATTGTCTATACTGGGCACTCTGTCTGGGATGTTTTCCCCATCCACATTCCTTTCCCACCCACTTAACAAAATCTTTATCTAAAAAGGCCCAGTTCAAAAACTATCTCTGGTTGAAATGTTCTTAGATTTCCCTCATGGGCAAAGATATAAACTCTGAAGTCAGACTGCATCTGTTGGAATACCAATTTCTGCTACCTAATAATTATGTGAAGTTGAGTATGACATATCTCTCTAAATCGTAGTTTCTTTATCTGTAAAATGGGGGGAAATTATGCCTATTTCATAAAGTTGGATAAAAAGAATCAAGCAGAATGCACTCAGAGTTAGCACTCAGTGTTACCTACCATTTTTTTTTAAGATTTTATTTATTTATTTGACAGAGAAAGAGAGAGTGGCAGGCAGAGGGAGAGGGAGAAGCAGCCTCTTCTGCTGAGCAGAGAGCCTGACGTGGGGCTCGATCCCAGAATGTTGGGATCATCACCTGAGCCAAAGGCAGACGTTTAAATGACCCAGGTGCTCCTACCTACCATATTTTTATCCACTGCTGGGCTTTCAGAACACTTTTAAGATATTTATATGTATAGTTAATTATATTCCTCTTCCCCTACTAGGTCTTGCAACCTTTGTGGTCAGAGATCATGTTTCTTGGTCCCTCTCTCCACACCCAGCCCCACAATAAATACTTGCTACATGTTTGCTGAATTTCATTTAATCCAACTGACTGTGAGTCCATAGTTAAGGCATTTAATCTTTTTGATGGAACTTCAGTTTGCTCAGCCGTGATTCAAACTTTAAGGTGTGGGACTATATCAATGATTTTCAAAGACTGTTGTACACCATTTACAATGACATTTTTTTTTCTCAAACAAAATTTTACATACTAAAATATAAAACAGATTCTGTGCAGAGCTGCTGCACTTGAGGAGGGCTAAGAAGGGGCAGATCTTATCTATCAGACCCCCTCAATTTCTCGGGCACTTCTGAGCATGCCTGCAGCTTATGAGCACCCTCTGACAGTTCAGATTTCTCCAGGGGCAGATGCCCAGAATCTCCATGCCCTCAAGTGAATCCAACTCTGAGCATTAACCTATTAAGGATGAAGAAAGGTATTTCTGGAGGAAAAAGAAACCCTCCAATTGCGGGAAAATTCTTCATGATGTAAGAATGACTAACACTCATTTGACAGCACTAACCCAGATTAAGTGTGAGATTCATACCAGGGGATCTTGAATTAAGGTCCTCTTGAATTGTCCTCTCAATTATAGGACACAAGAGAAAATTGGTCCCTGTTAGCTACCCACAGGTCTTAGGCTTCGCAGCAGCCAACCAAAGTTTTAAGTACTAAGAGGAACTGAGAAAAGTTGTAGTAATGGGGGTAGAGGAGCTAGTTGCATATTTCAAAAAACCAAATGGCAATGTGCAGGCTGAGACACCAAGATCCTTTGCAACTGGCAGGAATGATATGAGTGGGAGAACTCAAGCTCACTGGAACTCTAATTGGCAGGTGTACATGTCTTTGATGAATAAATAAATTACTGCTTCATAAAATGAATCTGTTTCCTAGATAATTTTTAAAAACCATAGCATCTGTTGAGAAATCATAATAGAAAATGTTTACCAAGTGCTCACTATGTGTGCCAGGTGATTTATGTTCACGCCTCATCAAGCCTTTGATTACCAGTTTTACAAACAAGGAAACTAAATCAGGAGGACCAAGTTGGTTCCTTATTATCTTGCAGCAAGCAAACAATGGCACAGGATTTAAAACTTTAAAACTAAAATTTTTCCTATACTTCACATCTTACTCTCCACTGGACTACTACTCTGTGGATTAAAAGGCTGCTTATACCCCAGCCTCTAAGAGCTACAACTGAATGAAGGATTTGATAACATTACTTCTTTCTTGATGGTTCTCACAGTGCATAGGAGTCAGCTGGGGAGATGTTAAAATGCAGACAGATCCTTGGCCCCAGAGAGTCTGAGTCAGTAGAGCCTGAGAATCTGCATTTTAACTGGTACAGGCAGTAATTTTAAAGGAAGTGAATTGCAGTCCCCTACTTTGAAAACTCTGCCTTGGGGATACAATCAATGTTATCAATAAAGAGGATGTTCAGAGAGCTTTAGGCTTGCCTTTTATTATCTGAAAAGTTTCAAAACATTCAGAAGCTTCCAGATCAAGAGTTGTTCCTTAGAGTTAGTAAGAATGGAATGTGGTTGGTATAGAGGGCAATCCTAAATTTGTTCTGGTCCCCCATCATCCCAGCCAGGAAGATGTCACTAATCTTCAGGGCTAGCTGTCCCAGACAGTGCTTGAATAGGAAGAGAAAGAAAGAGCACCACTGTCCTTCCTCTTTAAAACACAAAAGTAAAGACAGCAAGGAGAATGCTGATGGTGACAGATGTAAGAAGTTTATTATATATTGCAGAGATCCAGATTAGGAAAAGCTTTCTAAATCCAATTTTTCTGCTTAAAGCAGAAAGCAAATAAGGCCATCCTGGTGTGCCACTGGTTTCACAGAACTCATTGACAGGGAGTGTGCAGGCTGTCTGGAAACCTGGCTATGGTGTGAAATGGACAGAATTTGGAGGATGTAATCATGGACCCCAACTTTCTCACTTAAAAAAATTTTGATTATGGTAAATCAGGGTGGGGAGTTGTTTTGCTGAGGTGAGTTTCAGGCTAAAATGAATGGAGGTGATGGGGGATCTGAATGGCATGGGGAGCATCCTGGCAGGCGAGGACAGAAGTGACCCTGTCCTTGAAGTGATAACAAATGATACCCACACCCCTCCTTTTCTACTTTGTCTCCAAATTTAACATTAAATTGAGTGTCAGATGGCAAGGTGCTGTCAAGATTAAGTGGAGAGCTCAAACAAATACCTTTTACAAGCTCCTACTTCTCAGATGATCAAACAAATCATTTTATCTGCCTGGGTGATAACTTAGCTCTTTTTCCAAGTTTGAAAATAAAATCAAGAAAATTCTGTGAAGATGGCTAAGTCATGAAAGTACAAGGAAACTGCTCTCCCTAATACTACTTCAAGTACCTGTTAAACCTTATGAAAGCAAACTTGTACAGCCACATGAGAAGAAAGAAACAATGGTATGTGGGTGCTGGTGGGAATTTGTGAAATGGTGGTTCAAACATTAAGAATCAGCCCCTATCAGGGGTAGCTTTGAGTGCTATGTATCTATTTTCTCCAATAAAGATGAGTATTTGGTTCACTATCCCCAAGCATCTGTATGTTACAGGCTGGAAGTCCAACTATTCTTTGATTGAATCTGTACTCTGAACCAAAAGATCTCTCAGTCTCTCTTGAGGACTCCTTATGCTTCTGTGGACTAAGGGTCTTCGAAGACCAGGAGCTGCTGGCTGATATCTCCCTTCTCAGCTAGATTCAGAATTACTCTTTCAAGGGATATTTTCTCCTTAACCTGAATGCTTTGAGATGCCAAGAGCTCTGCTGTCCAATATGGTAGCCACTAGCTACATATGGCTACTCAAATTCAAATTTAAATTAATTCAAGTTAGACTAAATTTAAAATTGAGGTCCTGAGCCACATGCTACATTTCAAGCGCTTGATAGCTACATGTGGCTAATGGCTACTCTCCTGGACAGAGCAGATAGAGCACCATGATGTGATAGTGTCATCTCAGAAAGTTCTATTGGACAGCCCTGGCTTGGAGGGCTGGAAGAACTCAAAACTGGGCACATAATTATTTCTATAAGACAAGAACTGCTATGGCTGACCCGAGAGATGGAATGCACAGTGCTCAGGCACAACACAAAGGGGCTATGGCAAGCCTCACTTTTTGACTCTGCCACCACTGAGCCAACATTTCTCCTAGTTCAAGAGCAAAGGAAAAGGAAAAGAATAATATCGAGTGAAGTCCATGATAATATCCAGCACATGGTAGTAAGAACTAATTCCTGCACCATCAGGACAAAATTCTTTCACTGAAATAGATTTGCTCCAAACCCACACCAATATTGCAAAAAGACAACTGCTTTGTGTTTTCAGTAGGATACCACTGGACATGGCTTTTATTCAATCAAAAAGACTACTTCAAAATAAAGTTGCAATAGCCATGTAGTAACTACCTTTTGACCAATGAAGCAGAGAACAAATCCAAAAAACACTCCTAAAATTCAGAGAAAGCAAATGAAGAGAGGAAAGAGGTTGCTCTGTAGAGAGGTCCACAACGGAAAATAGAATAACAGTTCATTTCATACACACACACACACACACACACACACACAGCTTATACACCATACTTCTTGAAATCTGCACCAGCTGTCAAGCTTGATTGATCTCAATATATGAGATTTCTACTTAAAAAATCTTTCACTCATAAAACCAGAAGATAAGAAAATTATGGAGTAAGTGAAGAAACCAACAGTTTAAAAGAGAAGAACCAATCTGAAAATTTTGAGGCAAGTAGTTCCCATTGAAAGAGACTGGATTAGGAAGTAATATATCATACTTCTTGAATATACATACTTATATATTAAAACACAAGCAAATGTAGTAACTGGAAAATAAAGAAGTGTTACTGGAAAATGTCATAAATCATGCTCCTCCCCCCCCTTTTTAAAAGAAACTGAATAAAGACAGTGAATACCAGGAAAGATACATTTTTTAAAAAGGAAGGAATAAATTTTAAAAGAGTTAAAGAGTGGCTCATTTAATTTTTGTAAATGTCAAGAGAAGATAAAAGAAGCAAAGAAGATAGACTAGATACATCAAATTCTTTTATACCAGAAACTGAGGAAAGAAAACTAGCAAAAATCAGACTTCTTATGAAAAAAGGAAGTGTGAACACATGCATTTAGCAATACTAGAATCCCATTAAAATAACAGTAAAGAAAAGGATGAAAGGTGAACTTGAGCAATTCTCCCAAAATAGAGAGCAAAAAGCCAGAGAGACAGAAAATAAAGGAGAAATACGAGAAAATCAGAAGACCAAATTGGGAGAATGGAGAGGTTTTGTGTGTGGTGGGAATGGGGAGGGTGGCTGCTAAAACAGCTTCAATGATAGGAAGGTAACAGGCTTGAGATGTAATAAAATAAGCATGTCATTGAAAAAAATGGAGGTTAAATAACTAAGATTTGAAAGTAGATGCCTGTGGAAAATAGAAAAATACAGGAAGGGGGATTGGCTTGTAGGGAGAGAGATGTTCTTTATAGCAAGCCTGTGGGAATACTTGACTCTTTAAATAATGTGCATGTAAAACTTTGGTAAAAGGAAAAGCTATATTTTAAGAAGCCATAAGGTTTAAAAAGAACAGAAGAACATTTTCCCAAGAAAGATTTTATTCTTCGTACTGAAAAGAGCTGACTGTGTTGAAGGCCAGATTATTGCTAAAAGAATAGCCATAATCAGGGGAAATGATTATCCACAAAGGAAAGAGAAAACTGGGATCAGGGTAATTTCATTTTATAATTCTGCTGTCCATTTCCTAACAATGTGTGTGTGTGTGTGTGTGTGTGTGTAACTTTTGTCTTTGGACAGTAGAATTTACTAAATAAAACTAGTATTTGGGTATTTTTAAAAATATGAATAAAATATGACCTATGAAGTCAGGGGGAAAGACGTATAAACTTTTTTTTTTTAATGGAAGAAACTATTAGCAACAGATACACAGTTTATAAGAACAAAGAAATACTGTTACATTTGAAAACACGAAAGAAATTGGTAATACTTTGGAAAAGTACAAAAATTAATGCAAGATAAAACCTGAGTAGAATAATAAATAAAGATAAAATTAAAAAATAGAATATCCCTCCAAAATCCCTGGCATGAATTGCTTTTACTGATGAATTTTTTAAAACTTTCTAAAGAAAATAAGGAAAAAAAGACCATTAAAATTTCCATAAAATTTGATGAATACAAAGATATTAAAAGCTGCACAATTCTAAGCAAATATAAAAGTGTCACAAAATCTAAAGTACATAGGATAAAGACTTATAGAATCAATATTATTTATAAATATAGATATAAAAATCTCAACTATAATAGTAAAGGAAATTCAATAGTTAAAGACCTGGCCATTATAATCAATAGGGAGTATTTTTGGAAAGTAACGACAGATCAATACTAGAAATTGTAATAATTTCACCACTATGCCAAGTGAGAAAAATCAGAATGCTTTATCAAAACATAAAGAGATATTAGGTAAAATTCAATACCCACTATTCATAAAACATCTTCAAATGGTGGAAAGAGAAGCATGTCTCACTCGATGTAGAAACATTTCTTTTAAACTAACAAATACCACCACTGAAAAGGAAACAGGAAAATTATACCGTTTATAGAAATCCACTGAAAAAAGTATTAATTTTTTTAAATCAATAAAATTACTAGATAAAGATATAGAACACTTCATGGGGAAAAAACCCCATTCCCAATAGAACACAAAATATAAAATCTGAAGATAGAATCTTAATGGGAAATGCGTGTGACCTAGATAGGGAGAGATGGGGGTAGGAGCCTTGAGAATTTCCCTGAGAAATATAAAATAAAACTTGACTAATGGAAAGACTCAGCGTGTTTCTCTAAGAAAAGTCTAAATATTTTAAGAATGTCAATTTTTTTTCAATTAACATATTGCATTAAAGCAATTTAAATAAAAATCCCAGTAGGGTTTTCATTGTTGTTGTTTAAACTGGATAAAATTATTGTAAAATTAATTTAGAAGAATAATTGAGGAAAAATACTTTCTAAGTTATGTTAAAACATTATGTCAGTGTGAAAGAAGCCCTTCCAAAAGCCAGAACATACAGTAAAATTCTCAATAATTAAAACAGTCTGGTACTAATTTCAAGATTATCAATCAAGAGAGAAAGAACGATTTCTCAACAACATATTGGCCTTTACCATGGTTGCATTTATGCCTCCAGAGAAACAGGTCAAACTTGGATACATGGGACTGGGAAGCTTCCTTAGTTTAACTTCACTGAATGGGAACTTTCACACCGTTGGCCCAGTGCATCTCCAACACCCTTCTCCTCAATGTCAAATTATCAAGCTTCATTTCTGCTAGAATAACTTAATGCAACTGAAAATGATACTGAATAGAACACTCTGACCTGGCTTCATTGATCCGCCTATCTCAATGCTGCTCCTTACCATGGCAGGGGTTTATCTCTGAATCCTTTTTATCCTTTTGATCCCCTATCCCATCCCATACCTTTTGACATTTACTAGTAAAATAATGCGATAATGGGGTTAACTATTTTTATGTTTTATATCATGCCATGAGCAAGAAAAATTCTGGATGAATTAGTTGGTAAAAAAATTTTAGAAAAATCACAAGGATAAAATTGAATGATCATAAGGTGACATGAAGTGCTGCTGAATTATAAAAGGATGAATTAATTACAAAGTAAAAGATCTGGGACGCCTGGGTGGCTCAGTGGGTTAAAGCCTCTGCCTTTGGCTCAGGTCATAATCCCAGGGTCCTGGGATCCAGCCCTGCGTCAGGCTCTCTGCTCAGCGGGGAGCCTGCTTCCCTTCCTCTCTCTCTCTGCCTGCCTCTCTGCCTACTTGTGATCTCTATCTGTCAAATAAATAAATAAAATCTTTTTTAAAAAAATCAACAAATGTGATTACCTAAAAACCTAAACTAATATATATCTAAAACATTGTGTGAAAGAAAGGCAAAGAATAGGCTAACAAAATATGTTGAAGACAGCATAATGAATAACTCTATTATATAATGAGCCCATAAATTGATTATTTTAAAGCCCTAGTGATATCTCAATAAACATGTAAATAAAGTAAATAATAACAGTAAATAAACGTTTATAAAAATATTCAATTCACTGGTATGAAAGAAATAGAAATTAAGATCAGTTACTGTTATAAAAATAACAATTCTTTTAATAGCAATACCAATTGTTGGCAAAGCTTCGGGAAAATTGATATTCTTCATATTGCTAGTGGCAATAAAATTATTACAATGTATTTGTAAAATAATTTGACATTCTTGATCAAAAGCTGTCAAAATGTTTTTGACTCAGTAATTCCATTTCTGGGAATCTAGCCTATGAAAACAATCTGAAGTCTGGAAAAATATTGATGCATGAAGAAGTCCAGCTCAACATTCTAATTGCAAAAACATAAAAGTATATACAAAGTAAAAAAAAAAGGAATGAAATAAGTTATGACAAATCCACTGGAGTTAAATATTAAGCACCGTTCAAAATCATCGTTATAAAGATTAGGCGGCAATGTGGAAAATATGCATAATTTTAGCTGATTACAACTCTAAAAAAAACATGACAACAGACACATGGCAAAGCACTATAAGGACATGAATGCTGATATTAATACTACTACTAATAATAACATATTGAGGACCAACTATGCCAGGCACCTTACAAACATAATCTTCAATCTTCACACCAACTCTAGGAGCTAGAGAAGCAGGTAACTAGATAATAAACTAACAAGAGTTGCTGGCTTCTTCCATGCAGCACAAATGTCCCACCCAGATCACCCATCATGCAGCTGATGATCCTAGTGTCTCAGCCATCGGTGCTCCCCAGAAATTGCTCTCAGCTGAAGAAGAAAGGTCATACCCCATACCTATACCTATACCCCAGTATAGAAGTACCAGTGTCTAGTATCTAGTCATCGCAGAGGGATAAAGGTCCAGCTCGCCAGCTCCAATTGAGAACAATACTGAATGATGACCCCGGGCTTTGAGCTCTTGTGTGGTCAGCTGAGGCCTCTGTTGGGACTGCTCTGTAGCCCCCATTGTCCTTCCACTCCGTCCTCCTGCCTACCCTTCCCCACAGGTGTGGATCCTTACAGCATGCTCTGATAAAGTCCCTACAGTTGTAGGGACCTCTGTCCCAGATCCTGCTTTCTGGGGATCTCAACCTATAATAGTTAATGCCAGGAATGGTCCAAGATAGAAACATTAAGAAGAGACTGGGAGCCAGATCAAGAGCACCACTGCTAGTAGTAGGAGGGGCATAATCCGAGGTGAGCACAAGCGGGCAGTGCAACAGTTACAACGTTCACAAGTGGTGAACTGGAGTGGTATACCAGTGGAAGGAGTGCAATGGGCCAAACATTAAGGAACTACAGGGGAAGTGGAAATGTTAAGGACAAAAGATTTGGGTGGCAGTTGTGGGGACACCTGAGACTTCAGAGGAAGGTAAGGAAATGCTGAGAATGGTGAATCATCAATGCAAAGCTAATGAGGGCTTCAATTAGGGAGATGAAAACAATTAGGGCTTCTTTGGGGATAGAAAGGCAAAACTGAAGATCAGGACTAAGACCAGGACTTGATCACAGGAGCAGTAGAGCTCCAGAGAAGGTTCAGTTCTCAACATAGGCAGGTCTATTATGCTAAGGTTAGGGCCCTGATGAGGAAAGGGGGGGGTACCCTGAAATATATGGCAGATCAACTGGGTTAGTGCAGTAACGTATTTTGATTGCTAGATTCCCCTGTATCTTCTGGCCTGCAGAAGTATCCATCTCCCCACTAATGAGGGCCAGTGCTTCCCATCTTCACTCCTACATGTTGCAGAGGCCTATCTCCTCTGAGAAAATCCACGCACCACCCCCCACACAGGATCTGCCTCCACTTTCCTTCACGCCCAACAAACAGGATTAAGTCAAAATATAACACGGGATTTAAAGCTAGAAATGATAGTAAGAAATAAAGAATGACAGTATACGCAGATAAAAGTGACAACAAATCAAGAACATATAGCAGACAGTCTTACTTGGTTCTCTTTGTTTCTCTGAATCTAAAGATTGCTACTGGCCATTTACTCTCACTGCTCTCTCATTCATCCTATGACTGGCCTCTGGCTCTGTCCTCTTTGTCCAACCTGCTGCCCACTTAGTTAAAAGGCACCCTCCTGCCACCCTGGAAAATCAAGTGTTCTGGTCAGGATCTTGTGCCCACTCCAAAAGGGTGCAGAGCCAGACCAAAAAAGGACAAACTGTGGCACTAAAACTTAGCTCTTTGGCTCGTGACCCTCCTGCACAATGCTCTGTAGATCTGGTCAGGAATGATAAGTTTTATTGGCAAGTTACAATTATGGGATCAAATAGTGCTTGCCTTTTGAAAATTTATTTTCTTATAGACCAACCAAAGGTTGCACTGAAACCACTCAAGTTTGCATTTAAAATAATTTATCATCCATATGTTAACAGTCATGGCAATATTTGCTAGACATCTTGGTATTAATGTAGTCTGCCCAATTTCAAAGGTTCTTTCATCCATTTTTCTCCACTGCTATGGGATACAAATCCAGATGCCCCTCTAGTACTAGAGATTGCATGAATATATAAAACAAGGAAAAATCAACAAAATATCTTGGGATGGATTCAGAAGGATGGCTCGCAATTATGCTACTTCAACGTCAGAATAACCTGTGCTACATAAATAACTGGTTCTTTCTTATTTTCTAATCTGGCAACTCCCCTATATGAATTCTGCTTTTAAATTTGTTTTGTTTATTTCCCTCTACTCATGTATGTGTCTACCCAAAATGACTTGGGTGTTGGCAGCTTTGGACAGTCACTGCATTTAGAAAATGCTGTTGCAAGAGAACAGGTAGCAGCCAAGATTCAGAATGTTCCAATACGGAGCTCATGTATTAAGGGACCAATACTGCAACCTAGCTTTTGTTTTGATGCTGAAACCACTCCTCACTACTCCAATCAGCTGACAAGAACATTTAGGGGTGAAGGAAAAGAGAGATGGATATGCAGTTGTCACTTCAGAGAAGTGACTCCAATGCTAGAGGTCTGAGGTCTCCATGGTACAACTTTTGACTCCAATGCTAGAGGTCTGAGGTCCATGGTACAACTTTTGCTCTTCCCTGTGGTAGCTAAAGAATTGGTGCTGAATATATAGAATCAGCAAAGCAAAATATATACATTTTATGCATGTTATGTATTATATGTAATAAAGGAAATAACCTATTCTTGGCCTCCAAAATACAGAAAACGAGACACATCTTATTTCTAAAATAGAATCTTCAACATGTTCTAATTTTTATTTAAATTGTTCAGAGGCTTGGTGTTAACAGCTGATCTTCCAATAAAATCTTTAAGGTATCCCTGAAAAATGCTGAAAGCTGTCAATGGAAGAGTAATCATCTAATAGTTCTGCCTACAACTGATTTCTTTGTCTTCAATCCAGTTGCACAAACTAATAAAAAAAAAAAAGAATATATAACAACCTAGATGTACCTAAAACATAGCCTTGAAATGAGAATGTTATGGGAATATAAATCAGTTGTAGCTGAAGATTTTATTTTAATGTACTTCTCTCAGAAAGTAACAGATGATACAATAAATTAAATATTAAAAATTTTAATAGCACAATAAAATTTTACCAAATGGAGACCATGAATTCATTTTTGAGAAAAAAATAGAAACTTCATAAAAATTACCTATGTACTGGCTTCAAAGGAAGTTTTCATAAATTTCAAAGCATTAATATTTTATAGTCTATTTCTGTGACCATAATGAGGTATCAATTATAAGATTATAGGTTTACAAAAACTTCCATATATCTAAAAATGAAGTAACATGATAACTATAGGTTAAAGAGATGATACATAAGAAATTATGAAATACAGTCATTGATTTTATAATATTGATTATGTGTTCCTACAAAAGTACTGTGTCAAGGAATTTCTAACAATAAAAGTAACAGAACTCAAGGGTAAAAATTGGTAAAAGGTTACGGTAGGCAGAATTCAAGGCCTGACCTATCTAATCTCTGGTGTCTGTGAATTCGATGATTTATCATTCCCATTTTTCAGTTATGTTACATGGAACAGTTGACCTTAAAAAAATGGAGATTATCCAATTGGGCCTAATTTAATCATATGAGCCCTTAAAAGGAAAGGCTGGTGGTATAAAGAGAGGCTATAAGAGGAAGACAGACTGGAAGCATGAGAAGGATTATATGAGCCACTGTGGCTTAAAGATGGAAAGGGTCACATAAGAAGGAATGTGGGTGGTTGGTCCTAGAAGAGAGAAGACATCAGTTGACAGAGAGGAAATGGGGACCTCATTTCTAAACAACAAAGAACTGAATTCTAACAATGACCAATGACTCTCTGCCCCAGAGGAGAACTGAGTCATGGTGGGTACCTTGATTTTAGCATAGTGAGACCCTAAGAAGAAAATCCAGCCACACCATGCTCTACTTCTGAACTAAGAAACTTTTCTACTGTTCTAAGCTACTACATTTATGATGATTTGTTACATAGCAAGAGAAAACTAATACAGAACACTTTCAAAAACACCTAAGAATAAACATAACCAAAGAGGCAACGGATCTGTACTCAGAAAACTACAGAACACTCATGAAAGAAACTGAGCAAGACACAAAGAAATGGAAAAATGTTCCATGCTCATGGATTGGAAGAACAAATATTGTTAAAATGTCTACGCTACCTAGAGCAATCTACACATTTAATGCAATCCCTATCAAAATACCATCAACTTTTTTCGAATAAATGGAACAAATAATCCTAAAATTTATATGGAACCAATAAAGGCCCCGAATAGCCAGAGGAATGTTGAAAAAGAAAACCAAAGCTGGCGGCATCACAATTGCAGACTTCAAGCTCTATTACAAAGCTATAATCATCAAGACAGTATGGTACCGGCACAAAAACAGACCCATAGATCAAAGGAACAGGACAGAGAGCCCAGAAATGGACCCTCAACTTTATGGTCAATTCATCTTCGACAAAGCAGGATAGAATATCAATGGAAAAAAAGTCTCTTCAACAAATGGTGTTGGGAAAATTGGGCAGCCACATGCAGAAGAATGAAACTGGACCATTTCCTTACTCTACACACAAAAACAGACTCAAAATAGATAAAAGACCTCAATGTGAGACAGGAATCCATCAAAATCCTAGAGGAGAACACAGGCAGCAATCTCTGTTACTTTGGCCACAGCTACTTCTTGCTAGACATGTCACCAAAGGCAAGGGAAAAAAAGGCGAAAATCAACTACTGGGACTTCATCAAGATAAAAAGGTTTTGCACAGCAAAGAAAACAGTCAGCAAAAACCAAAAGACAACCAACTGAATTGGAAAAGATATTTGCAAATGTCTTATTATTGGGCCACTACCCAAAATCTATAAAGAACTTATCAAACTCAACACCCAAAGAACAAGTAATCCAATCAAGAAAAGGGCAGAAAACACAAACATGCAAATGATGAACAGACACATGAAAAAATGCTCAACATCACTCAGCATTAGGGAAATACAAATCAAAACCACAATGAGATACCACCTCACACCAGTCAGAATGGCTAAAATTAACAAGTCAGGAAATGAGAGATGTTGGTGAGGATGCAGAGAAAGGGGAACCCTCTTACACTCTTGGTGGGAAAGCAAGCTGGTGCAGCCACTCTGGAAAACAGTATGGAAGTTCCTCAAAAAGTTGAAAATAGAGCTACCCTATGACCCAGCAACTGCACTCTGACAGATTTACCCCAAAGATACAAATGCAGTGATCTGAAGGGGCACCTGCATCCCAATGTTTATAGAAGCAATGTTCACAATAGCCAAACTATGGAAAGAGCCCATATGTCCACCAACAGATGAATAAATAAAGAAGATGTTGTATGTATATACAATGGAATACCATGCAGCCATCAAAAAATAAATCTTGCCATTTGCAATGATGTGGATGGAACTAGAGGGTATTATGCTAAACAAAATAAATCAATCAGAGAAAGACAATTATCATATGATCTCACTCATACATGGAATTTAAGAAACAAAGTAGGATCATAGGGGAAGGGAGGGAAAAATAAAGTAAGACAACAATCAGAGAGGGAGACAAGCCCTAAGAGAGTCTTAATCATAGGAAACAAACTGGAGGAGTGGGTGGGTGGATGGGGGAATTGGGTGATGGACATTAAGGGCATGTGACGTAATGATCACCAGATATTATAGAAGACTGATGAATCACTGAACTCGACCTCTAAAACTAATAATACATTATATACTAATTGAATTTAAATGTTAAAAGAACATGTACAGTTTTATGTAAATAACACAACAAAAAATTTTCAAAAATTGCTACACAGTGTTAAATATCTTAAATACGTAACAAATAAAGACTATAATAAATGTAACACATGCCTTCTTTCATTTTTGACTACAGAATGTGATGTATTTTCATTAGATTATACCTATTAGTTTTGTTATTCAAGCCATCTGCAACTTTGCTAATCTTTTCGTCTGTCTGATGTATCAATAAACAAAAGAGATGAAATGAAATTCTCCATTATGATGGGGGCTTTATCAATTTATCCCTACAGCTTTATCAAGTTTTGCTTTATATATTTTAAGGCTATTTGATTAATTGCATACATGTTTTGAATTGTTATATTTTCTTGGTGAATTTTACAGTGACCCTTTCAAACTGCAAGGTCACTTTTTTTGTTTAAAACCTGCTTTTTCGGGGCGCCTGGGTGGCTCAGTGGGTTAAAGCCGCTGCCTTCGGCTCAGGTCATGATCCCAGGGTCCTGGGATCGAGCCCCACATTGGGCTCTCTGCTCAGCAGGGAGCCTGCTTTCTCCTCTCTCTCTGCCTGCCTCTCTGCCTACTTGTGATCTCTGTCAAATAAATAAATAAATAAAATCTTAAAAAAAAAAAAAAAACCTGCTTTTTCTGGGGCACCTGGGTGAGTCAGTGGGTTAAGCCTCTGCCTCCAGCTTGGGTCATGATCTCAGGGTCCTGGGATCAAGCCCCACATTGGGCTCTCTGCTCAGCAGGGAGCCTGCTTCCTCCTCTCTCTCTGCCTGCCTCTCTGCCTACTTGTGATCTCTCTCTGTCAAATAAATAAATAAAATCTTTAAAAAAAAAAAAAACCTACTTTTTCTGCTACTGATATAACAATTTTCTTTTGGTTAACATTTACATGATGTATCATTTCTCATATTTTACTTTAATTTTCTACTTCATTATGATTTAGTTTCTTTTTAAAATATATATAAATTTATTTATTTATTCATTCATTCATTTCACAGACAGAGATCACATGTAGGCAGAGAGGCAGGCAGAGAGGCCGGGAGTGGAGAGCAGTTTCCCTGCTGAGCAGAGAGCCCGATATGGGGCTTGATCCCAGGACCCTGGGATCATGACCTGAGCCAAAGGCAAAGGCTTTAACCCACTGAGCCACCCAGGCGTCCCATGATTTAGTTTCTTATAAAGAACATAAAACTGAGTCAAGATGGCGGAGAAGTAGCAGGCTGAGACTACTTCAGGTAGTGGGAGATCAGCTAGATAGCTTATCTAAAGATTGCAAACACCTACAAATCCAACGGGAGATCGAAGAGAAGAAGAACAGCAATTCTAGAAACAGAAAATCAACCAATTTCTGAAAGATAGGACTGGCGGAGAAGTGAATCCAAAGGGACGGGAAGATAGACCGCGGGGGGAGGGGCCGGCTCCCGGCAAGCGGCGGAGCCACGGAGCACAAAATCGGGACTTTTCAAAGTCTGTTCCGCTGAGGGACATCACTCCAGAGGCTAAACCGGGGTGAAGCCCACGCGGGGTCAGCGTGGCCTCGGGTCCCGCAGGGTCACAGAAGGATCCGGGGTGTCTGAGTGTCCCAGAGCTTACAGGTATTAGACGGGGAAGCCGGATACAGAGACGGAGCCGAGGAGTGAGCTCTAAGCTCGGGGTTACCTTGAACAGGTCGCAGGCTTGGTCAGCTCGGAGCGCGGCCGGAGGAAGGGTGCCGGGAGTAATTGGGCGCTGTTTTCTGAGGGCGCACTGAGGAGTGGTGCCCCGGGCTCTCGGATCCTCCGGGCCGGAGACTGGGAGGCTGCCATCTTCATTCCCGTCCTCCGGAACTCTACGGAAAGCGCTCAGGGAACAAAAGCTCCCGAAAGCAAACCCGAGCGGATTACTCAGCCCGGCCCCTGGTAAGGGCGGTGCAACTCCGCCTGGGGCAAAGACACTTGAGAATCACTACAACAGGCCCCTCCCCCAGAAGAAGATCAACAAGAAACCCAGCCAGGACCAAGTTCACCTACCAAGGAGTGCAGTTTCAATACCAAGGAGAGCAACGGAATTCCAGAGGAGGAGAAAGCAAAGCACGGAACTCATGGCTTTCTCCCCATGATTGTTTAGCCATGCAGTTAATTTAATTTTTTTTCTTTTTCAATTTTTTTTCCTCTTCTTCTGCTAAATTTTTTTAACTTTTACCCTTTTCTTTTTTAACATTTTTTAACTAGTTTATCTAATATATATTTTTTCCTTTTTATATTTTTTCTTTATTGGTTTTCTTTTTCTAATTGTTTCTTTTTTTTTTTTTTCTTTCTGAACCTTTTTATCCCCTTTCTCCCCCCTCAAGACTTGGGATCTCTTCTGATTTGGCTAAAGCATATTTTCCTGGGGTTGTTGCCACCCCTTTAGTATTTTACTTGCTCCTTCATATACTCTTTTCTGGACAAAATGACAAGGCGGAAAAATTCACCACAAAAAAAAAGAACAAGAGGCAGTACCAAAGGCTAGGGACCTAATCAATACAGACATTGGTAATATCTCAGATCTACAGTTCAGAAGGACGATTCTCAAGGTTCTAGCCGGGCTCGAAAAAGGCATGGAAGATAGTAGAGAAACCCTCTCAGGAGATATAAAAGCCCTTTCTGGAGAAATAAAAGAACTAAAATCTAACCAAGTTGAAATAAAAAAAGCTATTAATGAGGTGCAATCAAAAATGGAGGCTCTCACTGCTAGGATAAATGAGGCAGAAGAAAGAATTAGCGATATAGAAGACCATGACAGACAATAAAGAAGCTGAGCAAAAGAGGGACAAACAGCTACTGGAATGAGGGGAGAATTCGAGAGATAAGTGACACCATAAGACGAAACAACATTAGAATAATTGGGATTCCAGAAGAAGAAGAAAGACAGAGGGGAGCAGAAGGTATATTGGAGAGAATTATTGGAGAGAATTTCCCCAATATGGCAAAGGGAACAAGCATCAAAATCCAGGAGGTTCAGAGAACCCCCCTCAAGATCAATAAGAATAGGTCCACACCCCATCACCTAATAGTAAAATTTACAAGTCTTAGTGACAAAGAGAAAATCCTGAAAGCAGCCCGGGAAAAGAAGTCTGTAACATACAATGGTAAAAATATTAGATTGGCAGCAGACTTATCCACAGAGACCTGGCAGGCCAGAAAGAGCTGGCATGATATATTCAGAGCACTAAACGAGAAAAACATGCAGCCAAGAATACTATATCCAGCTAGGCTATCATTGAAAATAGAAGGAGAGATTAAAAGCTTCCAGGACAAACAAAAACTGAAAGAATTTGCAAACACCAAACCAGCTCTACAGGAAATATTGAAAGGGGTCCTCTAAGCAAAGAGAGACCCTAAAACTAGTAGATCAGAAAGGAACAGAAACAATATACAGTAACAATCACCTTACAGGCAACACAATTGCACTAAATTCATATCTCTCAATAGTTACCCTGAATGTTAATGGGCTAAATGCCCCAATCAAAAGACACAGGGTATCAGAATGGATTTAAAAAACCCATCTATATGTTGCCTACAGGAAACTCATCTTAAACCCGAAAACACCTCCAGATTTAGAGTGAGGGGGTGGAAAAGAATTTCCATGCTAATGGACATCAGAAGAAAGTAGAAGTGGCAATCCTTATATCAGATCAATTAGATTTTAAGCCAAAGACCATAATAAGAGATGAGGAAGGACACTATATCATACTCAAAGGATCTGTCCAAGAAGAAGATCTAACAATTTTAAATATCTATTCCCCTAACATGGGAGCAGCCAACTATATATTAATAACAAAATCAAAGAAACACATCAACAATAATACAATAATAGTAGGGGACATTAACACTCCCCTCACTGAAATGGACAGATCATCCAAGCAAAAGATCAACAAGGAAATAAAGGCCTTAAATGATACACTGGACCAGATGGACATCACAGATACATTCAGAACATTTCATCCCAAAGCAACAGAATACACATTCTTCTCTAGTGCACATGGAACATTCTCCAGAATAGATCACATCCTCGGTCCTAAATCAGGTCTTCAACCGGTATCAAAAGATTGGGATCATTCCCTGCATATTTTCAGACCACAATGCTCTGAAGCTAGAACTCAATCACAAGAGGAAATTTGGAAAGAACCCAAATACATGGAGACCAAACAGCATCCTTCTAAAGAATGAATGGGTCAACCAGGAAATTAAAGAAGAATTGAAAAAATTCATGGAAACAAATGATAATGAAAACACAACGGTTCAGAATCTGTGGGACACAACAAAGGCAGTCCTGAGAGGAAAATATATAGCGGTACAAGCCTTTCTCAAGAAACAAGAAAGGTCTCAGGTACACAACCTAACCCTACACCTAAAGGAGCTGAAGAAAGAACAAGAAAGAAACCCTAAACCCAGCAGGAGAAGAGAAATCATAAAGATCAGAGCAGAAATCAATGAAATAGAAACCAAAAAAACAATAGAACAAATCAACGAAACTAGAAGCTGGTTCTTTGAAAGAATTAATAAGATTGATAAACCCCTGGCCAGACTTATCAAAAAGAAAAGAGAAAGGACCCAAATAAATAAAATCATGAATGAAAGGAGAGATCACAACGAACACCAAAGAAATACAGACAATTATAAGAACATACTATGAGCAACTCTACGCCAACAAATTTGACAATCTGGAAGAAATGGATGCATTCCTAGAGACATATAAACTACCACAACTGAACCAGGAAGAAATAGAAAGCCTGAACAGACCCATATCCAGTAAGGAGATTGAAACAGTCATCAAAAATCTCCAAACAAACAAAAGCCCAGGGCCAGACGGCTTCCCAGGGGAATTCTACCAAACATTTAAAAAAGAATTAATTCCTATTCTCCTGAAACTGTTCCAAAAAATAGAAATGGAAGGAAATCTTCCAAACTCATTTTATGAGGCTAGCATCACCTTGATCCCAAAACCAGACAAGGATCCCATCAAAAAAGAGAACTACAGACCAATATCCTTGATGAACACAGATGCAAAAATTCTCACCAAAATACTAGCCAACAGGATTCAACAGTACATTAAAAGGATTATTCACCACGACCAAGTGGGATTTATTCCAGGGCTGCAAGGTTGATTCAACATCCACAAATCAATCAATGTGATACAACACATTAATAAAAGAAAGAACAAGAACCATATGATACTCTCCATAGATGCTGAAAAAGCATTTGACAAAGTACAGCATCCCTTCCTGATCAAAACTCTTCAAAGAGTAGGGATAGAGGGTACATACCTCAATATTATCAAAGCCATCTATGAAAAACCCACCGCAAATATCATTCTCAAGGGAGAAAAAATGAAAGCTTTTCCACTAAGGTCAGGAACACGGCAGGGATGTCCATTATCACCACTGCTATGCAACATAGTACTAGAAGTCCTAGCCTCAGCAATCAGACAACAAAAGGAAATTAAAGGCATCCAAATCAGCAAAGAAGAAGTCAAATATCACTCTTTGCAGATGATATGATACTATATGTGGAAAACCCAAAAGACTCCACTCCAAAACTGCTAGAACTTGTACAGGAATTCAGTAAAGTGTCAGGATATAAAATCAATGCACAGAAATCTGTTGCATTTGTCTACACCAACAACAAGACAGAAGAAAGAGAAATTAAGGAGTCAATCCCATTTACAATTGCACCCAAAACTATAAGATACCTAGGAATAAACCTAACCAAAGAGACTAAGAATCTATACACAGAAAACTATAAAGTACTCATGAAAGCAATTGAGGAAGACACAAAGAAATGGAAAAATGTTCCATGCTCTTGGATTGGAAGAATAAATATTGTGAAAATGTCTATGCTACCTAAAGCAATCTACACATTTAATGCAATTCCTATCAAAGTACCATCCATTTTTTTTCAAAGAAATGGAACAAATCATCCTAAAATTTATATGGAACCAGAAAAGACCTCGAATAGCCAAAGGAATATTGAAAAAGAAAGCCAAAGTTGGTGGCATCACAATTCCGGACTTCAAGCTCTATTACAAAGCTGTCATCATCAAGACAGCATGGTACTGGCACAAAAACAGACACATAGATCAATGGAACAGAATAGAGAGCCCAGAAATAGACCCTCAACTCTATGGTCAACTAATCTTCGACAAAGCAGGAAAGAATGTCCATTGGAAAAAAGACAGCCTCTTCAATAAATGGTGTTGGGAAAATTGGACAGCCACATGCAGAAAAATGAAATTGGATCATTTCCTTACACCACACACGAAAATAGACTCAAAATGGATGAAGAATCTCAATGTGAGAAAGGAATCCATCAAAATCCTTGAGGAGAACACAGGCAGCAACCTCTTCGACCTCAGCCGTGGCAACATCTTCCTAGGAACATCGCCAAAGGCAAGGGAAGCAAGGGCAAAAATGAACTATTGGGATTTTATCAAGATCAAAAGCTTTTGCACAGCAAAGGAAACAGTTAACAAAACCAAAAGACAACTGACAGAATGGGAGAAGATATTTGCAAATGACATATCAGATAAAGGGCTAGTGTCCAAAACCTATAAAGAACTTAGCAAACTCAACACCCAAAGAACAAATAATCCAATCAAGAAATGGGCAGAGGATATGAACAGACATTTCTGCAAAGAAGACATCCAGATGGCCAACAGACACATGAAAAAGTGCTCCATATCACTTGGCATCAGGGAAATACAAATCAAAACCACAATGAGATATCACCTCACACCAGTCAGAATGGCTAAAATTAACAAGTCAGGAAATGACAGATGCTGGCGAGGATGCGGAGAAAGGGGAACCCTCCTACACTGTTGGTGGGAATGCAAGCTGGTGCAACCACTCTGGAAAACAGCATGGAGGTTCCTCAAAATGTTGAAAATAGAACTACCCTATGACCCAGCAATTGCACTGCTGGGTATTTACCCTAAAGATACAAACGTAGTGGTCCGAAGGGGCACGTGCACCCGAATGTTTATAGCAGCAATGTCTACAATAGCCAAACTATGGAAAGAACCTAGATGTCCATCAACAGACGAATGGATAAAGATGTGGTATATATACACAATGGAATACTACGCAGCCATCAAAAGAAATGAAATCTTGCCATTTGCGACGACATGGATGGAACTAGAGGGTATCATGCTTAGCGAAATAAGTCAATCAGAGAAAGACAACTATCATATGATCTCCCTGATATGAGGGAGAGGAGACGCAACATGGGAGGTTAAGGGGGTAGGAGAGGAGTAAATGAAACAAGATGGGATTGGGAGGGAGACAAACCATAAGTGACTCTCAATCTCACAAAACAAACTGAGGGTTGCTGGGGGGAGGGGGGTTAGGGGGGTGGGGTTATGGACATTGGGGAGGGTATGTGCTATGGTGAGTGCTGTGAAGTGTGTAAACCTAGCGATTCACAGACCTGTACCCCTGGGGATAAAAATATATGTTTATAAAAAATTAAATTAAAAAATAAATAAATAAATAGAAAAAAAAGAACATAAAACTGATTTTTAAAATCTATTCTGGCAATCTCTCTTAATTTGAGAATCAATTTATATTTATAGCGAGTATTTATATATGATGATTTGCTAAAATTTAATTTCTATTTTTAATTTATTCAACATTTTCTGTGTTCTTTTAATCTCCTCTCTTGCCTTCCTTTTAAAAATTGATCTATGGCTTCTCCCTAGCAAAACAAAAACTTCATCTGGCTCTCCTATCCCTTGGTTTCTCTACCTACTCACATCCTCCATTCCAAACTCTCATGTCAATACTTTGTAGAACTTTAATTCTAGGTTATCCAGCATATACTTATATACTTTCTCTTTTTCTTTCTCTTAGCTTTAACTTTAGAGTCCAAAAATACCCAACCTTTGTCAAATAGTTAGTTATCTTCATTTTACATATATATACATATATATGTATTATACATAAGCATCTATTATATATACATATATACATTAGCATATATTTATGTATTAGAATCTATTGGATTTATTTGACTACTTTCTTCAAAATTATCATCAAATATACCATTTGAAAATACATTCTCCCATTCAGTAGACTGCCTTTTCATTTTGTTGATCGTTTCATTCACTACACTTTGGTGTAGTCCCAATAGTTTATTTTTGCTTTTGTTCCCCTTGCCCAAGGAGACATATCTAGAAAAATGTTGCTAAGGCCAAGGTCAAAGAACTTACTGCCTATGTTTTCTTTTAGAATTTTTAGGGTTTCAAGTCCCACATTTAGGTATTTCATCCTTTTTTTATTATTTTTTATTGTGTCACCATACAGTACATCATTAGTTTTTGATACAGTGCTCCATGATTCATTGTCTGTGTATAACACCCAGGGCTCCTGAGTTTATTTTTGTATATAGTGTAAGAAAGTGGTCCAATTTTATTATTTCACATGTAGCTGTCCAGTTTTCCCAACACTTATTGAAGAGACTGTCTTTTCTCCATTATATATTCTTTCCTCTTTTATTATAGATCACCAACCTCCCCCCACCCACACACAAATACTCTGATTAAAAATGGGCAGAAGGGGGCACCTGGGTGGCTCAGTTGGTTAAGCATCTGACTCTTGATCTCAGCTTGGGTCTTGATCTCAGGGTGGTAACTTTAAGCCCTGTGTTGGGCTCCATGTTAGGCATGTAGACTACTTTTAAAAAAATTTTTTAATTAAAATTAAAATTAAAAATGGGCAGAAGATTGAAATAGACATTTTTTTCAAAGAAGACATACAGATTGCCAAGAGACATATGAAAAGATGCTAAACATGAGTAATCACCAGGGAAATGTAAATCAAACCCACAATAAGATAGCACCTTAACACCTGTCAGAGTGGCTAGACTCAAAAAGAAAAGAAATAACAAGTGTCGGTGATGATGCGGAGAAAAAGAAACCCTGGTGCACTGTTGGTGGGGAATTGGTACAACAACTGTGGGAAACAATACAGAGGTTCCTCAAAAAATGAAACCTAGAAATACCATATGATCCAGTAATTCCACTACTGGGCATTTACTCAAAGAAAAATAAAATAAGCAACAACAACAACAACAACAAAACCCACATTAACTTGAAAAGATGTAAGTACCCCTATGTTTACTGCAACATTATTTACAATAGCCAAGATATGGAAGCAACCTAACTGTCCATCAGTAATAGATGAATGGATAAAGATGCAGTAAACACACATACACACAGAGAGAGGAATATTAGCCAACCATATAAAGATCTTGCCATTTGCAACAATATGGATGGACCTAGAGGGTATTATGCTAAGTGAAGTAAGTCAGACAGAGAAAGACAAGTACCACATGTTTTCATTTATATGTGGAATCTAAAAAACAAAACAAAGAAAAAATAGCCTTTTAGATGCAAGGAAAACTGATGATTGCCAGAAGGGAGACTGGTAGAGGGATGGGTAAAATAGATGAAAGAGATTAAGAAGCACAAACTTCCAGTTATAAAATTAAAAAAAAAAAATCACAGAGATGAAAAGTGTATCATAGGGAATATAGTCAGTAACATTATAATAACATTGTTTAGTGACAGATGGTGACTACTTATCATGGTAAGCACCGAGTATAGAATTGCTGAATCAATATGCTGTATACCTGAAACTAACATAATATTGTATGTTAATTATATTTCATTAAAAATATTTTAACACGGTTATTTATATTTGAAACTATATGCAACTTTATAGACCTACAAATAAAATTGTTATGTGTTCATATTTGAATGATAATATGGCTGGATATAAAATTTTAGGTTTAAAATACTATGGGTCCTTATAAGAGAAAGGATAGGAGATTGGACAAATAGAGACACACAGGGAAAGTCTATGTGAAAATGAAGGCAGAGACTGGACACATGCAGCCCCAAACCAAGCAACAGCAAGGATTGTCGACAATCAAAAGCTAAGAAAAAGGCATGGAAAGGACTCTTCCTCTAACCCCCAAGAAGGAAATAATCTTACCTTCACATAGATTTCAGACTTCTGACTTCCAAAACTGTAAGAAATTTCTGTTGTTTTGAGCCATGCACTTGTGGTAATTTGTTATAGCAGTCATAGGGAACGAATACATAGGGGTTAATTGTTTCTTCATGTGAGAACAGATTCCATTTTCCTGGTTTTTAATATGTTGTGTAATTTTGAATTGTATTCTAGACAATGTAAATATTAAGCTGTAAAGCCCCGAATTATGCTACATTTCTTCAAAGACTGTTGACATTTTTGTTTCAGTGAATAATTTTCTTGGTTAGACTCAGACTAAAACTGTCACAAATGAGGTGGGGAACATTCAGACTTTAGTTCAATTCTTGGCTTTAGCTGCATTATGTTTCTAATTAGTTCCGAGCATTCATGATTTAGAGATTAGTCAGGAACTTGGACTGTGTTTAAACACAGAATTTGGAGTTTCTCTTCTCTAGCTCTTTCCTTTCAGGATTTCCCACTCATACACTGGCATCCCTGACTTACCTGGGCTCCTTACCCTAGTTCTTCTGTCCAAAAATTCAGAGGGATTTGTATTAAAGTTATAGCTCAGCCACACTGAGCCACAGACTGACCTCATGGGAGTTGCTTACTTCAAGGTTCAATTCACCTTCAAAATCTGCCTACTTTATTTCAGTTTCCAAACCCCTCAAGGAATTGTTTTTGGCATTTTGTCGAGAATTTATAGCTTTTATTTATGGGATTCCTGGCTTGCTAGATGTCTGCTTCTCCTAGTCAAAGCCTTCAATATCAGTGTGGTAGTGATCCCAATGTACAAGGTAGACAGCCTGTATTGTAAGGTTTAACCTACGGTTGACTTCAGGGGTAGGAACCAGTAGCCCATGTCAACTAGTTATATAGGCAAGAATTAGAAACCAAGCTAGAACATGGGCTCATTTTAACTTGCCTCTGATTCCAGAGCTGAAGCTCTTACAGACTCTTTTACAATTGGTTGAAATTGGAAGTAAGTAAGCACACCCTTCAGATTTAGGGTGCAACAGTTACGTAAATATTGGATCCTTTTTAGAAATTAGGACTCAAAATTCTGTTTTCTTCCCTTTAGAACCAATTTTTTCTTAATACTAATTTCCAAGGTAATATGAATCATACATTTATTCCTTTATCTCCAGAGCTCTATCATAACCCATACATCAAAAAAAAAAAAGCCAACTTGTGCCTTTTACAAGCCAATAGTCCTCTCTGAATATCAGAAATCTGTATTTACAACTATGCCATTCAGAGCATTTATGAGCAATATGGTGTGTGATAGTGTTAAACTAGTTCAGGCTGCATTTATCAAATGGCTGGTAGTAATTAATAGCCTCCATGTGAAATCTCATTTTTTTAAATAGCAGAAAGAATTTTTCCCAGATCCCCTAGAGGCAACTTCATCAACCATTATTTCCTTTGTCACTTACAAGGGAAAATAGTGAGCCCAGACAAACTCCAATTTGAATCTGTTCATCTCGGCCCCTGCCTTGCATTAGAATTGAAAACGTAATTTCCAACCCTTCTTCACAAATGGAATTGTTGTTATTATTCAGTTTTCCTTATGTGAGAAGCTGTCACCTCTGTCAGCTTCAGCGCATCTCCATTTGTGACTCCAAAACCAGACTCACGGGTCTGAACACACACTGTGCATCTCAAGTGAAAAGGTAATTTCTCTCCTAACACATCAAGAGCCCTACTGATAAAAGCCAAGTCCCTCGTTTGAATATTTGTTCCCATCATCTCCTAATAACATATTAATGCATCTAATGTCCTCCACATATGCCAGACATCTCTACTCCTTGGATAGTTCCTGACAGGGGATCCAGGAACTGTTATTACCTGGTACCAGAGGATGTTACTTAGGGCAAGATTATATTGGATTCTCAGTCCTGCTTCATGGAAACTGGCCTCTGGATGCTATGGTCTTGCTAAGGTACCTGCTTTCTCCCTAACTATGAGCATGACCTAGTCCTTTCCTATAGAGAACAGAGTTCATTACTCTGTAGTTCCTACCTCTCCAGAGACTGACCAGCCAGAATAAATCTGATATTATAAACAGTCTGAGACATAAGAGGCAACTTCAGAGGTGGGCATGAAGTTGTTAAAGGTATCCCACTCAAAGGACATCAGCTAATGATCATCCTAAGCATAACGGGTCAAAACAAAACAGTATAAGCATTTCCAAATTCCTGGAGTAAAAGAATTTAGCTCAGGAGTGAAGATAATTTTTGAAGGTTAGAGGCTTACAGTGGGTTTTCTGCAAAGAAGGGGAGAAACAGAAGCAAAGAAGAACTGAACTGATCTGCATGATAAAGCAGGTCCTTTGAGGGAAGAAGCCATTGCACTATAAATTGAGTTGAGGTTTCCTGGAGATTTCAGAAAGAGGGAGTGTCAGAGGGAGGCAGAATTTAAGTAGAGAGAAAAGGAGAGGGAGGATTCTGATCCGAATGAATTAAAGAATGGGCACTTAATATCATGGAGAGAGGCAGGGCTTAATGACAGGTCCAGGAGGGGCTTCTAGTGATGGCACATGACTAGTGAGGGGTTTAGGAGCAAGAATATTGGGATGTCTTCTGTTCTTATTCCCCTAGCTAGCCCTGTCCTCGGTTAAATATGTGAAACACAAGTATTGAGACACAGTGGGAAAGTTGGTGTCCATACTTGAGGCACTGAAGGGTAGGGAAGGCAGCCTTGCTTTTTCTCTCCATCTCCTGTGGCTAGCATGAAGTGGCAGCGAAGTGGCAGCAAAGTGTCCAGAGAGAATGGGTGTCTCTGGTAGATTAGTCAGTGCTGGGAGTTGTAAAATGAGAAAACAAACCACCCTTTCTCTAATACTCCAGAAAGTCAAGGCTCGATCCTACTAAAATATGTCTGAGACACAGACAGGTAATGATAACTAGTTATACTGAATCCAGTTTGTAAGCAAGGATGTGTCATGGGAAGGGAAACATGGCACACAAAAAGTCTAAGATCAAGCACAGTCACACATGTATGTCACCTAATTAATCCCCTGGGGCTGCAGTATTTTTATGGGTTCAGCTATGGTAAATTTGATCTTGCCCTGGGTTCCTATTAAAGGTGCTTCTCTCATAATAAGCAGTATTCTTCTTGATTTGTGTATGGAGTACCTTCTTACCCAGAAAAGATCTAGCTAAGGCCAGAAATTTCATCCTTCTAAATTGCAAGGTCCCTAGCCATCAAATTCACTGAATGAAATACTGAAACACCCATAGCAATCCTGAGATTATTAAATCAATTCAAAAAAGCCCTTCCAAGCAATGAGTGTAGAAAAGCAACCTTTTGTTTCTCATCAAAGACTATCTGAACCTAACAGACAGACACAGTAAAGCCAGATGTTCTAAGAAATTGCAAGTATCATCAGATAATAAAGATCTTAATTGGGTTAAAAATTAGAAGAAAATTTGATTTTAGCCATTCTGACAGGTGTAAGGTGATATCTCACTGTGGTTTTGATTTGCATTTCCCTGGTGACTAGTGATGAGCATCTTTACATGTGTCCGTTAGGCATCTGTATGTTTTCTTTGAGAAAATGTCTATCCAGGTTCTCTGTTTATTTTTTAATTGAATTTTTGGGGGGTTTTTTTGGTTGTATAACTTCTTTATCTATTTTGGATATTAACCTCCTATGAGATAAATCACGTGCAAATATCTTCTCCCAATGGCTGAAGACAAAAAGACAAGAAATAACAAGTATGGGTGAAGATGTAGGAAAAAAAGAATCCTTGTACATTGTTGGTGGGAATGCAAATTGGTACAGCCACTGTAGAAAAGAGTATGGAGGTTCCTCAAAAAATTAAAAATAAGGGGGTGTCTGGGTAGCTCAGTGGGTTAAAGCCTCTGCCTTCAGCTCAGGTCATGATCCCAGGGTCCTGGGATCAAGCCATGCATCAGACTCTCTGCTCAGGGGGGAGCCTGCTTTCTCTTCTCTCTCTGCCTGCCTCTCTGCCTACTTGTGATCTCTGTGTGTCAAATAAATAAATAAATAAATAAATAAATAAATCTTAGAAAAATTAAAAATAGGAATACCATATGATCCAAATACTACCAGGTATTTACCCAAAGAAAATGAAAACACCAATTCGAAAGGATATAAAAACCTCTATATTTATTGCAGAATTATTTACAACAGTCAAAATACAGAAGAAACCTAAGAGTCCACTGATGAATAGATGAGAAAGATGTGATGTGTGTGTGTGTGTGAGTATAAATGTATATATAATGGAATATTACACTGCTATACAAAAGACAGAGGTAATGCCATTTGTGAAAACATGGATGAAAATAGAGGGCATTATGCTAAGTGAAGTAAGTCAGACTGAGAAAGATAAATACTGTATGATTTCACTCATATGTGTAATCTAAAAATAAATGAATAAACAAAAAGCAAAATCAGACTTGTAAACACATAGAACAAACTGGTATTTGCCAGAGGGGAGTGGAGTGAGGGATGGGCAAATGGGTGAAGGGGACTAGGAGGTACAGGCTTCCAATGACGGAATGAATAAGTCACAGGAATAAAAGGCACAACATTAAGAATATAGTCAATGACATTGTAATAGCACGGTAATAGTATGGTAACAGATAATAGCTACACTTATGGAGAGCATAGCATAATGTTTAAACTTGTTGAATCACTATGTTGTACACCTGATACTAATGTAGCATTGTGTGTCAAATACCCTCAGGTAATTTTTTTTTTAGATTTTATTTATTTATTTGACAGACAGAGATCACAAGTAGGCAGAGAGGCAGGCAGAGAGAGAGGAGGAAGCAGGCCCCCTGCCGAGCAGAGAGCCCGATGTGGGGCTCGATCCCAGGACCCTGGGATCATGACCTGAGCTGAAGGCAGAGGCTTTAACCACTGAGCCACCCAGGTGCCCCTCAGGTAATTTTTTTTTTAATTAGAAGAGAGTTAATGTTTGTTGAAGTCCTACTTTGGGCCAACCTAAGTTAGACATTTTCACATACATGTGATTACCCAATCCTATAATTCCTCTGGAAAGTAGGCATTATGAAGAAATAGGAGCTTAAACCTGATTGGGGTCATTTTGGCTTCTGGTCTAACCCAAAGCCCATGACCTTTCTACACTCACATCCTGCTTCAGAAGGTGCACATGTCACAAAGGAACAGCTTGCTAACTGACTTTTCACAGGATACCCTGATGTCTCTCCATGGCACAGAATATTCCAGTGATTCCAAGCTGAGGGTTACAACCTATTTCTGCATCATGAGCTCAATTTAGTGGGTCTTAGCCAATATTTAAAGAGTAGACTAGAATGAAATAGAATGGAATGGAATAGGATAGAAAAGAAAATGGCACAATACAATGCACAAACTACAGTAAGTACTAATTTGTGAAAAAAAGTAAATATATACCTCACATATATATGTATGAATTGCATCATTATGTAAAATAAGCTTTTTAATGTGAGTTTTGTTTAAAAACATTTGAAAAATAGTAATATAAATTAAGATAGGAATTACCAAATAAAAGCATCATAGGAAATCGAATTGACTTGATGGTATTCCTTATGCAGTGGGAGTTAGGAAATACCCTTAAGCCAATCTGATTCATAGAGAGAGGCTTCAAAAAGAATGTCTCTGGCCAAAATTCCCACAACATCTTATTCTTCACATTACTGGTTCTAATCTGTGAACCCATCATCATCACCCCTGCTTCCATGAGGGGAAGGAAGAGTGGGTAGGTGGATCTCATGAATAGAGAGGTCACTGCTGGACCTAGGAGGCTCTTACTTCACCTTTTCCCTTGGCCATAGGTGTCCTCATAGACCTGTGCCTATGATATACCTGGTCCTCTGATATTCCTCATAGGTCACAACCAGGGACCACAAGCCTAACCCCAAAATTCCTTAAAGTCTAACAGTTTTATGTACAACACAGGAAGAAAGCAGATATCCCTCCCTTTTCCCCTTTCTCACCAATAACCTCATTGGCAGCCACTGGGAGATATTCAGCAGAGGTATTCCAGCTCTGTCCGGACTAGCTAGAAGTATTTCACAGAGTTTGTCCTGTCAATGCCTTCCTGCCTTGAGACAATCTTTAGCAATGACTGGGGAGGGGAACAGCTTTGGAACATGTTCCACCTCCCTCGAAATGTGTCATTAATTCTGCTTTAATATGACATATCTATATGCCATTATAACTACAGGGAAAATCTGCCTTCCATCCCTTCTACTCTCCCCACTCTTGCAGCATCTCTGAGCAAGCTTCTTGGCAGTATTTGATATGAATAGAAAACAGAGGAAATGATCCTTGCTCAGAGCAGTAATTCCTCACCATTATACACAGCTTTATAATTAACAAAACACATTCAATGCCCTATCTCAATTAATCATCTGTACAGTAGGCATTACCCTAACTCTCAGAATTGTCGGCACCTCAGAGATCACAAAAGCTAAGTGCCTTGCCCATGCTCACAGAGCCTGTGTGTGCCAAAGTCAGAACCGAAGCCTGACAGCACTAATTCTAAAAGCCGTGCTCTAACAAGAGCCAGCAGGGTTCATGGCAGACCAGCCCACCATTCCGGGACCTTAGTAATGACAATAAAAATCCCCAATCTGATACAGAGTGTATACTTGGTTCTGCTCTGTACTGAGCATGTTTCGGGGAGCACTTTGTTTTCTACAGCAACCACTTAAGTTAGGGAGTCAGGATTTTTTGTTTGTTTGTTTGAGTTAGGAAGTCTTGTTTTGCCCATTTTGTAGATGAATTCATGGAAGCTTAGAAATAGTAAGTGCACCTATCTGAGACCCCTCAGCTAGGAAGGAGGCAGCTGCATCATCTCACACCCAGTAAAAACGGTCTCCGGAATCTCAGAATGGAATAAATAGCCATCATTTCTGGGCTATGTTTTAAATTTCCCTGAGCCTCACTGTATTTGTTTGGCAAGGGCTGCCATAACAAAAGACCTCAGACTGGGCTTAAACACCAGAATTTTATTTTCTTACAGTTTTGGAGGCTAGAAATCTGAGGTCAAAGTGTCAGCAAATTTGGTTTCTCCTGAGGCCTCTCTCTCTGGCTTGCTGCTGGTTATCTTCTCCCTGTGTCTTCACATGACCTTTGTTCCATGCATATGTATCCCTGGAGTCTCTCCCTCTTCTGGTAAGGACACCAGTCCTCTTGGGTTAACGAACCCCTGACGGCTTCATTTATCCTTAATTACTTCCTGAAAGGTTCTGTCTCCAAATACATTCACATTGAAGGTTAAGAATTAAACATACAAATCCTGGTCCATAACACTCAGTTTCCCCATGCCTACAATGGGGACACTACTGTACCCCTCATCCACACTCTCCTAACTATCGTGAGGAGCAAGTAAGAGAGTGATCAGAAATCATCTGGCACAGTACCCAGCTTGGGGCAAATGTCTAAACAATGATTGTTTGCTCCCACCCTGCCCTCCAAGTAGGGTAGTCAGCAGAGGACACAGGACTTGAAAAACGTGCTAATGCATCATCGCTCAGAAGCCACAGTCTTGCTAGTGTCAGGGGAATAACAAGTTCTTGAGAGTAAGAAAGCAACTTACTGTTCGTTATGCTTCCAATTGCCACAGTTGGCATATTATATTAAAGACACTTAGAGTCGGAGAGAAGAAAGCTGCTTTGCAGGCATAAAGAACTTTATGGAAGTAGAGATTTTAGCATGCTTCATGATGATTGACAGGATGTCTTCTCTTTAAGTGAGAGCCTGTCAGGCACCATATTGTTAAGAGCTTATCAAATTTGTACACAGGATATTCTTTATTGCATCATTCCATTAGAGCCTTGCAATATTCGTGTAAAATCAAATAAAGAGTCATGCAAAATGCTGGACACTATGTGACAAGCTCTCCGTCGTCAGACGGGGATAAGTCTCGTCTTTTTAGAGATCAATGACCAAATGACCTGCACTATGAAAATGTCACAAACCAAATAAAACAGGACCTTTTCTTGGGTTCTAATGCTTGTCTAGTCGCCCTTCATCTACATTTTAAAAATAGAAGTACAAAGCAAAGACGGAACCAGTGACAGTGGACACATATTTAATGTATCCACAAGTATATTTAATGTGACCACAAGCAACTCATGGGAAGGGGAGGTGCAGGAAGAACATGAGCCAGGGATCTAGCATGAGGTCAGCCATGGACAGTATGCACCCTTGAACTCTCCATTCTCAATTTCTCACTGCAAAATGAGGTGGTGCACTGAATGATCTCCAAGGTCCACCCAACCTGGACCATTCAAACGCTGCTAAGAAGGTCACACTCCTCACATGCAGGCCTCTCCCGTTCCCCCTTCTCTGTCTATATCCACCTCATCTCCACTGCCTCCTCCCCATGGTTCTCGAGTCTGCCCCTTCAACCCTGACCTCATTTTTCAGCATCAGTCCCATGTCTCCCACGGAGCTTTGGTAATTCCCATTGCCACTGAAACCCAAGATGTTTAAAAATGGACATGGGTCTGTTTCTGCAATTTGTTTACTCATTCTGACTTCCCCAATTCTGTCACGAAATCAAGGGAATTCCATAGGCTCTGGAATCAAATCTGAGTATCAAAACTGTGTCCAGTACTTTTGGTTTCTTCTTTCATTCCCAAAGATTGATTCCTCTGTGTCAGGATTTTGAAGATACACAGATGAATAAGATACGCCCAACCTTTATGTGGAAAACCCAAAAGACTCCACTCCAAAACTGCTAGCACTCATACAGGAATTCAGTAAAGTGTCAGGATATAAAATCAATGCACAGAAATCAGTGCATTTTTACACACCAACAGCAAGACAGAAGAAAGAGAGATTAAGGAGTCAATCCCATTTACAATTGCATCCAAAACCATAAGAAAGCTAGGAATAAATTTAACCAAAGAAGCAAAGAATCTGTGTTCAGAAAACTATAGAATACTCAAGAAAGAAATTGAGGAAGACACAAAGAAATGGAAAAACATTCCATAATCATGGATTGCAAGAACAAATATTGTGAAAATGTCTATGCTACACATCTACACATTTAATGCAATCCCTATCAATATACCATCAACTTTTTTCAAAGAAATGGAACAATAATCCTAAAATTTATATGGAACAAGTAAAGGCCCGAATAGCCAGAGGAATGTTGAAAAAGAAAACCAAAGCTGGCGGCATCACAATTTCAGACTTCAAGCTCTATTACAAAGCTATAATCATCAAGACAGTATGGTACCGGCACAAAAACAGACCCATAGATCAATGGAACAGAATAGAGAGCCCAGAAATGGACCCTCAACAATATGGTCAATTCATCTTCAACAAAGCAGAATACAATGTCCAATGGAAAAAAAGACAGCCTCTTCAACAAATGGTGTTGGGAAAATTGGGCAGCCACATGCAGAAGAATGAAACTGGACCATTTCCTTACACCACACACAAAAACAGCTCAAAATGGATGAAAGACCTCAATGTGAGACAGGAATCCATCAAAATCCTGGAGAAGAACACAGGCAGCAACCTCTTCGACCTCAGCCACAGCAACTTCTTCCTAGAAACATCCCCAAAAGCAAGGGAGCAAGGGCAAAAATGAACACTGGGACTTCATCAAAATCAAAAGCTCTGGCACAGCAAAGGAAACATTCAACAAAACCAAAAGACAACCGACTGAATGGGAGAAGATATTTGCAAATGACGTATCAGATAAAGAGCTAGTATCTATAAAGAACTGATCAAACTCAACACCCAAAGAACAAATAATCCAATCAAGAAATGGGCAGAAAATATGAACAGACATTTCAGCAAAGAAGACATCCAAATGGCCAACAGACATATGAAAAAGCGCTCAACATTACTCAGAATCAGGGAAATACAAATCAAAAACACAGTGAGATACCACCTCACACCAGTTAGAATGGCTAAAATTAACCAGTAAGGAAACAACAGGTGTTGGCAAGGATGCGGAGAAAGGGGAACCTTCCTACATTGTTGGCAGGAATACAAGCGGGTGCAGCCACTCTGGAAAACAGTATGGAGGGTCCTCAAAAAAGTTGAAAATTGAGCTACCCTATGACCCAACAATTGCACTACTGGGTATTTACCCTAAAGATAAATGTAGTGATCCAAAGGGACATTGCTGCTATAGTTTATAGCAGCAATGTCCACAATAGCCAAACTATGAAAAAAGCCTAGATGTCCATCAACAGATGAATGGATAAAAAAGATGTGGTATGTATGTACACACACACACACACACACACACACACACACACATACACAATGGAATATTATGCAGCCATCAAAAAAACCAAAATCTTGCCATTTGCAATGATGTAGATGGAACTAGAGGGTATTATGTGAAGTGAAAGAAGTCAATCAGAGAACGGCAACTATCATATGATCTCACTGATATGAGGAATTTGAGAAACAAGACAGAGGATCATAGGGGAAGGGAGGGAAAAATGAAACAAGACAAAACCAGAGAGGGAGACAAAGCATAAGAGACTCTTAATCTCAGGAAACACACTGAGGGTTGCTGGAGGGGATGGGGGTGGGAAGGATGGGGTGGCTGGGTGATGAACATTGGGGAGGGTATGTGCTATGGTGAGTGCTGTGAATTGTGTAAGACTGATGAATCACAACCTGTGCCCCTGAAACAAATAATACATTAGATGTTAATAAAAAAAAAAAAAAAGATACCCCCATCCTTCAAGAAGCTCCATGTCCATCTATGGGACACTGAAAATAATAACCAACCTCTTTGAGGCAGAATGTCTCATATTTTAAATGGGAAAACACCCACCTCTTAGGGCCACTGGGAGCTTACCAGCTATGTTAAGCACTGTGTTCCTTTTTAGTGTTTTTGCTCCCTTACAACCCACACAGATTTCTTCCTCTGCTTCCAGGGTTGTAAGGCCTGACTACTCTCTGGTGTGGCCACAAACTCCTTGGACAGAGGCTACCTTATCTCTCTAGATCTCTCACATTTCCTGACATACATAAGGTGTTCAGGCAAGGATTGCAGTTACTGTGCTATAAGGCTGACAAACTTCAGGCTAGAGGGCTTCTGAGCTCCCCGAGGACAGGGGATTTGTCTTTCTCTTCAGGCATCAGTGCAAAGCACAAAGCCCAACACATAGTAGGTTCTCAAAAAATAATAACTTTCATCATACCACAGAGAAGGCAAGGCCCCCGATGCTAACAATTCTTCACTTAAATACAGGAACCTCATCTCCCTCTTGCATGTGTCAAGGAAAATTAACAACATGATTTGGATGAACAACAGGGAAGCCAGCACAATTTCCCCTGACTTTCCCATCACAATTAGTAATAGACTCGTTCTCTCATTTCTCCCTCCCTTATCTTTTCATTGTTCAGTAGAGAATGAAATGTGCTGATGAAAACTCACAAAAGGTGCTGAAGCCAACTGAAAAGGCAAAGAGGAAAAAAAAAGATTTTTAGGAAAGAGGGAAGTACAATAGTAGGAATAATAAACCAAGGCACCAGGAAAATCTCCGCCAGGTGGCCACAAATGGTTTTCTATTTCTGTCCTTGTCAAGTGCATCGTAGGATGAGACCACGCGCAAATACTTCCTCTCTGACAAGAGACACTTTTGTGCACTGAGTCCTTCATTAGTTCTGTTATATCAGGTGAGCTCATGTTCCTCTGGGCAGTTTTATTAGCACTCTCGATCCTCAAAACCCTTAAACCAAGTTACCATCACACTGATCATTATTAGCATTGCTCAAAGTACACGTTCTAAAAACTCATATTAAAAATGCCCTGATTCATTTCCAACTAAAGAGTTTTTAGCCCAAGGAACTTAGCACATCTGTTTTAGAAATCAGTCATCTATGAAAGGCTTTTCTCTTCTGTACATTTTGTAGGCAGAGAGCAATAACCCAGCAGGCTTTCCTTTATCTTTGGAAAAAGGAGTCAAATTCCATTTATAAAGGAATCCTTAAAATAACTTGGAGAAACATCTGGCTCTCGTGAGTGGTCTAGGTCAGGATGGCAGTCACCAATTAGTCAACCATTGGAAAACAGATGGATTCAAGTGCCAAAGCTGTGCTAGGTGTCCTTGCCCCCAGGTTAACCACCATATTCCCTTCTCCCCCTCACTGGGAATATGGCAGGGGCAAGGGAGAATCTGATGTGAACAATACAAGACCAGGTGATCACAGCGGAGGAGATGGTATGCCAGCTTGGACCTGAGAGGCTGGGTAGGAACGGACAGCAGGAGGGAGAAGGGAAGGCATGAGTAAAGTCGGAATATAAACAAGGGCCTAGACACACTTCGTGCATCAACTGACCTTCTACCAGGTTACTCTCTGGGCAGGTCCAGAGCCAAGAGGACAGAGGCAGATCAGCCATGACACTAATGAAGGTTTAGGTCATGTAACTTTATAAAATTGGCAAAAAGTCGTTTTAAAAAGTAGTTTGACTTCATCTGATTTAGTCTCTTACCAATCCAGTTTTCCCTCCATTGTCTTTCCCCTTTAGAGTCAGTAGCAATTAGATTGGCTTTTGAGCATTTTGGAGATACAACTTTTGGGAAGTTGAGTTGGGGAAACATTTCATTTATCTTTAGTGGAATGTATTTATGTAGAACATGAAAACTTCTGAGTATAATTAAGTTACTGCTTAGCCATTCTGGCTTCCAGAAACATTCTTAATACAATCCATTTAAAGAGCACTGAAGGTGGGTCAATGAAAAGAAAAAAGTGAAATGGCCTGAAATCTTACTTCTTATAGGGAAGAAAAAAAAAACAAAACTGATTGGTATTTGCCCAAACTTGACAAAAATCCTAAGAATTTACATGAAATTACCAATAATAAGTTGTGACACTGAATAAAATTATCCTAAATCACGAGTGATATAAACCAATTTCAATCAACTATGAGAAAACAGTAGATAATCTATTTTCTCTATAGACAATATTATAAAATCACTGTAATGGGAAAAAGTGATCAAACACCGCAAAACAAAAAATGCACAAATAAAGAAGCTTATTTATTGTTTCACTGATTAAAACAATGAGCAATTTCCCCAAAGTTTGTGACATTGGTGGTATCTGTCAGCTTTTTAACCTTTGTCATTTGTTATGATTCCTTTTATCATTCTAAAGGGATAATTTTATACCTAACTTTGAATTATTTTTCCTAAAGCAGATCCCCTAGGATCAACAGAATAACACAAGAAATATGCTATTTAAAAAGCATGTAAAATACAGTAAGGGCCTAGAGAAGTGATTTCCTAAAGCAGCCTGAGGTGCTAGGAAAGAGGACACATGGGGAGAGAAAGGATGGCATTTGGGCAAGTGTTCTCAAAGATGGCAGAGCTCAGTACAGAATAGTAGGCAGAAGGAGGCAAGATGGCCCACAGCGGATGGCCCGTGGCTTCTGATGGCCCAGGTGGATGGTTGGGTTGTTCTCAAGTAACTAAGGCCCTTTGAGTCCTGCAGCTTCTATCCATGTTTTCGTGTCTTGTCATTTTCTCTATTTACCAAAGAGCATGTTTCATTTGCCAAAAATCTAAAAATAAATGTAATCACTTTTTATACTGGTAGCAAACATTATACTTTTCTAATATTGCTCCATTATTAACACTCATCAAGTAAGACTATTTTGTCCTCACAGACCTTCTATGCATCCTCAAATGGGATCCTACTCAGTTTCTGTCTATGCCCTCCTGAGGAAGGACAAAAGGACTGCCCATCCACCCAACCTCCGAAGTGACAACTAGCCCCTTCATGAACTTGTTGTTATTAGTTCACTTATCTTCTTCTATAGTATACACAGAAAGGAAATGAAAACAAAGAGAAAGTGAATGATTGTATATTGGCCAACAACATTTCCTTTATAGAAGGATCCTTGATTGTGTCCCTAAAAAGGAAAAAAAAAAACTAACATTCCTTGTGTACCTGCCATGTGCTGCACATGTTGGCCACCTTGTAGACATTATTATATTTATTTCTCATTCCCACCAGTGCAATAGATGTCATTATCCCTAAGAAGTTAACTTACCTAAGATCACAAAGACTGCCCAGCAGTGACTGGATTTGTCTGACCTGAAATTCTGCTCATTTCAGTACATGCATGCTTCCCTAGCCTCCCCCTTAGGGTTTCTCTGCCTCCAAGTGACTGAACGTAAAATAATGTCACACTTTGGGGGGGAAAAATCACTTTTCAGTGAAAAATCTCAAAAAACGCAGAGGTATCACTAAGATGGTCACTTGTCTTCCTCATTGGCCTACACTTAGTTAAGCCAAGTCTTTGAGTTGATTCTCCATTGCAAGTATGGAGGAAAACCTAATTTTAAATCAGCATTTGGCCAAGAACAAGACTACCTTTTCAAGGTTTACCCAACACTCGGTGTTGATGAGCCATCCTTTAAAGGGAACAGGAATGGCAGGGTTGAGAGATTCTAAACCAGGCACCACAAAGGCTCCTATTGAAAAAGAACAGAATCCCCTGCCTCCCGCAGCAGATGCCATTCACTCCAGGGACTGGATGTCAGCACAAGCCCAAGCACATTTCATTCATCCTTGTCCAACCCCAGGGAGCCAGGGCACTTTATTCAAGGCAGAATTTTCAAAGTGTCTACCATCCCCTCCTTGCCATCTCCCTCCAGCCAGGTGGCCAGCTGATTCTGATTGATCCCAACATGTTTCTTCTCGGGGCTGATTTTTACAAGCCTGTGAGGAGTCTCGGGTGTGGGCTTTTCCCCCTAGTGCTTCTAATAAACCAGGTCCTCACGCTTGCAATAAAGCCTGCTTTAAGAGACTCTCCCTGGCCAGCCATGCAGCCCTTCAGCAGGTGATCCCTCTCTTCGGGGGCTTTCAAAACTTCAGGATCTAAAAATCAGACGCTTGGAATGACAGCACATGACGTGACCCTGGAGGAAATCTGCTTCTCTTTTTTGTGGGATGTCTGCTGTTTTAGAATTCTCAGAGGGACACTCTCCTGGCTGAAGGAATCTTCAGGGGATGAAAGCAAGGAAGATGGAACCAAGAGATTTCATTATCATCCCTGGCAAGGGGTTTGGGTTGGGGGAGGGGGTCTTGCCTGGGAGACCCCCTGCTGTCCTGGGTGCCATAATTCTAGAGATTTAACAGCCAGAGCAGACCCGCTGTGATGGGAAGCCAGGATGATCAAGGGTAGGCAGCCTTTGCAGTGTTAGGAAAGCTTTCAAACGATACAGCTTCCTCAGCCTGAAAAGACCAGAACTCAGAAACAATCCAATCAAAGTCTCCGAAGATAATGATGAAGGGAAGTGAGAAGTTGTACATGGCCTTGTTCAGCTAACCCTACACATGAGGACTGGGGAGCAGGCTCCAAATTGGAAGGAAGCCATTTGGGAACAATTGAAAGGAAATATAACCTCACACAGCAGGTAGGAAACTTATGGGACTTACCAGCCCTGGAGGTGGTATAGGCCACTTATAAATAGACTCAAAGCACATTTAGAGGCATTTGTGAAATAAGAGATTCACTGTGGATCACTGAGGAGAAGGCAAGGTGTTTGACGGGTTTGCCATAGTCATTTGAAATTGACCTAACATGCAATTACAGACTTTTTGCCCCATGGCACACAAGATAAATGGCATTTACAAACACAACACACACTCTCATGGTACCCCCAAATTTTGACCCCTGGCATAGACAAAATATGAGTCATACCTCCACCATTTTATTATTTACTCAAGCAATGATACTAGAATGCATGTGAAACAGAGTAACATAGTACGGCTAAAACCTGAAATTTTTTGGAGAACAGATTTTTGAAAATTTCACTTTAAGAATTCCACAGGCTTCTGTCTCATAGGCACATTCTAACTCATGCAGCCATGGCTTCAGAGCATGCTGAGATTTCAGTGATGAAACTTCAAGAATAGGGGAGTAAACTGGATCTGGAGCGAGTCTGAGATGCTCTAGGAGGAAAGGAAACATGGCTGTGGCTTCTAGTATTGTTAAACTAATGTACAGTATAGTGCTCACAAATATTTATTTAATTTATTAATTATCCAGTAACAGTAGTTTCTCTCTCACATGCCAACCTGAGCCCACCCAAGGGATACACAACCAGTGTCAATCATAGTGTCCCAAGAATCTGAAAAAATTAGAGTATCTTTCAAACTAAGCTCAGTCTGTGGGGAGACTGATCAAACAGGCAGCGCACCTGTCCTCTAGCAAGTCCTGCTCCAAGCAGGTCCTTCCAAATGGGTCCAGCATCACTGCCAGTAGCCAGGATTTCAAGAGCAGGGGTCTGGAAGGGTCTAGAAGGAGGCTAGAAGGAAAAAAGAAGAGGTTCTAACCAAGTCAACAAACCATAGATCTGGTCTCTGGATGTGGTAATAAACTGGAAAACCACCCAAAACAAAACAACAATTGTTTTTAAAAGAGAAAATTCCAGGGTATTTGGATCAAGGGCTCCAAATGGGGTGAGGCCATGTTGATGAGTTACCCAAGGCAGATCAGACACCAGATCTGCAGATGATTCCAGACCAACTCAGTGATGGCAGCAGGTTTCTGAAACACTGCAAGGTGTGATCTCTGGAGTCTTTAGGCATTATAAGTAGTAACTTCTAGTGTTTTTCTAAGGATTATATAATGTCTATACAACCCTAAAATACTCTTTCATATATTGTAGGAACCTGAAAAATGATGGCAACTATTATTTAATGCTTGTCAACTTAGTTGAGCCAGGTAATGGAGCTGAGACCTTGCCCTGGCAAGTCATGCACCCATGAAATTGACTCCACAGATTTTGGCTGGCTTAATTGCTAACATCCCTGATGGCCATCTTGTCATGTAAGAATATCTACAACAAAAACAAAAATTGGAATTTGAGTGAGGGGGTAGTTAGGTCCTTCTAGAACACTGAAAATTTAATTGGTTGTTGAGGGTTGAATTCTGTCCTCTCAAAATTTATTTGTTAAAGTCCTAACTCCCAGAACCTCAGAATATGACCTTACTTGGAAATAGAATTTTGTAGATGTAATTAGTTAAGATAAGGTCATACTGGAGTAGGGTGGGCTTCTAGTATGACCAGTGCCCTCATCACAAGGGGAAATTTGGACACAGATGTGCACACAGGAAGAATGTCACTGAAGTTCTGCTGCCAAGAGCCAAGAAACTACTAGATTTGGGAGAATGACTGGAATAATCCCTCCCTAGCGCCTTCAGAGGAAACATGGCCATGTCAGCAACTTGATCTCGGACTTCTGATCTACAAAACAATAAACTTGATCTCAGACTTCAAGATCTACAAAACAATAAATTTCTGTTGTGTAAGCCACTCACTTTGTGGTACACTGTTGCTGTTGCTGTTGTTAAGATTTATGTATTTATTTATTTGAGAGAGAGAGTGCATGCAGGAAGGAGGTGGGGACAGAGGGAGAGAATCTGAAACAGACTGCCCACTCAGCATGGATCCCGAGCTAGGGCTCTATATCACGACCCTGAGATCAGGACCTGAGATGAAATCACAAATCAGTTGCTCAACGGACTCAGCCACCCAGGCACCACTGGGGTACATTGTTACAGCAGTCCTAGCAAACTAATACACAGGTTCATACAAAATGTCTAAATGCAAATGATTAAAAATTAACTTGACGGAATCATCTTAGGAGTGTTCCCATTAGAAGGAAAGTTAAATTCCTAACTTACTAGCAGTTGAATGCTATCTGTATGGAATGGCTTAGTCTTCCTGAAATCATTAGTGACTTACTGGACTGATTACCTTGCATAACAAGTTAGGATGAGAAATAACCCATTTTGAAAGCCCCCAAACCTTCATACTAAATTCTACAAATTTATGAGCAAGGACTAAAAGGAACCTTGGAAAAACCCAAGAGCTTTTGTATTAAGCGACGATGGCATGTGGTGACTATATATAGCTGATAGATATAGACACAGACATGCGCATATACACATACACACACACACATATGTCTATGTATGTATACACACATATATGTATTCATATATTATCTTTAAAGATATGCTGGCTTCTCATTGTTGAAATTCATCACCGTACTAGTATGAGTTGGATGTTTACTCTTCAATCTCCTGTCCGGCCTTGTGTCTAAGCCGGCTCATACATGCTGCTCCTAGAGGCACCTATTAGCAAAGGACCCAGCCCTCCCTGTTGATTCTGAGGGTCAAACTGTTATCTAGAACATGCAGCCTTTAAAAGTCAGACCCACAGAAATAAGGAACTAGAAAATAACTGCAATTTAGATCAAATGATTCTGAAGGGAAAAAAGGAAAGTGAGAGCAGCTAAGAGAATGAGAGATTGATTCTTTCCTCACAAATGAAGTCAAGATTATTCATTCTTGCCCTTTTTTTAAGGACAATTAATAGGAATTTCTAAAACTCAGAATGTCGAAATCATTAGTAGCTGATCACTTGAAGCAAAAATGCAGCTGTTATGATTAATGGCTGAATTTTAAATACTTGAGACGGATCGAGGCGCTCTCCCACACCGCCCTGCTTGTCATATGTGCCTCCCCAGGATGTTGCCGAGTGTGATGGCATCTCAACAGGTTCTTTCCTCACGAAAATTTTGTGTAATTCCCCCTGAAGAAATTCTCACTAAAATCCAAATTCACTCATTCATCAGACAGCATGAGGTAGGAGGGTATAGTAGAAAGAGTATTTATGAATTTAGAAGGCAAAAAATAGCTCTTGGTCTTTGCTTTGCCATGTTATGCAACTTAGGTATGTCATTCAAACACTTACTTTCTAATCTGAAAAACGGAAGTGGGATGATAAAGCCTTCATTTCCTGATACATAGATAATTTGTGCACAATATTACGTGTTATTCAAACATAAAGTATTGGTACCCTGCTATGTGTAAGACACGTGATCAATGAAACAGATGAGGGGAGGGGGGTAGTAAGGATGAGTAAGAGCTGATTCGGACCTCAAGGACATTTTAGGCTAGAAGGCATGGAAAATCATTTTACAAATAATCAGAATTTCAGGTGGGAAAAAGGAAATAGCATAGAGGTGGAATCACTTCAGGTTTGGGGGATGGCAAAGAATCCAAGAAGGCTTCACAGAGGAAGTGATACTTGTGATACAAGGCAACTGAAACTTGGAGGTCAAGGTTTCTGAATTTTGTTGAGCAGGGGGAGCCAGAAGGGAAACCAACACCACAGAGGGAAAGTAAAACCTTCCAATTCCCTTGTCGAAGCAGGAACCCAGTGTTCTTGTTAAGCCGCCTGAAAGCATGGCAAAAATAGAACAGGTCAAGCGTGTCTCCATATCAAACCATTTCCATCTCTCCAGCGTTACTAAAAATGAAAGGGCGATCATCTGGATGGGGATAATATGCCCTTGTTCTTGTCTATCAGATGCTTTAAAGCCCCCCCAAAATTCTGCAATACCTCAGATGAAGGAAAAGGAGACTGCCATGGTGGGCAACTCTTTTTTTTTTTTTTAATTTTTCTAAACAGAGAATAGTAAAATCTAAAGAAATAGTTAAGAAGATGGAAACAATGGGGGAGCGTGACTGGCCCTCTTCCCTTGGAATATGATGAGAGTAATCAGGTCTTTCCATTCCAGTCCACCCTCGGCACCTCTCACAGGTTCAGCTCCTTAAAAGCCAGTTTTGATCACATCACCATTGTGCTCAATGGACATGACTCCCTGGTGCCTATAAAATTAAGCTCGCATTTTTTTTTAATTAAAATCCTCCACAAGAGGATCCCAACTGATTTTTCCAACATTATCTTCTTTCTTTATCTTCATTATCTCTTCCCTTTGTTCCAGCCAAACTGGAAGACATCCTGTCCCTGAAACTCCTTTGAACTTCCCTCCTCCCTTCATGCTCAGACTCTTGTTCCCTGGTCCTTAAAGCCTTTGTCCTATATCCACCTTTCAAAATCTTAGCCATTGTTCTAGGACAAATCCAAATGTCATCCCCATCCAAATTAAATAATCGCAGCACTGAGCCCCTCCCAGGAGCACCTTTCATTTGTTCACTGAAGAGGCAAACATGAGAAGCACCTGTTCTGCCTTTTACTTGCTTCTTCAGAGAAGGACAGACGCATAAACAATTAACTATAAAACATAGTGTCTTTTAAGAGTCATTTTAGGATCCGTGTTTGATATTACATGTTGGATATTATCAGGTAACGCTGGAAGCAGCATGAAGGGCAGACTAAGTATGAAGATAACAGGAAGCTACTGTTACAGTCCCCACAAGACATAACGGGAGTATGCACCATGATAGGGGCAGTGTACATAAAGAAAGGATGCATATGAGGTTTTTAATCTATTAGGTCTTTCCTAACCTACCTCTCATTCATGAGCAGGTATTATTCCTCCCTATCTCATTTCAACCACAGCTCATATCTTTACATGTATTAGAATTTTTTGACTCATATTGCAGTAAGTTTTATGTTTTATCCTCCCAATAGTAAACCAAAAATTCCTGAGTCTGGATTGTGGTAGTTGCTCAAGTAGTGAGTGAAGGGACTTGCAAAAAATTGTCTTAGGGATCATTCAGTTGCCAGAAATAGAATCCCATTCAATCTAACTTGAGGAAAGGGAGGTCTGTTATTAGGATACAGGCACAGCTCATGGAAAGCGGGGACAGGGAAACAGAACCAGACTCCATGAAGGAAGTTCCAGGTTGGGGACAATTATGAAACAATTCTCAGACTCTGGATCTCTCAGTTCAAATTCTCAAGAGAGAAGATATGACTGACTATCCCAGGTCTAGTCAACTGTGGCCAGTAGAGGTAGAGTCACACGATATGAGCATGGCAAAGAGAGTCTACCCCTTACACTAGGGTTGGTCACTGCTTCCCTGTGTAATACATCTTTGACAGAGATAATAATAATTTTCAAAACACTCCACAGATGTTGGTCTCAACTCTTCTTAAACCACAATCCTGTGAGATAGAGATGGGTCCTTTTTCTCTTAATCTCCCTTTATAAGCAAGTGAAGAGGCTCAGAGAAGCAAAGGGATTTGCTCAAAATAACACAGGAAGTCATTTGTAGAGCAAAATATCTAAACCTAGGAAAACATATTCCTCAAACCCAAGACTGTTTTGATCTAATATGCAATGTTCCAAAACATTCAGAACTCATTCTTTCACTGACAAATATCTGCTGAGCACTTACATGGACACATTTATATGAACTAAACCCTGCGTTTGGTACAGGAGAGAATTTTTTAGAACAAACCATTTTACTCATGCTGGTCAACGAAGAGAGAAGGCATCTTTCCATTTCCCACTCAAGAAATGGGCCAAAGGGGAAAGTGGTTTATTAAAGTAAGGAAACTTCTCCCCAAAGTTTCTATAATTAGTTCAGGTATTTAGTGATATTCTAAAGTTATTTTATTCTGCAATAATATTTAAGATTAATATATTCTCTCTGGTATCTATAGTAACCGGTCTTTCGGCGTAGTATTAAGATTGGGGATTTATTTATATTTAGGCTTCACCCAAGAGGAAGATTTTTGTATAATTTATTGTTACATTTAGAGAGCATAAAACCTTTAGGCCACAATGTGTAGTTAATATTCAGAATTAAGTCAGTTTATTATGCATCAACTGGTAGGTCAAATTCAGCTTTGTGTGCTATAATTTATAATACAGGTTTTTGCCTGGAGCAACATGGAAGGCCTGGAGCAGTGCTGTGAATTATTACAACTAAATCGGGCACTACCTGCCAAAATATACACTATTACTTGTATTTCTATCGCATGAAGACTATAAACATGATTTCCGCGAGCTCTGTGCTGCAAGGACATCTAAATAAAATATCAGTTTCATGACCGGTGTCAGCATTAAGAAACTTCTTTCCTTTATTTGCAGCTGCTGCGAGTCTGGGTTTGTGTGGCAATTCACTTCTTAGCCACTTACAAAATGGCAGTTTACGGGTTTTATGCCTACACGGCAAATTTCTCCCTTTTAATGGGTGCACCAACTATACTGCAGTACACTTATGATCATTATTAAAAGTGTATTTGAAAAGCAACCTTAAATATGGCATTTAATAAGCCAAAATAATTTAATAAAAGATTCAGTGCATACTTAAAGTATATTATGATTTTCTTTGGTTGAATACCATTTGTGTTTTTGATCACTGTTCACCCAACTCCTTGGCTAGGACTGCTAAACTAAAGCTTGGCGGAGCTCTTTTTGAACTGTGGGTTTCAATTGTCTTATTTCCAAGGGATACTTTATGCTCTACACAAAGGCTAGCAAATGCGGTCACCTCTTGATTATGTGAGAGTGGATTCCTATTTTAAAGATCTGTAAAAATGATAGAAAACAATTTCAATCTGCATCACAAAGTAGGAGAAAGTTAAGTAAACTGGAATGTGCAATCTGTATTTATGGCCATTTACATGATGTTTACAAGGAGCATACAATCAAACTTTTTTAATTCTGATCTAGCCTTTCCCAGTGAAGGTCAAAGTCCAAAATTAATGTTAGGAAAACACTGAAGCTCAGCTAGTGGAAAATCATATCACACATTCCAGGCACTTGGGAAATGAGCTGGATTTCAGCAATACCTGTCTCTCTCCCTCTCTCTGAAAGGGGTACATGTTATTGGCATCAGTGAGAAAAATTTAGCCAAAGAAGAAAAGACAAGGGGAAATAGATTTGCCCTAATAAAAATTAGGTATTTCTTGTAGTCATTATTATCCAAAGTCTTCAAAGGAAATAATAAGGGCAAAGATCCTGAGGTGGGAATGAGCTTATAATGTTCAAGGAACACCAAGAAGGTCTGTATTTGTAAGGAAAGGAATTCTAACTCAAAGTTTTAAATAAGCTAACACTTTTAGTGTTGGATACCAAATTTTAGTAACCTCTAATAATTTACACTGTAGGAGTCTAATAAATCGAGTCCTTAGTCCTATATAAGAAGTGAAAAAAAGAGAAACTAAGGTGATCTTTCAAATGGATGCAACATACGCCCATAAAACGCAAACAAAGAAGTGGGCTTTTAAATCAAATCCTTGTCTATCAGGAAGTTGGCTGCAATCAAGTTTAATAATCACCAGAGGAAACAAGGGACTCTCACTCTTATTCCCAGTTGGTGTACCAGAAGTTGCTCACAGCCAAGAAGCTAGCAGATTCATGCTGCTGAACTAGGTTATCGGGGAATGACCAAGGAGACATATTCCATGGTAAGATATTAGCTGTCTCATATGATGAAACAGAGGGAAGGCAGAGAAGCAGAGATGGCTGTCCAAGCAACAGTGGTCACCTGGTTAGCTCAACTGGATGACATTTAAGGTCATTCCAACCCCAAGATTCTATATACCAATACCCCCTGCCTAAAAGGACAGAGATGTACCATTCACTCAGCAAACATGCAACAAGAGCCTTCTGCACCATGGCATGCTGCCTCCAAAATGGCAGTAAGCTACTTCAAAGCAGTGATTATATTTAATATGTGTCTTATATCCTTTTGGCTTGAGTACGAAGCACACAGGTGTGGGAAGAGACCACCCCTTTCAGGCACAAGGGATCATTCCTGCCCCCAGAGGTGCAGTTGCTTCTTGTCACCTGAAATGGGGACTCTTGAGTATGCATCTAAAGGTGAAATTTGGCTCATGCCATAAACACTTTGCTTGCCTGATTAAAGAAAACAGATGTGTGGCCACCTCATGTAAGGGAAATCACTGCTCAGTGAGCCATGTGACTAGGCAATCTGGAACAGGTGTGCAGCCTGGCAAGCAGACCCCAGACAAGCTTCTGGAAAGATACAGGACAATGACTGCAGTGTGCTAACTGGCTGCTCTTTTGTGTTGCCTCACAAGCCATGAGGTTGAGAAGATGCTAAAACTTTTGCTACGCCAGCATCAGAGAGAACCACACGTAGCAGCTGGTAGGTTTTGGGTCAAAGCCAGATGGTCTTTTGGGCACATAATCATCAACTTGGGAGTCTCCATAATTCAGGAAGTTCCTAAGGTTTAATGAGATGCCATCATTTCATTCTTCAACAATTCAACAAATATTTGTTGAGCACCACTCAAAGCAGCTTTAAAAATCTTACATTAACCATCTATCAGGTTTCCAACATTTACTAAAAGATCACCATATTCTTTTGACTTCTGGGATTGCGATACTTTCTGAACTACCTCCCCCACAGTATGTTTGTTCCTATTTTAATAGTTTTTTAAATCAGAAGTCTTGTTTCTTTTTTTCCTAAAAATCTATAATGTGGCACACATTAGACATAATTATTTGATAGTATCTTAGCAACTAGAAATATCACATTTCAATCAATTCTTGTTGACCATGATAAGATTTTATGAACAAGAAATTCTGATTAGGGCTTTTCTTTTAAAAATGGAAGAAAAGGAACAAATTACTGGTGCATGCAACAATATGTTGAATCTCAAATATATTGAGCTAAGTGAAAGAAACCAGATACCTAAGGCTACATCCTGTTTAATACTATTTGCATGACATTCTTGAAAAGACAATGCTGAAGGGTCAAAAACAGATAAGTGGTTGTCAAAGCCTGGAGGGTAGAGGTAGATTTGACTACAAAAGGGATGAGGGACTATTTGGGGGTGATGAAACCATTTTGTATCATGATTGTGGTGGTGGTTGCATGACTACAGTTTCTCAAATCTCTTAGAGCTATACACCAAAAAGGTGAATTTTTCTGTACATAAATAAAAGAAAAGTGAATAAAAAGAAAAATTATTTTCAAATAATTAAAGAATTATGTTGTTGAGCATGCACAAACAACTGGGGCAGGGTCTTAATTATTATTGCACTGTGTATAACAGAAAAATCCTTCCTAAATAAAGGTCCACAGTAGTAAAATATTTGAGAACACAGAGACTATATGGTAGACTCATAGTTGACTTTAAATAGCCTCAGATTATTCAGACAGGACTCATAGTCACAGAGCTGCTATAGCATGTTTGTAACCTCAGATATATACAGAAAAGAGAGAAGAGGGAAGCTTACCCCCTTCACCTCACCCTTTCTGCATGGGAAGAAAAAAGAGTCCTCAGCACAAAAGAACAGATATCATTTTACTAGAAAGTAAACTCCACAAGGGCAAGGAATTGAATTACATATTGAGGCATAGCTAGTACTCTAGGAAGCATGAGACACAAGAAGGGCACTCAAAAATACAGTGCTGAATGAATGAATGAGTTGCAGCTGAGCTGCCTACATTTACTCAAGTGATCATTCCCCAATTCCAAACACATGACTATATCAGATAAAATCTAACGAAAGGATGTAGGACACTTAGGAGAGTTTGAAAGCAAGGCAGGCGACAAAAATGAAGAGAGAACTCAAAGTCAGAGAAGAGAAACTAAAGAGAAATGGCCCGTGTGAGTCTTGGATCTGTATTTAAGTCCTAACAGCTGTGGGATGGGTTTCTGATGTGCGCAGGGAAAGAAGACCAATGGCTTTGTGCTCCTGAAAGGCTAAAACTGATCTTGCCCAGACCCCTGAAGGGCTGCCTCAAATCTGAATCGGAGTCTAGAAGAGCTTTACCCAACAATGCAGGGAAGCAGAAAGTAAGGCTGACTCTACCGCACAAGGGTGAAGAGTCACCTGAAAGTATCTGGAATGTCCAGTTTGTGCCATGTAAATCTATGAGTCTAAATTCACAACTTTTATACTGTGTGGCCCCTTACCCTAGCTGAGAAAGTAGCATAAACATTTAATGGAATCCGGTTAAAGGCAACCACCAAGTTACTACTGGCCCACTGGACTCCCACAGAAAGCAAGCCCCACCGAAGTAGATTTCATAGCCCAAGATGACAGATAATACAAAGTAAAACCACACCATGAAAAGAGTCCACTGAGGCAACTGCTGTGCCTAAATAAAGTGATTTGAAAGAGGCTTTAAAATAATTATGATTGAGTATTAAAGAGGGCACATATTGTATGGAGCACTGGGTGTTATACACGAACAAGGAATCATGGAGCACTACATCAAAACTAATCATGTACTCTATGGTCGCTAATGTAACATAATAAAATAAAAGAAATCATAAAATAAAATAATTATGATTGACATGGTCACAGCAGAGGCAGATTATAAGGTTAATGTAACTAACTTTTCAGGGTCTCTCACTAAAACTGGCCCTTCCCAAAGTCTTGAGAAGGAATCTAGCAATGTACTCAAGTGGTCTCTCATATCTTCATAAAATCTATAAAATATATTTTAACCTTAATTGGCTACAGTTACTTGCGACTCTCCTTTCTGCCTCTAACACATTTCTATTTTTATTTGAAGGCATCAGAATGGCAAGGGACCATTTAGTTTGGATACATTTAGTGTGGATTTAGTGAAACATATTTATGTGGTTCATAGTCATTTCCATATAGTGACATGAAGGTACAAGGCAAGAGACTGGATCCCAATATAAACTTGTCCTATACTACCTGAATCACAAATAAGTAGAAAAGAAAAGAAAAAAACTGAAATGTATAGAGCTAGATGCTGATATGTAAAAATTATCCCAATTCTTACAGCTTGTATATGAAAGAACTTAGAGGTTTTCCCAAATGTGACACCAATTGGTAAAATGAGTGATACTGCCAAAAGCTATATGTGAAGCCAAAGCTAATTTTTATAAACCACAAATGATCAAATATGCTAAAGAAAAGGCTGTTATCTTTTCATTTTCTCCTTTAAAATAGTATTATAAACTTGTCATATGAGGATGAGGTCAGCAATTAATTAACAAAACTATAAAGTTATTTTTCTAGATTTTGTGATATTTGTAGTATTTGTCAGCTTTTTGAAATTTTTTGATGTGTGATTTTTTTTTCTCATTCCAACTAAATATTCACTATTGCACTTAATTTAATATTTGTAATTGTATATTCTTGTTCTTAAAGAGAGGCCTCTCAAAATGGACAAGCTTCAGGTCCCACAAAACCTTGATCTACCTCTGGTTCAAAAGTTATCAGCAGGAATAGAAATTATATGGTTAAAAATAGGCAACAAGAAAAAGAAAAGATTTGAAGAATCAAATATGAAATCTAGAAATAAAAATATAGAGCCAGCGAAAAAATCCAGTGGAAGGGCTGAACATAAAACTAGAAAGAACCACAGAGACTAAGTAAATTATAAAAGTTAATATAAAGAAACTCTCAAAATGTAACACGAAGACACAGAAAGTATGAAAAAGAGTTTAGATACATGGAGATACAGTAATTTCTAACATATATATTAGGGAATCCAAAACATGCAAATAGAAAGAATGGAGGAGTCAATATTCCAAGAGATAATACTCAAGAATTTTTCAGACTTGAAGGGAGAAGTCCTCATATTGTAAGAACATACAAAATCCTGAGAATAATAAATTAAAACAATGCACACCCGCACACACAGTACTATAACAGTGCATTATAAATAAATAGACAACTTCAAAAGCCATTAGAGACAAAAAGAGATATTAACAAGTAGCAGCAGTTAGGCTGACTGAAGACTTCTATAAGTAACAACAAATGTCAGAGACAATGCAACATACTATCCAGCTAAACTAACATCCAAGAATGAATGTTAAAGGGGCACCTGGATGGCTCAGTCGGTTAACATCCAGCTCATGATTTCAGTTCAGGTCATGATCTCAGGGTCATGGCATTGCACCCCATGTTGGGCTCCATGCTCTAGCCCAGAGTCTGCTTAAGATTCTTTCTTCCTCCTTCTTCCTCCCTCTCTGTTTCTTCCTCCCGCTCACATACTCTCTCCCTAATGAATAAATAAAACCTTTAAAAAAAAGAATGCTAAACAATGGCATTTTTAAATAAAGACTGAGAGAATTTATCACACACAGATCCCTTTGGAAACACACACTACTGGTATACTTCAGGAAGAAAAAAAGTGAACCCAGAATGAAGAAAAGAACTTCAACAAGTAATGATAAGCAGAGGTAATGGAAAACTTGTGGATAAATCTAAATAAGCATTGACTGATTATCATAGTAATAATAATGCCAAGAATGAGAAGAAATCAAGAAGAAAATTAAATCCCGGAGGAAAATAAAATGGAAGGCATGAGTAGAGAGCAAAGTTTAAATTCTGACACTGTTCAGGAAGACAGTGAAGGTAATGAATGATTAGAGTCTACTAAATTAAAACTGCATGTTAATATAGAAGCTAATAACCCTTTATGTACATAATAACCAGCTACAAGAAATAATGGTAGAAAAAACAACATTTACAATAGCAAGAGATTAAATACTTAGGAAAAATCTTAATAAGAAATGTATAAAATCTCTATCAGCAAAATTTTAAAATATTCCTGGAAGCCACAAAAGCAAACAAAATAAATGGAAGGAACCCATTTTTGAATAACATGATTCAACATCATAAAAAATTGTCAGTTCTCCCTTAATTAGTTAAGAAATGTAATGCAAGCTCAATAAAATGCCAACAAGCATTTTTAGGACGTTAGGCAAGTAGTGAGTTCATAGAATGAAATAAATATGCATGGATAGCCAGGAAAACACTAAAAGGACTAAGAGAGAGAGAAGAAGAAGAAGAAGAAGAAGAAGGAAGAGGAAGAGGAGTTGGGGGAGTGAGGAGGAGGAAAAGAGGAAGAAGAAAATGAAAAGACAAAACTACAAGGGGGAACTAACCTGTCAGACATACATTAAAACATAATGTAAAGCCTCTATAATTAAACCAGTGTGTACTGGTCCATGAATAGACAAACAGACTGGCCAAATAGAACAGAAAGTCCAGGAATGGATCCAAATACATGTGGAATTTCAAAATATGATAAATTGAGGTATCCTAAATAATAGAGTCAAAGATGAACTTTTGAATAAATGGTGCCAGTGGGAACTGGGTGGCCATTTAGAACAAGGTAAAATTAAATCAGTGGCCCATATAATAGACAAAATAAACTCCAAATGGATTAGGAACTTAAATTAGAAAATGGAACCATGTAGGGGTGACTCAGTTGGTTAAGTGTCTGCCTCTTGATTTTGGCACAGGTTATATTCTCAGGGTCATGAAATCAAGCCCCATGTCGGGCTCTGGACTGAGTATGGAGCCAGCTTAAAATTCTCTCCCTCCCTCTCCCTTTGTCCCCCACTAAAAAAAAAGAAAAGAAAAGAAAAGAAAAGAAAAGAAAAGAAAGAAAATGGAACCATGTAAATACTAAAGAAAATATGAATGTGAATTTCATTTTAACCTCAGTGTAGGGAAAGGCATTCTAATGATGACTCAAAATCCAGAGATAACAAAAGAGAAGACTGATTAATATTGGGGCACCTGGGTGGCTCAGTTGTTAAGTGTCTGCTTTCAGCTCGGGTCAAGATCCCAGGGTCCTAGGATCGAGACCCGCATCAGGCTCCCTGCTTAGTGGGAAGCCTGCTTCACCTCTCCCACTCCCTCTGCTTGTGTTCCCTCTCTCTCACTGTATCTCTCTCTGTCAAATAAATAAATAAAATCTTAAAAAAAATAAATATTTATTTTTAAAAATTTCTTAACTGTTTATGGAAAAGAAAAAACATAAAATCAAAAAGACAACTGATTGGGGCGCCTGGGTGGCTCAGTGGGTTGAGCCTCTGCTTTCGGCTCAGGTCATGATCCCAGGGTCCTGGGATTGAGCCCCGCATCGGGCTCTCTGCTCGGCGGGGAGCCTGCTTCCCTTCCTTTCTCTCTACCTGCCTCTCTGCCTACTTGTGATCTCTGTCTGTCAAATAAATAAATAAAATCTTAAAAAAAAAAAAGACAACTGATTACTACTACTTACAACTGATATCACAAAGGGCTATTATCACTAATACATAGAACTCTAGGAAACAGAGAGACAAAATACCAAAATTCCAATAGAAAAATGGGGAAAACACATGAACAGACAACTTACCACAAGAAAAAGATATAAATATGGCCCCCAAATATAAAAAAAGATATTGAATTCATTCATAACTAGATAAATGCAAATTTAAAAAATAAGATACCTTTTCTCACCTACCATGTTAATGAAAGTTTAAAAGTAAGACTATACTTTCTACTGACAAAGCCATAGTGAAACAGGAAGCAATCACTCTCAAAGACCACTATGAAAATGGAAACTGCCTTTTGATGCAACAATTCGACTTTTAGGAATTCACCCTGAAGGTATACATCCAACAACACAAAAATACACCCACTAAGAGATTATTCATTGCAGCACTGTTTATAATTGCAAAATACTGAGAACAACCTAAATGCCCACATATTGGAGATTAGTTAAATGAATGATGTACATCCACACACTGGAATACTATGCAGCTATAAGAAAGAAAGAAGATTCTTTGAACTTACAAGGAATGATTTCCCAATTTTATCTACTATAAGTACTTAGAAGCAATGACACCACAGTAGCAAGGTCCCCACCTATCAACCAGATCTTGATTTCAGAATACAGTCTCCAAAAAAGGAACCAGAAATCCCTGAAGAAAAAGCAGATTTCAGGGTTGGCACAGGGATAAGAAAAGGTGAACCTGTAGCATCTTGTGCTGCCATAAAGAAAGAACGTTATCACAAAATAATGGAGGTTTGTCACAGGACATAAAAACAACTGGAAGAAACTCCCAATAGCCAAATCTGACAGGTTGTGAGAAATAATATAAATAATGATAGTAATGGATTGTGACCCATATGGGGAAAAAAGTAAGGACATAAAGATAGGAATTTAATAACTGAGTAAGTACATATGCAAAAGGGACAGCTCTTCCTCATAGTATATTTCAACCAATAAATGTAAAAGAAGTGATGCAAATAGAAAAATCACCATTTTGCCAACACAATAATACTAAGTATGACAGGCAAGAATCATCAATGGATGCTAAAACTGAATGAGTGTATGATGAGACTCAGGATGTCTGCATTCCTCAAAATATTGCCCCCAAAATATTTCTCAAATGCAAAAGGAAAAATGGTGACTTTACAATAGAAAAGCCAGACAGACATCACCATAGGTGATCAATGTTAATATCACCAGTAATTAAACGAATTGGCATCATGCTGTAGTATGAAAACATCATGTTTGTGGTATATTTGCCAAAAATACATAATCTAAATTTAATTATGAAGAAATATCAAGCTAACCCAAAGTGATGATCATTCTACAAAACTTATTTGGCCAGTACTCTTCAAAATGTCAAAGTCATGACAGATGAAGAAGTAAGGAACTGTCCTCAATTGGAGGAGACTAAAGAGCTATGATAACTAAATGCAATGAGTGATTCTGAGTTGGTCCTAGAAAACGACATTATAGGGACAACTGGAAAAATGTAAACAATGTTGATTAGTGATTAGTATTGTACCAATGTTAATTTCCTGGTTTCGATCATTTTACTGTGATTATCTGGGGAATGAAGAAGGATATGCTGGAATTATTTACAGTATATTTGCAACATTTTGTAAGTCTATAATTAATAGCAAATTAAAATTTAGAAATAAAAAATATTTAAAAGATCACATATTAAATTTTTAGAAGTACCACCAAGAAATAAAAACAAAGAAAATAGAGAAAACAAAAGCAATCCAATAGAAAGCAAGAAGAGGGTGGAGAGAAACAAAGAAAAACATGGTCAAATACAAAACACAAAATAAGATGTAGGAAAAACCCAAGATACCAGTAATCACAACACATAAAATTAAAACCATTATGTAAATGAATTTATACACACACACACACACACACACACACACACACATACATATAATATATTTGGGAAATACTAACAAAACAGAAAATAGAATTTATGGCAAAAGCATAATGACAACAGTGTATTTCAGGATAACACTAGCTGCTATGACTGACAAACCTCTCAAATCCCAGGGGCTTAATTGAGAAAGTTTACTCTAGGTGAGAAGGTTCCACATTATAGCAATGTCATCTGGAACATATGGCCTCAGAGATGATCATAGTGGGGAAAGAGAGAAATGAAGGAGGCATTCCAGAGGCGACACATTTCACTTCTCATAGTACATTCTCCACAACCTGTCAGATGCCCCCAACCTAACAGCAAGGATATAGAGTACTAACTACACCTTGCATAAAACACACACACAAAAATCCACCAAGAAAATATAGCCATCACTGATTTGCGAGCGCCCAACAGTATCTTTTCACATAAAGCAAAAAGTGAGAGAATTGCAATGATAAGTTGACAAATCAATACAGCTAGTGGGAATTTTTTTTTCACACATCACTTAGTAAGAGATCAAGCAAACCAAAAATTAGCAAATAGATATGAACAACACTCATATCAATCTTGGTCTAATAATAATACTAGTGCTCTGTGACCCAACAAGCAGAAAATATGCCTTCTTTTCATACACACAGAACAGGCATAGGCCTACCAGGTCATGAAGGTTATTCCCAGAAATCCCATAGAATTTATGTCATAATTTACATATGATTATAAAATAATTAGAATAAAAATAAAACAGAAAAAGAAAAACAGCATAAATTTCTAAAGTAAAAATCACTTCCAGGTAGCCAATGGGTTAAAGAAAAACAACTCATAATAGAGGTTATGAAATATTTGGAACAGAATAACAATGATAGCACTATGTATCAAATTTATGGGAGTCTGTGAAAGCAGAGAATTATAAAGAAATTTATAGTCTTAAATTCATGTATTAAATATTGAAAATAAATGAGTTAAACATTCAATTCAAGAAGTAGGAGAAAGGAAAACAGATTAAACCCAAAGAAAATAGAATGAAATAAATTTTAAAAGGAGGTAAAACTCATAGAGAAATGTATTAATGATCTATAAAACTAAAAGCTGGTTTTTCAATGGCTAGTAGGAAAGAAAAACTTAAAGCAAGTCTGCCCAATGACAAGAGAAAGAAAAAGTGATGAACTGTGCCTATATAAGAGTATCTTATGAAAAAAGAGGATTCCTATAAATTCAAAAAATTATGTGACATGGAAAATTATACCTAAATTGAAATACAGAGACACACAGATGTGGGTACACATAGAACTATGTGTGTTTTCACACACACACACACACACACACACAAAATAAAATGACTAAACCAATAACCATTAAATAAGATGAATTGTTACTCAATAACTGTTTTCTACATGGCAAAAGTGAAACTGAATTCCTGGCTCATACTGTACACAAAAATAAATCCTAGACAAGTTAAATGTCTATATATAAAAAAACAAACATTTAGGGCACCTGGCTGGCTCAGTGGGTTAAGCCTTTGCCTTCAGCTTGAGTCACGGTCTCAGGGTCCTGGGATCGAGCCCCACATCAGGCTCTCTGCTCAGCAGGGAGCCTGCTTCCCCCCTCTCTCTGCCTTCCTCTCTACCTGTGATCTCTCTCTCTGTCAAATGAATAAATAAAATCTTTTTTAAAAAACATTTATAAATTATTATAATAAAATACAGAAGAATACATTTATGAACTTGGGATGAAGCTGGCTATATGCATTTGAATGGAGGTCATGTAAAGAATTCTTAAAATCATTAAGAAAAAGACAAATATACCACTAGAAAAACAAACAAATATATGGAAAAACAATTCATAAAGGGAGGAAACATAAAGTCCCTAATAATCCATTAGCTGCAAATTTAAAACTATAACGTATCATAAGGTAAGTTAAATAATACCAAATATTGGAAAGAATGTGAGAAAACAGGAACTCTCATATAATCCTGAAAGACATACAAATTGCTACAATCACTTAGGAAAGCAATTTAGCAGTTAAAAATGTACCTATCTTCTAGTTCAGCAATTCCATTTCTAGTCAAATATCTTCCAATATCATCATTCCTCCAAAAGAAAACCCATTCAAATGGCTTACAAGTGAGTTTTATCAAACCCTCAAAGAAAAAACAAAAACAAAAACAAAATGTCACATATAATCCTTATATTATCCAAACAATTTCAGGCAGTTGTGGGGGGAATGAAAATTTGTGCTATTCATTTTATGTGATAGCTTGATACCCAAACCAGAAATCCTCACCCATTTTTACAAGGAGAATCATACAAAAAGGCTCATTGCAATATTATTTGAAATGGCCAATATCCACAAAATGGAAATGTCCATCAGTAAGGAAATAGACATATCACAGAGAATTCATAGAAGGACCCATTATGCAGCAGTTAAAATGAAGAGACTAGAGAGATCCGTATTGACACTGACAGACTGCAGCAACACAAAATGAGTGAAAAGAGCAAGTCGAGAACCCTAAGATTGGTATGGTATCACTGGGTCCTATCAAAGTAAACAGATAAATAGACACCACACCATATTCCTACCAGTGGAGAGGAAAAGAGGTGGCTGAACCACGGAGGATATGATGCACTCTTCAACTTAGAGACTTAAAAAAAAAGACTGAAACAAAACCAAGTTCCCTGTGAATCCCAGGCCCACATTTCCACTGGAGGTCTGCACCAGGACCCTGGGGCAGGGACAGTGCTTGCTTTTGCCAAAGCTGAGTCACATACACCTACAGCATCTTCAGCCCAGGAGCCACCCACCTTGCTGCAGCCGGAAATATTTTACGTTTCCCAATCTGCTCGCCTTCTAAGAACAGCTGGCTTTCCTAACTTCCAGCAGCCATAAGGACTCAACATTGCCAGGGTCCCTGGCAAATGAGCATCTGTAGCCATCTCCTCCCTTTGCTGGCTCTGCTTTCACCTTTGAAACCCTGACCACATACAAAAGTTAGAGCTCTGCTTTGCTCTACAGGGTTCTCCTTTCCTGATGGAAAATTCTTTCAGGATATTATAGCATGGTGATTAGAGTACAGTTTATGGAGTCCAGTTGTCAGGATTCCTACTCTGTCTGTGTGACCTTGGGCAAGGCATCTAACCTCTTTGTGCCTCGATTTCAGCCTCCATGAAATAGAAATAAAAACAGAACATACTGGGGCATTTCTTGGGAGGCTTAAGTATTAAGAGTTCACCTTTGTCACATACTAACTATGCATCAGTCACTAGGCTAAATACTTTACCTCTCTTAACTTAGCAAATTCTTTCAACAACCCTATAAAGTAGACATTTTTCTCTCTCCATTCCATAGTGAAGGAAAAAGAAACACAAGTAGGTAAAATATTTTGTCTGCAGTTACACTGTAAGCAAAGAGCTTGACCCTAGCTGTTGGGTGTTTGGTCCCTATACTACACTGTCTTTGTGTGTAAGCAGAATGCAGAGGTTCTGTAGCACTTCGTAGTGCTCGAGACACACAAAACACTCCATACATATTAGTTGTCATTTGTATCTATACCCAGGCTATTCCGTATATAAGCACAAACGTCACAGAAGTTGCCAGGCACCCTCTACCAAGTGAATCACTGAGCACCTCACTCACTCTTGGGGACCAAGCCCGTGATCGTGAGACCTGTTTGTAAAGGGGAACATGAGAGACTGTAAGAAAGCCACGTGCTACTCAGATAGCCAGGGCTCTGTCTCCACATACGTACTGCTTGGGCAGTCTGGTGGTGGGCATCACGGCTGGCAAGGAGCATCAGCCACACATCACTTGTTTCAGATGCTGGGGTTGTTCTCAGCCATGGAATATGGCAAGTTCCTCAGGAACAGGGACTTTCTTGTCACCACCCTCCATCCAGTGTAGCATTTACATTCTTATGGGAAGATGTGTTTATTGTGTTTTAAATCAATACATGGCTGGCTTCTTAAGAAACAAACTGTTTCAATCCAAAAGACTGAGAATCTCTGAAGGAAGTCAAATTTCTGAAACACGGGGTTGGTTGGGATGCTGCTTTGGTGTCCAAGAGACCCGAGGAATCAATCACAGAGTAACTCTTACCTAAATTAAGTGACCAATGCCTAGAGAATGCTTTTATCAGTTAGGGCATGGGCATATAAAGGAATATTATGAACCCAATAAAAATCACAGTTATGAGGGTTTTAATGATATGGGAAAATGCTTGTGGCATAAGGTTAAGTGGAAAGTAGGAATAACTGCATGTAAATTGCAATCTCCACTATACATAAAATAATCCATAAAAAAGACTACAAGAAATGCAGTAAATGCTAATAGTGTTTGTCCCTGAATGGCAAGATCCTCAATGATTTATGATTTGTCTTTGGATTTTTCTGTGTTTTAAGTTTCTATAATAAGGCTTAGGACTTTTGTGTCAGAAAGAATGTTAACTTTTTCAAGTTTTCTTTATACATTCCTCCCAGATGTAGCTTTCTACGAAAACTAGTACCACATCCATGTTCATCTGCCTAAGACAGCAAAGGAATAAAAGCACAGGGATCAGAAAGCTCTTTCAGAACTCACACCCTTCCAGCCACCGGTTAGGACAGCTTGAGCAAGTCATCGTGAGCCTCAGTTTCTTCTTTGGACAAATAGGAGTAACAGCCCCACCTCACCCAGATATCATCAGGACTATGTGATGGAGCAGAAGGGAAAGGGCTGTGGAAACCCACACACCATCCAAACTTCAGCTGGTCTCATTTACTCTGTTATGATGGCATAGTTTTTGAGTATTGCCCCACTCCCCACCCCAGACGTGTTCTCTCTCTCTCTCTCACACACACACACACACACACACACACACACACTTTTCTACCTCTGTATGCTTATGTGTGAGAGAATCCTTAGCGCACCTGCCTTCTACCTGCCCCCATGCTTGGCCACACTCTGGCACTGGGATCCTGCCACCTCCCCAGTACTGCCAGCACCTCTCCAGCACCAGTGACCTGCTGCTGCTGAGAGGTTCACGACCATACTTGTTTATCTAGAAGGGGTTAGTGTTTGAGCAGGACAAGGGCTGACATCATCTTGGGTGCCACCATGAAGTGGGTACCAGGCAAGGACAGCCTATGGCAGGTGCAGGAAGGAAAGCAAATGCAGAAATGAGAGCACCAGAGTAGAGAAGGAAGAAGATGGCATATATTGGCTTCTAGGGCACTGGTCTCTCCAAGAGGACAGCCAGGGTGGAACAAAGAAAAAGCTTTGCTGGCGGCTGGTTGACATTCCAAGATCAGCTCTGTTGATCAGTGCCCAATTCACGAACCTGAGAAATCCTTAATCAACAGTAACATTTTATGGTCCTTATAGGTGGCAAAATATTTTGACATACACTTTCTCTCTTGATCTTCATAACATGTCTGTATGGAAAATACCATATTCTTCATCATAAAGATAGATAAGAAAATTAGATCTTGCATAATTCGAAGATATCATTCAAGGCCAAATACCCTACTATCAATTAGCCAGTTGGGTCCCAGTTAATCAAACTGTGCCTGGTCCTAATTCCTTTAGATGTCTTGTGTAAATTTGCTAATACTGTTCCACCCATACTTTCCAACCCAGCCATCAGGGTTTTTGTTTGCTTCTAAAATTTAACCAATTAGAGGAATTATATCACTACTTGGGGTTAGACATTCATTTCCATATTTATTAAGAGCCTATAATGCATCAGACACTGTTCCTTGCAATAGAAGGTTGAAGGCACATGGAGGAATTCTACAGGATTGCTGTCTCATTATCTCCCTTGTCCTCATTTTTGTGGCACAAATGCACCTGTCACATCTTTCTGCTCTCTCCGCCTACATCCTCTCTCTTCTGGACTGTTTCAATAGGCTTAGAAGTGGTCTCTGAGCCTGCAGCCCCACTCTGCTCCTGTCTGTGCTTTTACAGCTGCTGAGGGCTATGCCTCTCCTCTGCTGTAGCCCTCACCTTGCTCCGCATGGCTGCAGGATAAAGAGCAAGACCTCAGGATGGGCCATGGGGTGGAGTGAGGGGGGACCTTCTGGGTCTTTTAACTTCTCTCTGCCCCCCATTCCTCGCCATTGTCCCTGACACTTCAATAATGCCCCAGTGATAAGCCACTCACAGGCCTCCCACACTGTTGTCGTAGCTCATCCCAGCCTCTGCCTAGGCGGCGGTCTCTGCCTGGCATGCTCCCTTCTTCTTCTTGCCTAGCACATTTCTATTTAGACTTTTCAACAAAACTTAGATATTTCCTTTCCTTAGAATGTTTTTCTGACAGTCTTCCCTGCCTCCCGTCAGCCCCATCTGCCCATACGAAGCTGACCCCTGTTGTGGCGCACTGCAAACCTCCTGTACTCGTCTGTCTCTTCTTCCAGACTGTGATCTCCCAGAGAGCAGAGCAAGTTATAATCACATTTTAGCACCTAGCACACAGCCTGCCTGAAACATGGTAGAGGCTAGATAAGTAGTTTTTAAGTGAATTAATTGAACAGAGAGAATAAACTGTATCCTTAATGATACACTTATTTGCCATCTAGGAGAAAATCTTCTCTTGTCTTCATATATCCTTTAGCCTGGTAGAGGTTTGAATGGAGAAGGGACCACATGATTCCACATGCTATCTGTTTTCTTGTATTAACTGTAAAGCTATGCATTACATACACATTCATTATGTATTTGTTGAAAGCTGAATGTTGTGTTGGATGTTGTGCACAGGAATGACAAAAACATTTCTGAGCATCTACTATGGGCTTGCCCTACCAGTCATGCAGGAGCGTTAACACTGCTCTACCGGCAAGGAGATAGGTCATTCATGAGAACGTTCAGGTCAATCTGAGCACTTGGCTGGGAGGATGCTGCACCCATGAATCCAAACATGGGGAATAATGACCAGTCGAGAGGGGCCATCAAGGCAAAGAGGGCAGATGAGCTGTCTGGGGGACAGAAAGCAGAGTTAAGAGCAAACACTCAAGTTTTGAGTCCTGGGCTCCCTGAGATCCGAGCAAATGAGGAAGAGCAGCCTCCACAGTGTGAAGCGCAGCAGAGAGGTCAAGGACAAAGAAGATGGTCACACTGGATGACAAGACAGATTCCCGAAGGACGATCTGGTTGGACTGTAACTACGGAGAGGCTGGGGCCATTTCTGTAGCTCCTTTTATAGCTCCGTAAGTGTTTTTCCATTATTGTGTTTTCATCAACTGATTGACAACATGGCTTAAACAGGCTCTGTGAAGCCCTTAAGCCAGAGCAGATCCATTTCTCTCTATCGAGACAGGAGCAGGAAGAGGAGGGGCAATTTCCCACCCCCGGCCTGCAAAATCAGCTCCCTGCACATTGTAAAGCACCACTACATCAGTATTCCAACCCCAGAGTCCCTCCAAATACCCATGTAAACATTCATTTACATTTAGATTGTGCTTCTCTGGATTCAGACTCTTTCCCTGAAAACTCTAACAATCCAATTATCAGGAAAACCAACATGTCATTTCTAAGCCTTTTGGGTGGAGCCCTTCTCCTCCCCCAGGAAACTCCTCTGTTAAGTGTGAAGCAGTCCAGGTGTCCCTGTCTGGATGGATTTGGTCAACATCCCAGCACATCCGAGGACAAAATTAAAAATATATGTGCTCTTCCACAGGGAAAGATGAAGGTTGGAGAAGCATGGGATCAAATAATTCCTCTCATTTTGGTGGGTAAAGAGGGAGGGGTTGTCAAGGAAAATTTTAAAGAGGAAAAGCCTTGAAGAGAATACTTGGGATGGCAGAAAGAGTTCTGCTCTAGAATTACAGAGAGTTTACCTCAAATCCCAGCCTCATGGCTTGTCTTCTGAGCTTAAGTCCATCTCTACATCACTGCACAGTAGGAGGTGAAGTTGAGGAGGTAGGAGCAAAGAGTTTCAGTTAACTGGGTTCATATGTACCTTAAAAGGCTCTCCTGATGACTAAAGAAAGCAAAGTATATGACTATCCCTGGCATCAAGTAAACATTCAGGAAACACCATTTTCTGCTTTGTGAAGGATAGGGAAGGTGATTGGTGGAAATCAGGGAGAAACATCCTCCTGGGAACTGGGGGAACCTCTGGCTCAAAACATAGAGGGCTGGGCAGTGAAATAATTCATTTGTCAGTTCAATGCTTTAGCAATTACTTGCCCCAGTGAAAATAGGAGCTCTTTCACCACATCTCAGACTAGGAGATCAAGGGCTAAATTTGAGGACAAGTAAAAAGGGAAGTACTTCTTCACCCAGCAGGTGATTAACATTGGGAATGGGTCAGACCCGGGATGCATCAAATCTATTCCGAGATATCAGCAAGATTCCCCCAGACGCCCACTTACTAGAACTCCAAAGTAAGTTAGGTAAGGAAAATAGAGAAAACAGTAGGAGTCAAACAGTTAACAAAAATGCTTCACATTCCACATGTACGTGAGTCAGAGCACCTATACACAAGCAGGCCCTGGTGTGGTCAATTCCAGATTACGAGACTGGCATGCCATGAATCTTTCAGACCAATCTCTGTGGAGGTTCCATTTGGTTAAGCAGTATCCTCTCTAACATATGTAAAAAACCCAAGGGTATTCAATCAATACCTCCATAGCATCTGGCGGTCCCAGATGCCTCCAGAGCACCCCTTCTTGTCAGCAGCCCTTAGAGCCATCTTTGATGGAGATAAGATGACTCCATCTTGCAGGATATTTGGAAATGGAATAAACGAAGAAATTGGGATGCAGGGAAAATCTGGCCAAGAAGCATCAAAACCTTATCTTCTTAGTTCTCACCTTTGATGTGGCTTTCAGCCTACCTCATCTCATTACCCCTGTTTTCTCATTAGTGCAAGGAAGATGTCACCCATGTGACTCACAGTAAATGTCTGGGTAAGGGGTACTAAGATCTGCCATTTGTGTAGTCCCCCAAATCATATTCACATCTATTTTCTTTTAAGATCTTCACAGCACTATTGAAAGGAAGGCTGAGAAAATGGCAGTTTCTTCCCTTCACAGCTGAGGAATCTAAAATTCAGAGAATTTAAGTGGCTTCTCAAGAGCAAGTCAAGAGTAGAACTGGCCCCAGGCCCAATGCCCATTCCACTCCAACCCACTGCCAATTTTTGCTATAAAAATTGATTGTAAATTATTCATAAAATATGGTGTTTCTTTTTATATAATTTTATTGTTTCCCACTTTAACCAAAGTATTGCATATTCATCATAGAAAATTTAGAAAGAACAAATAAGTAAAAGGAAGAAAATCATGATTACCCGTAACTCCACTGAAATACAATGTTGCTTAAAGATAATATACCACTCAACTGAGCCACCTCCTATACGATCCTGAGATACTGCAAACACAAAAGAGTTCAAGAGTTACATTGGGCAGCAACCAGAGACAGAACTTCTGAGTAGAGTGGCTATAATGAGGAGTAACAGGGCAGTTGTTAAAGGGGAAAGATAGATCTGTATGCTGTTGGCGATGATCCAGTGGAGAGAGAAACAGTTGATGATCTAAGAGGGAAAAGAGAGATGTGCTGGAGCAATACTCTTGAGGGGTAGTGCCTGATGGAGGGGTAGGACCCGTGGGTTTTCAGCCACAGCAGCAGGCAGACAAAATGGCACGGCGTGGAAGGGGTTAGGGAAGACGTGCTGGTGAGTCCGTGGAATTTCTTTGCTGGTCCCTTCTTTCTTTAAGCTTTGGATTTTTTTTTTTTTTTTTTTTTTCATTGCCCCAGTGATATAGGAGGCAAGGTCTGATGAAAGAATGAGAAAGAGATTTGGGAGCTTTGAGGAGAAAGGAGAAATGAAAACTGTCTCGGAGGGGAGGAGAGAGAACAGACTGAAGAGCTCCGTTGAAGCCCTCACCTCGATTTTGTGTTTGGCTCCATGTGCAAAGCCACAGGACTCTGGGGGACACATGGCTGGATTTCCTCGTGCTTGTGGTTAATCAAACCAGAATGTAGAAATAGGAGAGAGGCGAGAGAAACGGTGGTATGCATAGGAATGGAAATGGTAAGGCCAGAAGACGAGGCTTCTGGAAAGTGAGGGAGAGACAAATGTCAGTGGATCGATGGCTAGCAGGCAAAGGGTTGGAGCTGGCACAGGCAAGAATGTAAGTCAAAGAAAAGGTAGAGGTCAGAGAGATGGAAATTTGGAACTGAGGTGTTCGGAGGCACTGCAGTTACTAGCAATGACAAGGTTTCACCTTGAAAGTGAGTGGCTGAATTTGTAAAACAGAATCATTGGCAAGAAGAGCTCAAGGAATTGGGAGGCCAAAATATTGGAAACATCATGTATGTCTCTAATGAAATTAGCAAGAATTAACACAGAGTAGCATCAGAGCCTATAAAGAGAAACAGAGCTAGAGCTGTGGAAAAAATGTGTATAGTGACCCAAAGATAAGTAGCCAGCTTCCAACTACACCAAAAAGTAACACTGGAAATATCACTGAATATCTCAGGTCCCTGACAACTGAAAGTATTTACAGTAGGGTATTACTTAATTTGAAATAATTTAAGGATAGAGATTTCTTTTCCCAATAGGTAGAAATCAAATAAACAGGCAAAGGATAAAAAATCCTAAAAGGCATATATTCCCAGCCTCTTCTACTTGGCAAATTATATCATTAAAAGTATGTAGGCATTGTGAACAATATATCATAGAGCTTCCTATGAAGAGTGCTGAGTTTTGTCTCTGCAGACATTTAAATTACCAGGGAATCACCTTGAACTGGTGAAAGCTTAGTTTTAGGCTTTGTTAGGAAAGGTCTATATCAGTGCCTTAGTTCTAAAATGTGATCTTTTACTATAACGTGTGCTCTTCCTGGGGTTTTAATGGCAAGTTCAGGGTGTTTACCCAGCCCCTCTATGTCTTGGCAGTATTCAATTCTAAACTGTCTCCCTACAAAGGCAGAAATCTCTACTGAGCTCTTGAAGTGATCTGTCATTTTTCCTGAGGGTCCTGGAATCTCACCTCTGTATGCACAAATTAAAGGGCAGCCAGGGAACAGACGGAAGCTTGTACACAGCTTTTGATGGCCACCATGTTTTAATATTCCTGCCTCAATTACCCATTGCTCTGGCAGCTCTGATAGCCAGTAACAGGAGAGCTTTTCACTTGAGCTCCCCCACTATACCCTGCATAGACTAGGAAGTGCCCTCAAGAGAAAAGCCTTCAGATAAGGGCCTTGCTCAATATTCTTCCCTTATTTCAAATGTCAAGTTCCCCTCCAGCTTCTGCCTGCTATATATTTCCTTCTAGTGCCTTTAAACAATTGTTCCATATATTGTCCGTAGTATACATCAGCAGGAGGGTTAGTGCAATAAAAGCCACTTTATCATTATGAGTACTGACACTCTCAGAATGAGCCTGCTAAACTCATGTCATATCTCGTTTCTCCTCTCCTCAAAACCACCCAGAGTATCGGTCCAAGTTCTTAATACAACGGCTCTACATGGTCTGCTCCCTGGTAGCAAGAGAGGTGTTTCCAGAGAAGAAGTGTTCTTAAACTGAGACTTAGGAAAGGTAGGGAGTGAACGTGAGGACAAAATGGCAAAGCGCTTTCAGGAATGCCATGTGCAAAGGTGTAGGGCATGAGGCATGAGAGTTCAGGGAGTGGCAACTAGCTCGTAGCACACTGAATGGAAGATAAGATGACAACAGGTAAGAGAAGAGTCTAGAACAATGGTTCTCAAACCTAAGCAGTACAGGAGCATCAGCTAGACTGCTTGGTGAAGTGTAAGTCCCTCATACGATCTGACACATAGAAGCTTGGACAACTCCAAGTCCAAGGACGTCAAATGCCTCCTGAATGGCTCTGGGCCTGGTAAAGAGTTTAGGCATTAATCTCTGAAGGTGTGAAATCGCTGAAGTATTTCTTACCAAATTCACCAGAGGAGGAAAAAAGTGTGTCCCCATAGCCAAATGCATTTCAAAGTCACGTTTGCCCTCTCTTACCTAGTCAAAGCGAGGGGCTCTCTGACATTCCAGAAAAAATAAAGCCTTCCTTTATATTATCACTACACATGGAAAAAAAAAAAGAGAGAGAGAGACCTAGCATACAGTAGGTTCTCAATAAATGCTAAATAAATTGATGAAATGTAAAATGGTTTATATAATTAACTGTCACCTCCACTCAATAAATTTCACACTTGATATCTCCCTCTTTTAAAGGCCTTATTTATATATTGTTAAAGTCCCTTTTCAACCTCTAATCCCATTCAGAAAGCCTTTGGATTCAGCATGCCTTCGTTCACCAAATTTATAGGAAGGACAATCTTGAGCCATCTGGTGCCTATTTAATTTTTAACCACCTCTCCCTTGAAATATTTCTTTCTTCATTCTTATTTTGTCCTAAAAACTTGGCTATGAGCTAAACTGCACCATCTGTGACTTCCAGTAAATACAACTGTTGCTAATGAAATTACCCAGTTTCATCATTTTGATTTAAACGCCTTGCCTGCTTTTCCTCTGACCTTTTGTTGCTTGCCATCAAACTCAAGCTTTTGTGAATTTAGATACATACGTCCATGTAGGTCAGTCTTGAGGAATAAATCTTCTCTGTGAAGTACAAGAACCACAGCCAAGCCTGCTCAGCAGGCTGACATGGGAGGTGGGGGCCGGGGCTGTGCAAAGAAATATGGATGGCACTTGTGCCCGTCCGCTCAATGTGCGCAGGGCCCCGGGGCAGACCCCCGCCATGTGACCAAGTGGCTGCTCGGTCTGGCTCTCCGGCCTCCCATTTGTTAGGATGCTGACGATATTAATGAGTTGGGGTGTTGAAGCCCATTCCTTGGCCTTTGGTGTTGGTTCCCCCCTGCACAGGATTGCTTGACCTGATTGAAGAAAGGAAAGTTCAGACACTCCAAACTTTGCCCAAGTGGGGAGAAGGCTTTCCAGAAAAGGAGAAGCTTTGCAAGAAACGACCCAAAACAGCTTTTTCTTATAGGTAGCATACTGGTCTTTGTCAGTGACCCCATCAAGGGAATGAACGAGAAAGAAATAAGCATTCATCCATCGAGTTATTCAGTCATAAGTACTGTTACATGTTTGATAATTCAAGAAGTGGAGCACATTATTAGTAATTGCAGCAGCATACTTGTTGAGACTTTACTGTGTACCAGGCACTGGGCTCAGCACTTACCCCATCAGCCCCTCTAGTCCTCACAAGAATCCTCTGGCTGCTGAAACAGGTTAACTAATTTGCCCAGGGGCTCACTGATTCTAATTCCTGCCCATAACCTTGATGCTTTACTGCTTTACATTTACTGTGCTCTCTTGTGTGCCAGATACTGTGCTAGGAACTGGGATACAGAAATCAAAAAGATGTAGTCCTCGCCCACTAGCTGAGGGAGCAAGAGATAAAAATGCAAATACACCATCTGAATGAGGCTACAACAGAGTAGGAAAATATTCTGGGGTCGCAGAGAGAAGAGAGTCCATCTGGCAGAGCCAGGGAAAGATTCACAGCAGAGGAGACATTAGATCCAGGATTTGAAGAAGGAATGGGGGTTTGTCAACCAAAGATGAAGGGAGATGAAGGGAAGTGGGAGCAGAAGGAGCAGCACATCCCCAGAAGGGGAAGTATGTAAAGCAGGCCAAGGGGCAGGGAATAGTTAACTGAGCTGGGAGGGTGGAAAGGACTGGAAGATACCCTTTTGTCCAAGGAGAGAAGGCTGGGGTCAGGAGTGGGGAGTCAACCTCAGGACTTGATACAATGCTTTCTGTCACTGGGTCTCTACAATAATCTGGAGGGAGAAAGTGGGGGGTCATCTGAGGCAGCCCAACAGATGTGGTTAGTAATTGGCCTAAGAAGCAGCAAGACTCAGCTCTCATCACTCAACTTCCATTTGCCTTAAGCACTTCCTCTCCCCTCCCCCAAGATGGTCCAGTCTTCAGTGAAGTGAGGAGACACATAGCAGGCCTGAAGGGGTTAAACAGTAGCCCCCAAACTGCCCTACTGTTCTCCCATTCTTGCCTCTATCTCTGCCTCCCCCTCTAATTTGAGAATGCTGATCCTCATGAGCAAGAAGGAGGTCTGTGAGCAAAAGCTCGTCTCAGTTCTACCAGTTGCAAAAATATGTTCAGTCTCTGTAGGTGTCTTGTCAATGTAGTAGAACTTGAGTGAAGACAAAATTTCCACAATCCAAAATGCACCCCATTGATTCTGCCTTCAGTTTCTACTCTGCTTCATTCTTAGGACAAGGCTTTTAAAGGCTGATGCTAAAAAGAGAATGCTATTGACGGGGGCTGACACCAGGAAAAACTTCATCAAGAGAATGTCTCAGAGCAGCCAATGTCCTCCAAAAGCCCTGAGGGAAGAGACAGGTGGGGCCAGAAAACCATGTCTCAGAGCAAGGGTCAACAAACATTTGCTGTAAAGGACCTGATAGCAAATATTTCAGACTCTGAAGGCTACTTGGTCTCTGTCGCTACTCTTTAAGTTTGCTGTTGAAGCTTGAAAGCAGCCACAAAGGACGTGTGAATCAATGAATGAATAGATGTGACTGTGCCCCCCAAAACACTTGATTTACGAAAACAAGGGGTGCAGGATGGATTTGGCCCACTGGCTGCACTCTGCTGACCACGGCATTCGAGGATCTCTACAAAACAGGTCAGTGGGCACCTGTAAAGGGAAAAGAGGCTGCCAATTTGGAAAGAGCACTTGGGATGCTAAAATTGGCACCTGCCTAATTAATTTGTTGTGGTCAGCCCCCAAACATATTAAGGATCCCAGAGAGCGCTCATGGGAATACCCCCTTTCTTTGACCTCTAAAGAACTATCTCAGCATCACCTTGGCTTCATTCCTCTCTTTACCTGCTTTATCTGATCTGCTATTTCCTCCACTGATATCTCTGAAGCCAAAGCTTAAGAGGTTAAGAATCACGTCCCTAGCACAGCAGCAGTAAGTGACGAAGCCAGGACTTATACCACATTTGTCTGACACTGAGGATAGATGAATATCTTCACTGCCTCTTTACTTTCCAAGAGCCCCTGGGAAATGTGTTGTGTAAAACAGGCCAGGGTGCCAGACCTTTGGTGGCAACACAGAACATCTCTGGGAACTCTTTCCCCATGCCCCTTCCCGCTATACTCACAGCTACTCTCCTGAAGACCCAAATAGAGATACCTAGAAAATGAGACACAGTTTTAAATATAAGTGCAATTGCTTGTGGATGCTGGGACCGCAGGCCTGAAGTCGAACTGTGGTGTGTAAATGGATGAGTCAGAATGTGAGTTTTTCACAGGTGTAAGTTTTCAAAGGTGTAAGTTTTAAAACAACTTTAACAGAAGTAAAATTTTCACATTAAAAAAACCTGCATGGTCTGAAATAAATGTATGTGAGTCAGCAGCAAGGGGAAACTATTATTTTGTGATACCCTAACTTTATTCTTGAATTGTTCATACCTTGTCAATTTCTAAAACTATGTGAGATATCTTACATATACACTTAATTAAAACAAGGATAAAAGGGTGACACCTGAGTAAGAAGAAAAATATTTGAACAGTAAGTCACAGAGTTCAAAATCATGTGCTATAATCACAATCAGATCTAGAGAAACACTGTTTTCTCTGGTACAAAACTTTACAAAACTGTATTTTTCAAAATTAAGGATCCCTAGAAATTACTTGGAAATAGACTTAGAAATTACTTGGAAATAAAAATGACTTGTGAAATAGATTCCTGAGATTCTCCTTTCAGATTCTGACTCATTTGCTCTTGCCTGGGACCCAGGAACCTACAGTTTCATTACTCATTCCTGGTCATTTTGGTATAAGTGATTTAGTGATCAAACATGAAAAATAACATTTAAATATTCAAGAACTTCTGGTATGTTCCTTGAACAACACAATGATGTTCATCATTATCTCAGGAAGCACTTTAAGAAATGTTCCCAGAGTAACTTTTCAAAAAGCTCAACTCGAGATAAAACACTGAATTTGAGATCTATTTTTCTTAATGTAGGCTTTTATCACTAAACTTCTCACTTAAAACTGCTTTAGCAACATCCCATAAATTTTGGTATGTTGTGTTTTCATTTTTGTTTGTTTCAAGGAATTTTTTTTATTTCCCTTTTAATTCTTTCTTTGTCCCGCTGGTTGTTCAAGAGTTTGTTGCTTTATTTCCACATATTTGTCAATTTTCCAGCTTTCCTTTGCTATTGATTTCTAGTTTCTTACCACTGTGGTCAGGAAAGATACTTGGTATGAATTCAGTCTTCTTAAATTTGCTAAGACTTATTTGGTGACCTACCATATGATCTGTTCTAGAGAATATTCTGGGTGTGCTTGAGGAAAATGTGCATTTTCCTGCTGTCGGAAGAAATATTCTGTATGTGTCTATTAGGCCCATTTGCTCTAACATGTGGTTCAAGCACAAAGCTTCCTTTTTTGTTTTTTTGTCTGACTGATCTACCCATTGTTAGAAATGGGGATATTGTCCCCTACTATCACCATATAGTTGTCTGTTTCTCTCTTTGGATCTGTTAGTATTTGCTTAATATTTTAGGTGCTCTGATGTTGGGTGCATATATATTTAGGATTGTCAGAGCTTCTTGATGAAACATTATTTAATAACCTTCTTTGATTCCTGTTACCATTCTTGACTTAAAGTCTATTTTGTCTGATGTAAGTATAGCTACTCCTCCTCTCTTTTGGTTCCACTTGCATGGAATATCTTTTGCTATCCCTTCACTTTGAACCTATGTGTGCCCTTAAAGCTAAAGAAAGTCTTTTGTAGACAGCATATAGTTGGATCTTACTTTGTTTTGTTTGTTTTTCATCCAGCCACTCTATACTTTTTGATTAGAGAATTTAAATGAGTTAAATAGAAATTATTGATAGGTAAAGATTTACTAATATCATCTTATCAGTTTTTTCTGCCTATTATGGAGGTATCCTCTTGTTCCTTTCTTTCTCTCTTGCTGTGTTCCTTTTTGAATTGGTTTTCCACAGTAATATGCTTTTATTCCCTTCTCTTTATGTACCTATCGTAGACTTTTGCTTTGTGAGACTTACATAAAACATATGAGAGATAAAACATTCTATATTATGCTCAATGAAGTAGAAAAAGAAGAACAAAGTAAGCCCAAAGTTAGCAGAAAGAAGGAAATAACAATGATCAGGGCAGAAGTAAATGAAATAGAGAATAGAAAAACAATAGAAAAGATCAATAAAAATAAGAGCTAGTTTTTTGAAAAGATGAAAAAAAACTGACAAATCTTTAAGAGACCAAAAAAGAGAGAAGAATTGAACAAATAAAATCCAAAATGAAAGAAGAGACATTACAATTGTGACCACAGAAATATAAAGGACTACTATGAACAGTTCTATGCCAACAAATTAGATAACCTAGGGAAAAAAGTATAAATTCCTAGAAAAATGCAACCTACCAAGACTGAATCATGAAAAAGTAGAACATCTGAATAGACAATTAAGGAGATTGAATAAGTAATCAAAATCCTCCCCCAAAAAGAAAAACCCAGGGCCCGATGTATTTGCTGGTGAATTCTACCAAATATTTAAAGAAAAATTAATATCAACTCTTCTTAAACTCTTTGAAAAACTGAAGAGTAAGGGACATTTCCAAATTCATTTTACAAGATCAACATTACCTTGATACCAAAGCCAAGTAAGGACAGTATAAGAAAAGAAAACTATCAGTCAATATTCCTGATGAATACAGATGCAAAGATTCTCAACAAAATATCAGAAAACTGTATTAAACACATTAAAAGCACCATGATCAAGGGTGTTTATTCCAGGAATGCAAGGATGGTTCAACACCCAAAGATCAGTGTGATACCCCAAATTAACAGAATGAAAGAAAAAAATCATATGATTATTTCAATAGATGCAAAAAACTACTTGACAAAATATACCCTTTAATGATTAAAAAGTCTTAACAAATTGGGTATAGAAGGACTATGACTCAACATAATAAAGGCCATGTATGGCAAACCCACACCTAACATCATACTCAACCAAAAAAAGTTGAAAACTAATACCCAACTTTTGTATCAACATGGAGGGGACTGGAGGAGATTATGCTGAGAGAAATAAGTCAAGCAGAGACAATTATCATATAGTTTCACTTACTTGTGGTGCATAAGGAATAACACAGAGGACATTAGGAGATGGAGCGGAGAAGTGAGTTGGGAGAAATCAGAGACAAACCACAAGAGACGGTGGACTCTGAGAAACAAACTGAGGGTTTTGGAGGGGTGGGGTTGGGTGAGCCTGGTGGTAGGTTATTAAGGAGGGCACGGATTGCATGGAGCACTGGGTGTGATGCATAAACAAACTGGTGCATAAACAACACATACACAAAAATTGAATTAAATTAAATTTTAGAAAAAGGAAAAAAAGTTGAAAACTTTTCCTTTAAGATTAGGAATAAGTCAAGGGCGTTCACTCTCACCACTCTATTCAACATAGTGTTAAAATTCCTATCCAGAGAAATCAGGCAAGAAAAAGAAATAAAAGGCATCCAAACCAGAAAGGAAGAGATAAAATTGTCCTTTTTTGAAGATGAATGTTATACACAGAAAATCCTAAAGAATCCACAAAAGACTACTAGAGTTAATCAACAAATCCAATGAAGTTACAGGATACAAAACTAACATCCAGAAAACAGTTGCATTTCTATATAATAACTATGAAATATCTGAAAAAGAAAGATAACAATCCTATTCACAACAGCACCAAAAAGAATATTTAGAAATAAATTTAACCAAGGAGGTAAAAGATCCAAATACTGTGTTAATGGATCAGAACATTTAATACTGTTAAAATGCCCATATTACCCAAAATGATCTATAAAGTCAATATAATCCCTACACAAAATTCCAGGATATTTTTCATAGAAATAGAAAAAAATAAATCTTAAAACTTATATAGAACTATAAAAGATCCTAAATGGCCACAACAATCCTGCAAAAGTACAAAGCTGGAAACATGACACTTCCTGATTCCAAACTCTACTGCAAAGCTATAGTATCAAAACAGTCTGATACAGGCATAAAAACACATACACCAAAAGAACAGAATAGAGAGTCCAGAAGAAAGCCCTTGCATATATGATCAACTAATATTTGACAGTGTAGCCACAAATACTCAATAAGTAAAAGTCTCTTCACTAAATGATATTGGAAAAACTGGATAACCACATGTGTTAGAAAGAAATTAGACCCCTATCTTATACCACTCACAAAAATTATTTGAAATGGAATAAAAACTTAAATATAAAACCTGAAACCATAACTCCTCAAAGAAAACACAAGGGGAAAGCTCCCTGACCTCGTCTTGGCAATGACTTATTGAATATGACACTAAAGCACAAACAACAAAGGCAAAAATTAGTAAGTGAGACTACATCAAACTAAAAAGTTTCTTCACAGCAAATGAACCATCAATGAAATGAAAAGGCAACCTATGGAATGGGAGAAAATACTTGCAAATCATATATCTGATAAGTGGTTAATATCCAAAATACATAAAGAACTCATACAGCAGTCTAATCAAGCAAAAAAAATTAATGATTAAAAAATGGACAGAGCAGGGCGCCTGGGTGGCTCAGTGGGTTAAAGCCTCTGCCTTCGTCTCGGGTCTTGATCACAGGGTCCTGGGATCGAGCCCCACGTTGGGCTCTCTGCTCAGCAGGGAGCCTGTTTCCTTCTCTCTCTCTGCCTGCCTCTCTGCCTACTTGTGATCTCTCTCTGTCATATAAATAAATAAAATCTTTAAAAAAAAATGGACAGAGGACCTGAATAGACATTTTTTTCTAAAGAAGACATAAAGATGTCCAATAGACCCATGAAAAGATGCTCAAGGTCACTAATCATGAGGGAAATGCAAGTCAAAGCCATAATAAGGTATCACCTCACACCTTTGTATGACTATCATTAAAAAAAAATAAGAGATAACAAGCATTGGTAAGGATGCAGAGAGAAGGGAAAACCTCATATGCTATTTGTGGATTGTAAAGTGGTGCAGGCATTAGAGAAAACAGTATTGAAGTTTTTACAAAAAAATTAAAAATGGAACTACCCTGTCTCCAGCAATCTCACTTCTGGGTATACATCCAAAAGAAATAAAAACAGGGTCTTGAAGAGATATCTGCATCCTCATGCTTAGTTCAGCATTATTTACAGTAGCCAAGATAGAGAAACAACTTAAGCGCCCATCAACAGATGAATGGATAAATAAAAGGATGAATAAATAAAATGGATGAATAAAGAAAAAAATATTTATATATGCATATGTATGCATATATAATGGCATTTTTTTAGCCGTAAGAAAGAAAGTAATCCTGTCATCTGCAACAACATAGATGGACCTTGAGGGCAACAAGCTAAGTGAAATAAGTCAGACAGAGAAAGACAAATACTGTATATTCTCATGAATGTGTGGAACTAAAAAAGCTGAACTCACAGAAACAGAAAGTAGGATGGTAGTTATCAAGAGCTGGTGAGTGGGAAAAATGAGATATTGGTCAAAGAGTAAAAAACTTTCAGCTTTAAGATGAGTAAGTTCTAGGAATCTAATGAAAGGAGGGTGACTATAGTTGACAATAATACATTGTATACTTAAAATATTCTAAGACAGTAGATCTTAAATGTTCTCACAAGAAAGAAATGATAATTATAAGGGGTGATGGAGGTGTCACCTAATGCTCTGGTGGTAATTGTTTCTCAATACAGAAGTGTATCAAACCAACACACTGGACACCTTAAGCTTAGACAATGTTTATCTTAATTGTATATTTATTTTTTTTAAAGATTTTATTTATTTATTTGAGAGAGAGACAGTGAGAGAGAGCATGAAAGGGGAGAAGGTCAGAGGAAGCAGACTCCCCACAGAGCAGGGAGCCCGATGTAGGACTCGATCCCAGCATCCTGGAATCACCACTCAAGCTGAAGGCAGTCGCCCAACCAACTGAGCCACCCAAGCGTCCTCAATTGTATATTTATTTAAAAAATTGAGGATGGAGCACTATGTCCCTGCCCTGGGAAGACTGTGCTAGGAACTAGGGAGTTCAGTGCACACATTTCACTTTCTGGTAATCCTACTTGCTTCGTAAAGGGAACTTAGAGAGCCTAGAAAAATGTATGGTTGATTTCAGTCTGACACCTCTTCAAAATATGAGAATACTCTTCTCATCTGGACTGTCAGAAGCTATCTATCACACATCCTCTTGCCCTTCTCCTCTTCATCTCCTGTCAGAGCCCTAAACAAATCTTATTCTTCTCAATACCACCCTACTCACCTTTCTGAATGTCTACTGCTCTAGGGGTCATCTGTCCATCCCACTCTCCCCTTCTCCACCTCTCTGTGCCTGAGAGCTAGAGCATATGAACCATTCCAATAGCTCCCTAGCCTTCCAAGTTATGGTTCACTTTCTGCTGGGTCATAGGGTGCCACATTCATTCTTCTGCCAAAGGTCCCAGCTCCTGACCAGCAGCCCTTTCAGACAGCCCTCTTCTCTGGGCTCCAGTAACCACTCTGCCTCATGTTCCTACAAGCCCAGATAGGAAGAGTTCCCCATCAGGTCAACCCTCGGATAGGTTATCTCCTTTAGTGGCACTTTCACCTTGCTCATGCCTTTGTAAATCACCTCCCTTTTCAATTTCCCAGTGCTGGGAGCAAGGGAAGGGATGAAGTCAAAACCATCCAAGAAATTAAAAGGATGTTAGAAGCCAGATCTTCTTTATAGTAGTTAGAGACAACTTCATACATTGGGGCAGGTAGTAAAGGGAGCAGCAGGAAAGAAATCATTAGCAGAACTTTATAGCACCATTTTAGCAATTTTCCCCCCATTCTGGATGTCCAGGCTATAAGTGAGACAGTTAACAATGAAAGTATGTTAAACCTTCTTTTAAAGAGGGTTAAAAATGGGGGACCTGGGGGTGCTTCGGTGGCTCAGTCGTTTGGCGTCTGCCTTTAGCTCAGGTCATGATACCAGGGTCCTGAGATCAAGCCCTACATCAGGCTCCCTGCTTGGCAGGAGGCCTGCTTTTCCCTCTCCCACTCCCCATGCCCGTATTCCCTCTCTCGCGGTCTCTTTCTGTCAAATAAATAAATAAAATCTTTTTTAAAAATGGGGGACCTGGGTGGATCAGTCAGTTAAACATCTGACTCTTGATTTCGGCTTAGGTCATGATCTCAGGGTTGTGGAATCGAGTCACACTTCAGACTCTGTGCTGAACACGAAACCTGCTTGGGATTCTCTCTCCCTCTTTCTCTGCCCCTCCCCACCCTGCACACACATGTGGATATACTTCTTTCTCGAAAGAAAGAGGGAAGGGAAGGGAATGGAAGGGAAGGAAAGGGAAGGGACAGAGGGGAGGGAAGGGAAGGGAAGGGAAGGGAGGAAGAAAGGGTTAAAATAATAAATACCTATAGGTGTGATAAATTCTGTAAGTAAAACCAGTTTTCCTATTTATAAAACTAATTATTATTATCATCCTTACATTAGAACGGCTTAGCATGGGCTTTTAGATGTATTTTCTCACTTGGTATGTTCCTCATATCAGCCTTATAAAGTGGATAACACTGTTCTCCTCTATAATGTAGAAAAATAAATTCAGAGTTTAAGGGAGTTGCTTACAGATTCAGAAAAGCAGGACAGGTAGATGTTCAGGGCTCTATCCATTGCATAAGCCTAGTTCAGGAAAGGAGTATACTGCAGTGTCAGGCTGACCCATAAATTTCACTCTATGTCAATTCCCATTGGTTGATTATGGTTGCCCAGAGTACCGCGTTAAGAAGGATTCTGAGGCTGAGTTTAAATTCAAGAGAAAAGTGTATCGATTAATTAGCAAGATGTGGCAAAACAAAACTTCCCCATATTTTCTACCCATGGCAATGTTTGAGAGCATGGGCTTTGAAGGTTCATAGACCTGCATCTGGCCCTGATTCAGTCTCTTCTGCTCAACCTTCTGGGCCTTGGTTTCTTCATCTGCAGTCAAAAGACCATAATACTAACTGCCTCATGGAGTAGATCATTTTCTTTCCCAACCTAAATTTATTTTCATATGAAAAGGAGCTGTCCTCCTCATCTAAGAGGACAAATCATTCACAGAAAAATATCAACAGTACCCATTCTAGACGTCACAATTCACTCAATAAAGAAGCAAAGTGCAGGAGGGGAAGGCCTAGGCTTAGAGACAGGAGTTCTGGAGTCTGACCCAGTTCTGCTTTTATAATTTATTCTAGAGTCACAGAGATGTCCAGGAAGAGTTCTCACTGGAATATAAGTCCAGCGAAATGTACTAATCAGAATCTCGGTTAGACACAAGTTGGAATCAATTGATGGCACTTGAAAATCAACAAGAAATTCTCCCAATATATTTATCAGTCTTCCTTAAATGTGTGTCCTGTTTATATGTCTTGATGAATTCTGAATGAGCTATGTCATTATGAGCAAGTCAGTTAATTTTTCCAAGTAATAGTTTTTTAATATATGAAAGTAGACCTTTAAGATTGTTTAAACAAAAAATTTTTTAAAGAGTAACTTTCATATTGGAGAAAGGATTATAGGAACAATATTCTCAATTTCCCAGTTTCCTATAGTGTTACATCATCCTTATAATAAAAAAGTAGTCATAATATAATAATTTAACATAAGTTTGAAATGTTAATCTTAGAATCAACTTATCTTTCTCTTTTATTTTCCCATTGTCTTTTATTCCTTCACTCACTTTTTAAGTTTTTGTAATGCCTTTTTTTTACTTTTACAAACAGCTTCATTTCCTTGCAGAATGTGATATGTGTGTACTATGCGCATACATTGTTCATGATAATGACCGAGGTTTGCCAGAAAGCCTTCCAGCGTGAAATACTTACTCCTTGTGCCTGAAATTCCACCTTTCTTTTAATAGTCAAAACTATTGCTCTCATTTGTGTTGTCTTTTCCATTACAAATGCTCCTGGGAGGGACAGCAGCATAAGTCCCCAAACCTTAGTACAGCTGAGTTAATTAGAAGTGTTCTGGAAGTTACAATAGTAGTTTGATATTACTGAGACCCTAGGGAGGGTGAGAAAGAGCTGGAAACAGGGAGGCTGCTGAGTGTTACAGGATTCCAGAAGGCCGGTCCCAATCAAAAGCTATAATACAGAATGACATACCTCTCAAACTTCTCTATTTTAAAGCACAGTATTTTAAACTGGATGTGTGTCAGCCATTAAAACCATCACATCCATATGAATTCATGGTTTAAAACTGTATTTATGTTATAAATACAATTTAAATTTTTAAAAATCTTTGTAGGTAATAAAACCATTGTCACTTAGAAGAAACCAAGTTGAGCTCAGGTTTTTGCTCCTGATCTATATAACATGTAAATGGCATGTGATCTCTTACTCCCTAAATCTGGAAAGATATGTTTCATCATGTCTTTGATCTCGTGTATTTATAATTTTCTCTTCTGGTTGGTCAAAATGTCATTCTGAGATTCAACAGTGAATGAATGAATGAATATCTATATATATAGATATGATGTTCATTAAATATGTATATATACACACATAAAACATATAGCTCACAGCTCACATATCTTATTTAAGTGGCTCTTTCAGGAAGATTTATAACACTTTGCTTTACAAAGAAAGTTTAAAAAGAGAAAGAAAATGAAATGAAACAGTGACTGTCCCCTAGTGCAATTACTGTGTCAAATACTCCCCTGGGGAAAGGAATTTGCTCTTATTGTGAAATAAATTAATATAGAAACCAGACTCCTGCGGTAACTTTTCTTTATCCCCAGGCAGTATTTTCCCACTACTGCTCTCAAAATTCACTTTTGGCGATACACATATGGGAGGTTGGAAATAGCTAGAAATTATATGTTAGAATTTTAAATATATTCCCATTTCCAAAAATGTTAGCAGCTCCCCAAATTATCAGGGTGTGCACAATCGTTTAGAGATTGCCTGCCCCAGAAATCAATTGCTTGTCTTCTTCATCCTTAGGAAGGGAGAGCTCTCTCTCACCATCCTTTCCCCCTTGCCACACATCAGGATTTCTGTCCCAGCAGCCGCCACTTGCCCAGAAAATTTGGAAGGACAAGGCCCACTGGGCTGCAAGAAAAGCACCAAAATGGCCAAGCTTAGCTAGTCCTTTTTCAAAACCCACAACCCAGCCTTTACTGGGTACCTTCACTACTCAGGCTGCTAGCCCAAGTCTGTGATTCTTAAATAGGTACTCACTGATCAATTAATACCCCATTAGCCTCCCACTCTGTGAATAGCAAACCACTGGACAAAATTCTCTTCACCCTGACCATATTATGAATGAACTTAGAATCAATCGTTTAAATCCATGCCAGCTGAAATTCACTCTAACCTAATCTTAAATCAATAACATAAGGGCAGTATATGCAAAATTGATTAGGGGAAGTCTTAACCAAACTACAGTGCAAAGCAGGGTCTATGAAGACGAGGTTATTTATGGGGAAAAAAAAATCTGGAATATATAGTGCAAATAAATATCAGGCCTGGAAATGCCGATAATAAGTGAATGTTCTATGTTGACCTTTATGGTCTAAGAGTGTGTGTGCCTGGTCTTTCTCTGTCTTGGGAGCCTTGCTGATGAACCAGCTCAAACCGCTTCTTGTAGTTCACTCATTGGCAGATATTCCTGTCTCTAAGTGAAAAAACTCAACAAAACATAGCAGCATCTCACACTTACTACATTCTTTATGTTGGGCTTTGATCTAAGAGCCTTATATGTTTTAATTTGTTTAATCCACACAGCCTGAAAGGTAGGTATCATTGTGATCTCCATTTGATGGGAAAGAAAACTGAGGCGTAAGATCATAGCTATTACTGCAAAGAACAGAGACTAAGCAATCCCTCTATCGAGGCCCTGTGTCCTACACTATGAACATTGTTACTAGAAGAACTTTTAAATGCCAAAAGGCTCAACAGTAAGTATCGTTATCTACCATTTATTAAGCACCAATGATGTTCCTTTGGGGTGGGTGTGTATGAAAGTATAGTGTATTTGCACTCTTTTATTTTTAGAATCATGCTGACTCTTGGCGGCAGGATAATGAACTGGTTAAGAGCAAAGCTGTGGAGTCAGACTCTCTCGGATCAAACCTCAGCTCCACCACTGCTAGCTGTGTGACCCCTCACAAATTACTTGACCTCTCTAAGCCTCATCTATAAAATGAAGACAATAATGGCACCTGCTTGACGGGGTGGTTGTGAGCACGAAAGGAGATCATCTAAGAAAAGTGCTTAGAATGGGGCCTGGTGCACAGTGAGAGTTAAATAAATGTTATAATGATTTTCCTCTGTTGACAGAGAAAAAGGTTCCATAGTCAACAGGGAGGCAGTCAGTATGACTCCACCACTAAAAATATAACTGGTCACACTGTGGTTTTACACCAATAATCACTAAGACAATAAACTTTCCCTTTTTATGGTATTGATTTAGTTTAGTTTCCTTGGGCATTTCAGACAGTACATCTTTTGACCCACTTCTGGTATCTTCTGTATAGAGCATGGACTGAAGGAGACAAAGTCACTGGAGGGTGGGGAAGGGCCACAGAAACAGAGGAATGCCAAAAGCACTGTAAAATTCTAGGAAATTATAGTTTCCTCTGTAAGAAATATTAAGGGATTGTATTCTTTTCCATTAATTCTTCTTATTATTGTATTATAAATAATACATTCTCACTATACAGAACTTAGAAGACAGAAAAAGGTACAAAAATGCTTTTAAGACAAAAAGAAGAAAGGAAAATTGACTCCCATTGTCTTGCCACTGTTATTTTTTTAGGAATAGACACTCAGTCAGTAAGCACTGGCATAACCATACCAACTGAGAATACAAGGTGTTCATTCTGATTGATTAATGTCTGCTATAACAATGGTTGTGTATTTTGAACATTACCTCAATGCTTGTGTGCATGTTTCATTCTTATGTGTTTATTTTTTAATAATGTTAGATACATACTAAATATTGGTTCATTCAGATTTTTAAATTGTTTCTTATCACTTATATAATAAATTTTTCCTGTCATTAGACATTCTTTGAGGGCATCATTTTTAAATCATCTACTAATAATGCACTGAAATATATATACCATGATTTATTTAACTGTTCTATTACTGTTCAATATTCATGTAATTTCTCTCTTCTTTTTGCTGTTATAAATATCTTTGCAATAAAATTTTGAGTAGCTAATGTGTTGTCATTTGAAGCACATATTTACTTCCATAGCAAAATAACATTTTAATTTTAGAACAAGCTGTTACTTCTATAAACCACTGGGTTATTTGGTAGGTTTGTAGGGATTCTGCTCCTAGAAATGCAATTTCTTACATATATATCATTAAAGGTAAAGGAGTGTGAAAGTGTCCTATAAATGGGAAACTGCTATACAACTATTCTTATTTATGGTAGTATTAAGATCAACCATTGGTATTACAGACTCTGGATTCTACCTTGACTTTTAGGCTTTTAGGACCTTAAGTCCTCATGACAGCCTTATTTCTCACCTAAAGAACATTATGCTGCAATTTTTTCGGCCTCCTCATAGAGGTATCACATATCCTTTTAGTGATCCTCACGTGATGATTCCACCATTGCAAACCCCAATTTTGGCATAACAAGGACCTAGGCACATTTCATTATACACATATCCCAGGTAAGAGCAAAAAAGAACACAAAATGGACATTTGTTGTGTGCTGTCCAGCACATATTCTCCCTCTTTCTGGACACCAATACTCTGAATCTCTGTCCCCTTATCATCCAGGGGAGGTGGGATGTCTATCTCTACAGATGTGGATCTGTATCACCTCTAGATACAGAGGTGATCCCCTAAGGCTTCAGCACTTACTATGCACCATCCCCCAACCACAGGGATTTGCTCAGGGATACACATGAAGCCCAATGTGAACCAATAAGACCCAAGATGTTTCCAGCAAAGTAAAATTACCCTTTCTTCTAGGAGGGCTACCCTAAGGAACCACCATGTTTCCTCTGGATTTGTTTGTGTGAACATCTGGAACTGTTGACGTCATCTTGGTACCACAAGGAAGAAACCTATAGCCTTCTAGACACTATGAGGTGGAACCTGAGAATGGAGTCAGCACTAGACACAGCCAAGCAGAGACACAAGGAAACTAGGCCAAACTTGGGAGTTCTAGAAAGATAGCAGACTAAAGATAATCTGAAAATCCTCTTACCATGAATATCTAGAAATGCTGGATATACATTATTTTCTCAATGCAAGTCTGAACACCTACGGAGGAGGAAAAAAAGTGAGCATTTTTGACCACACACACACACATACACACACATACACAGGTCAAGTCAGAAGTATCTATCCTAGGCTACAGATGGTTGAGTGTTAGAAAATGATAAAAATGTCCAAAGGGGAGCTCTGATCCCTCTAGTTAAGCCACCTAGAATAACTTCATGAGTGGTAATTATGCGAGTGATGGGCATCTCTATCTTTCTAAATGGTCAACTTAGAACACTTAGGTATTGGGGAGGAATGACCACCACAGCAGAGGGAAATGGAGATGGGATCTGCAACACAAGAGAAGATAGTTGGCAAGAACATAAGGAAATCATTCCGAGGCCTTGTTCGGAAGACATCTGTTTGGATACCTAATAATATAATTTTTAGTACTTTCAAGCAAATGGATTTTATGCTGACTCTCATATTTATGCTGTAATCTTTGCCATATGTTAATGAGATTGACTGTACATGAGATAATCAATTATTTTCAGCAGCTTGTATCTTAAATGTTATGCTGGTCATCTTGATTATGAGCTTAAATACCAGCCTGGTGATGGATTCGCCTTTTAACTTTTCTTTCTTAAAAAGAGCAAAATTGGGAAATCGAAATATACCTCACATAGATTTTTCAATACTTAGTGAAAGTTAGTAATGGCACAGTTGCAGCTGAGCTGGCATTTAAACATGTAATCTGCTGACCTTGAATTCCAAAGCAATTTCTTGTCCCTTAAAAATTTGGAACATATAAAATTATATTAGCATCAATTATTTTAATAATTTTTGTTAAAATTTATATTCCTCAGTTTCAGTGTGTTGGTATTACTACCCACTATCTCTGTTAGCCTTATATTCCCTCATTAATATTCATTGGAAGTATCTGTTACTTCAAAAAACCCAGACTAACTTTTGATTACATATTCATAAGTATTACTTTTAAAGGTTTTAAAGGTTCCACCTTCATTGAAAATAACAATTTGTGCTTCATATTATTGTAAGTGACACCCCAGAGGTGAGCTGAAGTAATGAATCAGGACAGACTTTAACTTATCCTAGCAAGGACCTAGCTTCCCCAGTCTACATCTGAACATTGTATTGTTCTCATGTCCATCAACCGTCTCCTTACCTGATGGAGGTCTGAGAATAAATACCACAGATGATGACTTCAGTCCAAAGCAGGATTTTTCTTAATAGAGTCCTTGGCAGGATTTCAGGAAAGTTGTGAATACCCTGAAATAGTATGCAGGCTCTGGGGTGCAAGTATATGGCTATTTGGGGTTTTTTTTTGTTTTTTTTTTTGTAAAGAAAGGCTAGAGTTTTTATGAGATTCTCAAAGGAAACTATGATGGCTATTGTGATGATAAGATGATGATGATGGTGGTGATGACGATGATAGTTTTGAACGCCTAGGCTATGAAGTAATATCTTGCTAGGATCCAGTGGTAGGGGAAAGCAGTACATAGGAGATGAGATTTGTTGAAAAACCATTTGATGATGATATGGAGAGTCACATTCTCCAGAATGAAAAGTTTCTAGGGATAGATAAAGAAATGCTATGTAAGTCTGGGCTTACCTCTCTTCTAGACCTGTTAGATCAGCTCATGAGTGTTTGTATCCAATGCCTTCAAGAGGATCTTAACAGGAGAAAAAAATTTTTTTTAAAAAACTACTACAAAAGACATGATCAAAAAAATTTTAAAGCTGTTCCAGCCTGCCATACATAGAAACAGATGACTATAGCCCAAAGATGACTCACACGCAAATGATCCCAGGCATCTAAGGCTTTCTGTACCCACTCAAAAAGGAAGCAAGCAGTCATGCAAGTCAGACTAAGAAACCCTGCCACCAAAAATGACCCATATTCAGCCTTTCCTCAAGTCAATTCTCCATAGTGATCCAGGATACTCTGAGGCCATGTACAAGCTATCTGTGGGGAAGCCCTCCCAGGAAACCAACAGCTTCCCCTACACAAAGTAAGTCTGAAGGCACCACCAACACAAAACCTTCCATGGGAACTAGCCAGGGTGTGAACTTTGCTCTGGCCTACCTCTTGCACTGCCTCTTGGATTTGACCTGCCAAGCTTATCCCCAATCCAGCAATAGCCTCCCTCTCTCTGGATTGATTCCCCAACTACAATCTTAAGCTTCCTAGCTTATTTCTCTGATTAGCCTTTATTTGGGTATTTCAGTCAAGCAAATATCTACCAGCTACCAAAAGGCCCTGGCGAGAAGCTGTGCAGCTATCAGGAAAAAGTCTCAGTCCCTTGCCTCTGATAAGCTCATGGCCCAGGCCTTGGAGACCTGAATATTTAGCTTTAAGACTATGCGGTCAAGTCGTAAAAGAGCCCATGGCTTCTGAAAACGTTATTATAACATCTTCCTTAAATGCAAGGGTCTTCCTAGAATGAAAGGATCCTAGTGCCTCTGGATTATACCTCTGATTTGAGTCACATTCCTGAGCAGGCTTGTCAAAAACCAATATTCCCCACTACTTGAGAACTAGGCAATGTTCCCATAAAGGACCACTCCATGCTTCTGAAATACACTGCTTTTCAAAGAATCTAGAGGTGTCACAACCATTACTCTGAAGGAATTTAAACTGGCAAGAACTCAGATCCCAATCTGATTGTACAACTATCACAAATAACTTTAGGGTAATGATATATCTCTTAATATCTATACAGGGGCAGTCCCTCTGCCTCATACCCTACACATCTCATTTAATCCTCATGACAACTCTATGAAAAATTCATTACTTTTTTTTTAAACAAATGAAACACTGTGACTTGAAAAATTTCACAAGAGTACTTGTAGCTAAGCTAAAAATCAGACTTCTGACATTTGTTCTCTGTGTCTTATATTTTCTGAAAATTACCTTTTTCTGTAAAGATCTCTTACAATGCCCAGATAAACTCTGTACTTCAGCTTAACTACCTGGGTTGTTACAAGCCATCTGCCCACTGAGTATTTTTTCCCTTGTAACAGGGAGCAAGAGTTAGAGAAGATACCAAGTAGTATTTTTAAGAATTCACTTACCCATTCAACATTTATTAAGCATCTTACTATGTGTCAAATGCTATATTGGGAATCTGAGTGGAAACATCATGTTGGCCCTTCACTAACTATGAATGGAAAGGATGCGAGAGGACATCCAAACACCAAAATCCCTATAGAATAACTGTCCCCAGACTAACTACATCTGTCTTCCACATCCTGTGTGTCCTCTTTCTATGGATTTTCTACCTTCCTTTCTCAGATACAAAAGCTCTCATGCTCTTTCGTTCCGAGGCCACATCAGTATTTATGTCAAGGAAAGATCTCAATCATTCATTTGTATTTTCAGTAGGAATTTCACTATCTGAGAGGGAGGTCCTAGGGTTTTTAAAAGTAACTTCCGGGGCACCTGGAAGTTACTTTTAACCTCAGTGGGTTAAGCCTCTGCCTTCGGCTCAGGTCATGATCTCAGGGTCCTGGTGCTCCGTATCAGGCTCTCTGCTCAGCAGGGAGCCTGCTTCCCCCCCACCCCCGCCCTGGCCTGCCTACTTGTGATCTCTCTCTCTCAAATAATAAATAAATAAAATCTTAAACTGGTTTCTTATTAAAGAAATCCCACACGTTGGCAAGCATGGCCAAAATTATAACTTAGAAACTGCCAAAGTGCCTTCCCAGAGTCATATTTGATACAGGCAGGTGTTAGAAGAAAGAGTATTTGAGAAAAAAATAATTATAACCCAAAACTTTGTCTGCCCTATCCTTCATCTTACCTTCTTTATCTGTTAGAAGAAGTTGCCTTCTTACTTTTCTGAGATCTCTGGCATGATCTTTACAAGATGATTATTTCCAGAATTTCACTTGTACTAAATTCCTACTATAGCAATTCTCTCCAAGAAGAGAGAATCTCTAAAGGGCTAGATCAAACTCCCCAGGTGGGACACAGAGACAGTATGTAGTTTGAGAAAACGTATTCAGTATTATGCTTTTATAGTTGAAAAATGAAAACACGACCATTATTTTCACAGCACAGAAACTCAAGTCCAGAAAAAAGATAGACTTCGCTGGTGAGAATACACAGAACACAATGATTTTTAATGTAGACGGTGGAGGTTGGGGGAGGTAATAAGGAGTATATCATAATCTTGGCAGTGAAGGAAAGGAATTTTAGGCATATCAAAGTAAAGTACAGGCTTTAAAATACTGAGAAACACTGGCCTGTTCCATGCTCAACTTACATGGTGAATGAGTAAATAACTTAATGTGTCTATTTTCATCATCCTCTTACTGATTTCATGTACATTTTACGACTACCAGATCCCTCCAATTACACCTACTACAAGTGCAGAGGAACCAGCTGCAGTGGTCCCCATCATGGCTTAACCCTGCACAACTGTTTTCAGGTCACTTAGCATATCTCACCTTTCATGGTAGCCTTGGTACCCCACAAAGGAGAAGGGCAGACTACTGGGCCTGAACCCAAGAGCATAACCAATGCCCCCAGCACAATCAACTGCACTGTGTTGGAGACCTGAAGGGCTGACTTGAATCTTTATAACCCAGGTGCCCTGGATCCATGCCAACAGTACCCAAACTCAGTTCCCTCCACAGCAAGGCAGCCTCCAGTCTGTAAAATTTTAGAGTAAATTTAGATACCTTCTCTATGAAGTGTCTGCTTTCATCTCTTCATGCTAGGCCCTGATCAAACACCTCCACCAGCAGCCTTGCCACAGGGCTCCCCAGCAGTGGCCATGGCACATAGGGACTCTAGGTGATTTGTCACAAGAAGCTGATCTTCCTTCTTCCCTAGTGATTTCTGAGTGATGCCAGAGAACCAAATTCTGTTCAAATGTGTATAAACAGCTGAAGAGCTCATCAGAAAGCACCACTTAGGAATTACTGCGTCTGTTGTTTTGTTTGTTTTATTTCCCCAAAAATCTGAGGGCAGAGAGAGCTAAAGGAATGGATGGGATCTGCAAACAGCCAGTTTGGCTGGTGACCCCTTGTGCAAGAGGGGACTGATCCCATGTGGAGTGGACATGATGGTCCAGAGCTAGATGCAGTTTGACCTCCTCCTTTGAGGACAGCAAGATTTGGGGATTCAAAAACTAGACCTTCCTGTAAAGAAAAGAAATAAACTTTCCCTTCTCCTTGTTCCATAAAAAGTTCATTCCTTGAACTTGAATGTGCATAGGAATTACCAGGGGATCTTCTTAAAGTGCAAATTCTGATTTGGTCAGCTGGGGTGGGGCCTGAGACTCTGCATTTCTAACAAGGCTGATGCTGAAGGCCCTTTGACCTTACTCTGAGCAGCAAGTCATTGTAACACAGCCAATTATTCAGATAGGTCACCCCTGAGGAGTGGGGTGGAGGTAGGGGAGGGCAGGAGGAGGAAGGTAGAAACGTAATTGATATTTCATGCACTTGTATGTATTCTATTTTTTCCCCATCTTATCTTTGTAATTTAAAAAAGTCAAATACATAATCTGGTGGGTTTGAAAGAAAGAATGAAAGAAAAGAAAAGAAAAGAAAAGAAGAAAAGAAGAACCATCTCTGCATTTTTTCTTGTTACAGTATCAGTATTTGCTCACACCCTGCCCGAGGATATGGCTAGGGAATTCTGGTATATCACAACCTGACACTCCAGCATGTGGGAATTAGAAGGCTCTTTCCAAACAGGAAAAGAGCTGTCCGCTGTCATGGTCAGACCTTGATTAGATGTGTACTTCACAAACCAAGAAGCATGGGTGTTCACAGGCCAGAAGGGCCCAAGGCCATAGGATAACCAAGGTGCATCTCCCTGGATATGCATAGATGCGGGTGGGAGCAGTTAACATGCATAATTTAACTGGTAAGTAATCTATAACAGAATTTATATCAAAGTAAAATGGATATTTTATGTAACAGAGTTCAAACATCAAATATATTTTTCAGATAAAACAGGCACTTGAAAGAAACTTTCTCCTTGTTGCCCAGACCTGAGTGTCCCCTGTGATGGAGGGGCATCTTGGTAGAAAACCTGAAGAACTGTTGACTGACATGAACCACAGTGAGGCTGAGGCTAATAATCCCATGACTATCTCTGGGAATACAGATAGGGAGACTCCCCCAGCAACAGCATTTCCCAAAACTGCAACCCCAATTCAGTCATCCACGAGAGCTTAATTGTCTTGTCCCACCTAGGTGTCACTCCCCAGCTGTACAATCTTAAATTTTCAGCTGAATTGAACATCACCCACCACTAATCCCATGAATACCATGTATCTGCAACTGAATTCCTTCCAAAAACTCCTTGGCTCTACACCCACCCCTTCCAGACTTGCTCCTCCTTACAACACATTTATCTCCCTGAATCTGGTGAGAAACAGAGCACTTCCCCGTCTTTTTCTCTCTTTTACCCACAAGATCCAGTCTCTAAATCCGATCATCACGGACGATGCCAACCATCTCAGGAGGCCACTCCCTCTCCTGTGTGGTTCAACCTTCATCTTCTCTCACTGGACTACTGCCATGGCCTCCAAGCCAGTCTCCCTGTTCTGGGCTTCTCTCTCCTCCATATTTCCTCCACACACTGGCTGCTAGAGTAATCGTCCCAAAACATGAACCCACACATGCCCTTTACTGTTTAAGAGCTTAATCTGATACCCATCCCGACTTTCTGTCTGGGTCAGATCCAAACTCCAAAACCATGCTTTCTGAAAGGGCCACCAAACTACTGTTCCAAGCTCAAACCCTTTGCACAGGTCCTCTCCCGCTTGACTTCCCCTGACCACACCCTGCTCCAGGGCCACTACTTGACACACAACTCCCCTTCTGTCTAGAATGAGTCTTGTACCTTCTCCCTCTGGTGAAATCTCCTATCCTTTTAGCCCAGTTTAAATATTACAAAATTTATGAAACATTCTGCAGAACTCTTTGATACAATCCTTCTCCCTCCTGGCTCCCACACTACACCTTGTCCTCGTCTCTATTATTATTATCCTTTGCCACAGCATCAGACGTGAGTTCTTCACACACAAGAGCTAAGTGCCACCTGTCTTAGTGGCTCCGGAGTCTAGTCCATATTAGCCCACTGAATGAGTGCATGGATTAATGGTTTCTTTCCTATCCAGCTTTCTATATAATTCCATTCTTTCTGGCCCAAGTAGGAGTCTGCTGACCTTATCTGAGGAGAGACCGGAATGAGGGACCATTAACCATTTCTCCCCAATTAAAAAAGTCCTGCCCTTAGCCCAAGGGAATGCCCTGAACTAAAACCTTACAGGGAGGCCTGGGTCCCATTTTCCTGGGTCTCTTACATCAGTCCACTGGTGGCACTACTAATTTCTAGCAGTGGGATAGGGATAGAGAGAGCAGATATATTTCTGGGCAAGAATTCAAGAGAGAAGAATTGGATGTCTCTAGCCTCTGTAAAATCAAGCTTTTGTAATTCCAAAATGCTGGGAATGGATTCCCAGGACATAAAAGTATACAAGAACTAGAAATCCAAGTGAATGTGATTAGAATTGTCAGTGCTTATACACATTAGGTCTCTAATACTTATGTCAACACAAGCCAGTGCTGTCCTGAATTGAAATGTGAATGCCCCTCATGAATGTCATGTCTTCATAACCAAACTGTAAGCTCCTCATGAACATACACTGTGTTTTTACCTACACTGGGTTAATTCTCTGGGCCTAATGTCCTTTTAAAAGAGGAGAATTCTCATAAATACTTAATGATCAAGGGTTGACTGTATACATGTGTGTCTATATATACTAAGTAATTTTTTCTTACACTATGCCTACAGCTCTCACTTAAAAAATGGAAAGAGATGGAACCAATCAGGTTTTGCAAACAAAACAAGCACATAGACCTGTGCTGGTACCCAAATGGGTTTTGCTTTTGGTCCTGCCAGAGGCAGGGGGATAGATTAGTTAACTCCTCCAGGGGTCTTCCAGCCCCGTGGCTTCACTCGGCATTTTCTCCCTGAAAGAGTCTATGCCGTCAACTCTATAACCCAACACGGAAGCATCGTCACTGTGGATTGGATCTGGCACCCAGAAACCACACTGCTGAATCTTAAGAATGTTAATATGGATAATTTAAACCTCATAAATAGCTTCCCATAATGTGTTTCTTGCTTGAGGGGTCTTTTGGTTGGAGTGCAGTACAATCAGCCTTGAGTTTGCAACTTAAAAAGGAAAGCAGAATATGAGAAGTATAAAATTTTATGTAGCTTTTTCTTTCACAAGCTCATGTTTATTGAAAGAGCCGGTGGTAAGTCAGGGGAAAATGGAGTTGTAAAAGAGACGTTGTGAGGTTGATTAAGCTCTCTGTGGGTTCTTCCTTATTAAATTGGTGTGGTTACAAAATCAAAAGCTAATTATTCCAAGTACTCTCACCTGAGATGGGCAGCCCGCCTGTGCTGTGATGGTTTATATGGAATCTTTAGGGGTCAGAGATAAAATCTGGGTGATGACATCTAGAGAATGAATAAAGCAAGAAAAAAAAGATGTAACTCTACTGCCCTATTCCTAATTTATAAACCAAAAAATGAGAACAAAAATTGGGCATAAAGACCTAGTTTAATCATTATTTCCATTAACACTTGTTATCTTTTTAAGTATATGTCTTCATTACCTTCTAAAACAAGAGTTCAGATTATCAAAGAGACTCTTCTACAGACTGCACCTTATGTGTGCTTAGAAATTTCTTTAGAGATACAGAATTTGCTAGAGAAGTTTCACACCAAGGAATCCTCCCACAAGATGTTTGTAGGTAGTCAGCGCCCTTGGAGAAACCCTCCTGAATGAATTCAGGAGAACATCTGCCTTTGCATTAGCTGGCTACCAAATCCAGAAGTACTTAGCAGGAAATACTGAGCAATTTAAGAGATTTTAATTTGCAGTCCATTTCATAGTTACCAGAAAAATCGGACATCATGAAGAGTTCAGGAAATGCTTTTTGATATAAGATCAGGTTGGCTGAAGAGCAATGTTTGAAAATGCAGGTTGTAGAGTATCAGCTTCATCGGGTGCTTGAGAGAATTAAATGGGAAAACATCAAAGTGCTTGGATATGGTAAGTTCTCACTACTGTCTGCTATTATTAATTTAAATATGTGAAACTCATTGCTCCAGAAACCTAACCAACAAAGAAAATAGTTTATGATCTTAACTTCTGGTGAATTTACAAATTATTAAACAAGTCTCAATACAGAATATTGTTGTATCTATCATTAATTCAAATATTTTGATAATAAATTGTTCCTCTAAACCCCATGCCTTTCAACAAACTCCAATGATATAGTGATTTTATTTGTACCTATAATCACTGTGAGAGGGACCCAAGGTCTCCCTGGGAAGGCTTCTGTCCTCCTCTATGAGGGTGGGTGGTCAGGTTCACACAGCCGAGGTAACCCCATGATAACAAGTCCACATAGTGAAGGGCAGAGGACCTGAGCAAGCTGTCAAATAGCACAAGACCCTGATAAAACCACTTCACTTCCCTGGGTCTTGATCTCTACATCTCTAAAACAAAAAACCCCAACTACATGGCTCGGTTGTCCCTGTCATCTCTCAGGTTTTGTACTCCTACCCACCAACAACAAAATACTTGCCATTCTGAGTAACTGACTGTTCTACTTATTTGGCAACCAATGAAAGTACCATACATGAATTATAAATGTTTAAGAAAGGTGTTCTTTGTCAACAGTGGCTTTGTCTTAGAAATAAAACAACAGTGCAGAGAAGGTCCTCTTGATCTGATGACTCAGTTGGTACTTCAGAATCTGGTGGTGACAGAGGGTTGTCACTAGATACTTAAACCATAAAACTGCACCACAAAGTGTACCTGATTGTGTGACCTTTACTGCTGGAGTAAGAGTTCTACATGAGTTTAAGTTTGCTGTCCTTATGTGTCAGTTTTGTAAAAGTTCAGAGTATACCTTTTAAGATACATGTGAAATGAAAATATGTCACTGCACTGGAATCTAGCATATCATTCTGGTTCTGATACTAATTAGTTTTCAACCTCACACAAGCCAGGTAAACCACTCTGAACCTTTTTCTACATATAACACAGAGAAGTTCTATCTGACCTATCCATCTCACAGGGTTAATAGGATCAAGAGGCACAACAGATGTGAAAACCCACTGAAAAATAAAAACCACCATACAAATGCCATAAACTGTTATTCTGTTCTGTCAAAGAAATGGGGTGATCAGTTAATTCAACTGGAATGGATTCAACATGCCAATTCTGAGAGGTGAAAGAGACCTCCCAAATGGATGGACTGACAGAGTTTTCCAACCAGATGCTTACTGCCCTGTCAGTTCAGCCCAAGTCAACTTGAAGGCATCCCTTATGTTACATACCCTGCTTTGTCAATTAAGCTCTCATTTAGATAGTTGGGTTTTAATTACACACCAAATCTTGGCCTGCTGCAAAGCTAAACTGATGGGGGGTGGGCCATCTTTAAAACCTACATGCTGAACCTCCAGAATAAATGAACCAGTTGCCACCCATGAACTCTCACAAGTATAGAGTATGTGTCACAAGTTGGGTATATGGAGTATGGACTCTAGTTGTAATGTAACAGAGGACCTTGTTCATTTCACTGCAAGCTTACTATAACCATGGTTGAGTCCTGAGTCCCTGCTTCCTATAGCCTGTTGCCACAACTTTACTGCATGACTACTCACTTTCTTGGTTTTCAACTAGAAGTGAGAAACAAATGTTTTGAGAGCATTTTGCACCTTCAATAAAAAGAGGGCAACAAGAAAATGTGTTGCAGGATTTTTCTCTATTCCAGAAAACTAAAATAAAATCACAAACCCAAACACCACTGAAACGGTCGTAGTAATTAGAAAAATCAATACCATTTAACAAGTCATAGTCTAAAAACCACAGGAGTGCCCTCTTAGGAACAGAGGTTCCTTTTCCTTTCTTCTTTACTTCATGTCCAATTTTTGGATCACTGTTAAACATTTAACTGGATTGATTCCATTGACTGGCTGTATTTTGACAGCTCGAAGTACCGTGTTATTTAATTAACTCATTTTCAATTAGCACAGTCGCTGCTAACCTGATGTAACTTGTGTCTCCTCAGACTCCAGAAAAAGAGAGAAAGGAGGTCAATGGGACGGAGGTTTCTGTTGCATATCTTATTTTGTCAGAAGTTTCCAGTTCAGGTCAGAGTCATAAAATAATGTAATTTTTGTGGTTAAGTGTTAACTGGCAGCCAGGTGCTAAGAGAGTGCTGAATCAGCCCAGGAGAGGGGGCAGAAGGAAGAAGAAAGTTTGGTTTATAGGCTGAAGTGAGCAAAGGAAACAGAACCTGGCGAGAGTTATATATTGCTCAAGGCAGGCACAGGTGGATGGAACTGCAGGCCAGGTCAGAAGAAGAGAAAGATTTATGTTCTGTGCAAACAAAAGGGCAGAAGAAAAATCACCAATCCGGTTGGGCAGCACTGAAGTGAAGGAAACAGCTGTTCATACAGTGAGGGAATGGTCAGGTAAGACAGGCTGGAAATAGTAATCAGAAGGCCATCTGCTGACCTGGGACGGCATGCCCTCGAGGCACGGAACAAATCCTGTCCTCCAGGAGGCCACGCAGAGGGGCCTGTACCGGCCAGGCAAGTAAACAATGCCAGGACGAGGCATTAAAGTTACATGAGCCTCAAGTAAGAAGTTGCCCAGCGAGTTTACTTCCGAATGTGAAGTCGAGTGGAAACACAGTGTTTTCTTATTTGAGAACTTGGCAAACCCACTCTACCCGGCCTCTCTGTGAAGCAAGAATGTGGAGAGGTAGTTCATCAAATGTCAGTGCCCATTACCCATCACCTTATCCGGAAGCTGCTGCTCCGCCCCTCCTGGCAGCTGGGGGGCTGGCTGTCAGACTTGCACTTGGAGCAGCTGCCGGCTTGGGGCTATTTCCATAGGACCCCAAGAACTTGCAGCCCAAGTGAGGAGAGTGGGTGAAAAGTGGTCTTTGACCATGAAAAGCAGTCCAATGGGCAACTGGATGGGCAAGCCAGAAGGGGCACAGAGAGGAAGGGGAAAACAAGAGCAGGAACTGGCAATGACCTTGCATTAATGGGCAGCACACCCCACTGAAATAAAGGCCCACATGAGTGGGGCTTTGCTCTAAGGAAGCCGGCAACAGCTGGGTCCTACCAATACTAATGAGTATCATTATATCTCTTGTACAAATGAGCCAAATTTCAGACAAAAGGTGGGAGAGAAAAAAGATTTATGTCATAACACAAAATACAAAATGTATGACCAAATGTCCCTAAAGAACCAACTGGTAATTGGTGAGACAAAAAAGGCAATCAGAAGAAAGTCCTGCCTGTCCAAAGTACTAAAATTAATAAGATTAATAAGAGTGTTGTGACATTATTAGTGACCAAAATACAAAGTTGAAGTCAAATCCCTTGCCCACCCCACCCTCCCTTCTCTCTCCCTTACCCCTTACTTCTGTGTGTCCTCATGGGGCTATAATTTAAACATGCATACAATATATATACATATACATATACATATACATATACATATACATATACATATACATGGGAAGAATGAAAGTAGTAACATTTATTGAATTCTACTGTATGCCACACACTCTTCTACATCCTTCACAGGTTTTAACTCCTTTACTCCTCACAACCTGCCTATGCCATAGATCACATTTCTAGCCCCATTTCACAGATGCAGAAAACGTGACACAGAAAGGTTATGCAGGATACCACAGCTGAGGGGCATCTGGGTGGCTCAGCCAGTTAAGCATCTGCCTTTGGCTCAAGTAATGATCCCAGGGTCCTAGGATTCAGCCCAGAGTCTGGCCTCCTGCTCTGCCTAAGTCTGCTTCTCCCTCTCCCTCTGCCCCTCCCTTTCCGCCACCACCACACACACCCCATCCGCCCTGCTTGTGCACACACACATGTTCTCTCTCAAATAAGTAAATAAAATGTTAAAAGAGGGGAAAAAAAAAAAGAGAAAGAGAGAGAGATACCACAGCTGATAGGTGTCTGAGCTCAGATTTGAACCAGGTGTTCTGGGTCCCAGGCTAGTATCTTCAATCATAGCATTTTTTCTTCGTTTGAGATATAAAAATCTCAGACCAGGAACTTCAGTGATAAGACATTAATTTTCCATCCTCGACTCCTCACAGCCATCCGCCTCTTCTTGCTCTCCATCCTCTACTCCTCATGTTTGCTGCTGAGATGTCGTCCCCTCATCTCCCCCATTCAGATCCTTCTCATTCTTCATGCCCCAGCTCAAGACTCAAGAGATTAACTAGCTACATGCCAAACCATTTCCTCTTCTTCCTCTGCCCACAGCTAGACTATATTTCCCAAGATCTCTTACATTTAGAGGTGGCCACGTGACTGCACGCTAGCCAGTGAAAGGTAAATGGAAGTGCCAGGTGCCAGTTCCAGACCCGGCTTATAAAACTCTGCACATGGAGTTGAATGGAGGAAAGCATGGAGACCTGAGAAACCACATGCTGAAGACAGTGAAGCCAAATGACAGAAGGGTCCTGATCCCTAATCCCTGCTTAGAGGGTGGCCACCCTCTAATTAGGAACTCCCATGGAGGTCATTATGTAAGGGGGAAATAGACTTCCATCCATCATATATGAGCCATTAAAACTGAGAGTTTGGTGGAGGTGGCATCTCTCTCTGTGATAAGCCCCTCAGAGATATTCTATCCCAGCCTGGATTCCTCCTAACACATACCATGCCAGCTTGTTCCTCAATTGAGCTTATATGGTAAGCACTATACTAGAAAAGTCAATCATGGTGCCTACCATGTTCACCATCCCTGTCAAGGAACATGCCTCCTTGGTGCCACATGCAAAGGGAAGGTGCCCCCAAGCAATGCCTAGAGCATGTCTTTGTCCCTAATCAGATCAAGTGTGGCCCAAGTCTGCAAGTTGACAATAGTCCACTGAGGTGGTCTCATGTCCCACAATGCCCAGTGGTAATTAACGAAGCCATTCAGATTCTACAATTTGGAAGATGCATGGGGGAATCCTGAAGGAATTAGCCTCTTAGAGTAGGATGAGAAAGAAGGCAGACAGAGATGACCAAAGACCTGAGCTGTGCCAGAGTCTCACAATGCAGATCCTGCCACTGAGGGGTACACTGGTCAAGTTCGTAGCAGCAAAAAGCAGTGGACTCTGGCTGATAAAAGCAAAAGGATAACAGGGGGTGTCTGGGTGGTGCAGTTGGTTAAGAATCTGACTCTTGATTTTGGCTTAGGTCATGATCTCTGGGTTATGAGATCGAGCCCTCATCTGGCTCCACACTCAGTACAAAATCTGTTTGGGATTCTTCCTCTCCCTCTCCCTCTGCCCTCCCACTTGTGCTCTCTCTCAAATAAATAACATAAATCTTTTTAAAAAATAAATAAAAGGATAACAAGAAGCTCACAGGAGACCTCTGTCTTTGTTGCTTAAACAATAGGCATTTATTTCTCACATTTCTAGAGACTGGAAAGTCAAAGACAGAGAGGCCAACAGATGTGACTCCTAGTGAAGGCCCTATCATACTTGCTGACAGCGACCTTCTTGCTATGTCCTTAAGTGGCAGAGAAAGAAAAAGAGAGCAGCAGAGCACAAGAGAGCTCTTCTTGTCCCTTTGTCTTATTTTAATAAGGACACTAATACCATCAGAGTGTCCTTGCTCTCTTGATCTCATCTAACACTAATCACCTCCTAAAGAACCCCCTTCTAAATACCATCACATCGGGGGTGAGGGTTTCAACATAGGAATTTAGAGGCCAGAACAAAAAACACCCTTGAAAAGAAAGTTGGCCTGGGGGCTCTTCGGCCAAAACCACAGCCAAAATCCAGCTATAGCTCTGTCCCACATGGTGCTGCCATCAACCACTCAATGAAGGGAGCTTGTTCCATTAGCACCACTGTACCAGAAGCTGCCCTGTTCATCTTCTGTGGCACTTGTCACCTCCCGCTTTCTGCCATGATCATTTCTGACCACTTCTGATCCTCCTATGAGAATAATGGATTCATTTCTCCGTGCCTCTCAGAGCCTCATCAGGAGTCTTCAGCATAGTAGTTAAGTGAACCCATCATATATATGATGAGTAAAAAAGAATTTCCATGTAATATGACAGCTGCCTAAAGTAGTAAAGCTGCAGTAACAGTAGTTACAATGTATTGTAACTTCTTAGGTGCTTTATATGCACTCACTCTCTCATTTAATCTTTACAATAACCTTACTATGGAGGTGTTATTAACTCCATTTTACAGAGGCAGATGCACCGTCTTAGAGAGGTAAGCAACTTGCCAAATTTCACTCACCAAATAAACTGTAGGGTCAGAATTCAAGCCGTTACTTATGTCTCCTAAGTCATGCTCATAACACTTTTAGATCATCTAAAATAGACCCCACTCCCTGCCACAGCTCCTGTTAAATGCCGCCAAGATAATAAAAAAATTCCCATAGTCTGTCTCTTCCCCTACTTTCTCTTCCCTCCTCCCCAAAAAGTTAATAATGGACAGACACATGACATATCCGCCACAGATTACTGTGTCAGTCCATTCAGCTCATTTTAAAAAAATGATGCTAATTATTGGAGATAATGAAAATTTGCTCTTCAACTACAACCCAAGGGGAGTAATCCAATTGATTAACGGGGATTTCAACCCACGCATTCAATTTCTCCTGCTTGTTTCGTAATGGATGGGAAAAATTGGTTTGTAGATAGAGATTTTTGAGAGCTGAGTGTCTAGAACACTGAAGGGAGCCACCTCATTAAGTCCTAGGCCTGGTTAGGCAGGCTCTCAAAACCAGAGGCAAAGCCAACGGCAGGTAAACTCACTACAGGCATTATTTAACGAAAGTCTGCATGTTATCAGAGCACTCTTCCTGAGTCCTAGATTTTCCTGTGTGTTTTTTCTTCCTCTTTCTTTTTTAACCATTCATTAGTCTTTAAAACAATGCAGCACTGAAGCAGTTAAAAATAAATCTAGGATTTACAGAACAGTAAGAACTTAATCATGGCAGCAAACTAAACCCCAGAGACAATTTTAGTCTCAAAGTTAAAATACGATGTATCTGACTCTGAGTAAATTGACTTTTCACAGAATACTCTAACAATGCATAATAGCCATGCACTCCCACAGAAGCTCCTGGGTATTGGTCCAGAGCCCACAACCAGCAGGAAGATCATAGAGTACGTTGAATAAAATTACCCATTCTAAAGGTCCTCAGCCATCTTGAATATTTTATTAAAAACCTTTTTGTGGTGGAGACCAACTGGGACCTCTTTCTCCTAGGAGCGAGCTGTCAATGGTAGTAGAACTGAAAACCAGACAGAGTCAAGCTTAATTAGATCTCCCCCCACCTCCAACCTCACATTACTGGTATTTTCTTTCCCGACCATGAAACTTGATAAATAATAATACAGTGGGATTCGTTTCCCCAGACTTTTCAAAAAAGAAAAGTACAATGGTGGGCAGGTGGAAAAAAAAATTAAAATGTAGCAACCAATTTCAAGACTCCAGACAAAATATTAACTGAATGCTGCTAATAATGGGATCACAATAATGTAATCAGAAAACTCACAGAGGTGCTCAAGGGTGGCACCTGGCAAAGAGCAGCTGCAAATTCAGAGCTATGAGTAAATGGTTTCTGAGTCTTGGCTTCAAGGCCAGCACTTTGCTGGGCAATGCAGGCAAAGTGACCACACCTTCTGGATTTTATGAAAAAACTTAAATGTCAAACATCCATTCCCCTCATTCCTGTGCATCTACATATTCTCATTAAAGCACATGTCCCAACTCTGGATGCAGAAAATGTGACTGCCGAAAGATGGTGGACAAAACCCGCTGCACATGAAGAGTCTGTGGTTTAGTCACTGCAATAAAAGAGTAAGATCACTGGCACTGAGTCTGGACCACAGAGTTGGGAAATCTCCATTCTTTATATCACACCCACTTTTAGGAACTGCTATTTTCCATTCCGTGGCTTTAAAATTTTTCTAAGTCCTTTAGTATGCTAACTTCCCTTCTTTCTACGTTTGTAGTGCAAGAACTCATATAACATTCTACTTGCCTCGTATTTTAAGGTGACTTTCTATTAATAGCATTATCTGTGACATAGCCTCATTTTGAGGACACCCCTTCAGTTAGTCTACCCTTTGCAATAATTTTTACAGTGTTTCATTTCAGAAATAATTTAATATGAGCCTGGTTTCTTTTGAAAAACGTGTGCCTATCCAATTTTCCCTTAGTTTCACAATACACATCTGCTGTTTCAATGATAACAGATGTTATACTGAAATTGTAATAACTTGTGAGTTAACTGTATTCAAAACTTTATAGTTACGCACGTTCCAATAACTTAATCCTCTACCATTATCTCTTCAAATTGATTTAGCCCTGCAGAAGTTGAAGAAAATCAAATATTCATTGTGTTTGCTTTGTGCATATATACAAAAATCACATCATGATTTATCTCTCTTGGTATTAATCCTGTCTTCTTTGGAAAGATGGGGTAAAAATCATAACAGGATCAACAATCCCTCCTCTCTTTACTCATGAAGATAAATTTCATAGCCAATTCGGGATTATTATGCATGCATCTGTGTGCAAGCTTTTTTATGGATTTGTAGGCGCCCTATAAATCCGATCTGCATTTCTAGCCATTTACCATTTAAATAAATGACCTTTCCTCTTATCTCAGGAACACAAACCTACCCCCATTTGGCCATTTTAACTTTTATTAGGAAAGCATCTCTCTTCTCCCAAAGCAAGCCACCTTTTTTTTTCCTCTCAAACCTCTCTTTGTCTCCCCCAAAACCCCAAATCCAGAGATTACAACCCTATGCTGAAATGTGTGGATTATAATAAAACACCAACCAGTAGATGGTAGACAGTGGGCCAGTACAGAGGAGGGGTTGGGGGAGCATGTTAAAATCACAGTCTCCATCTTCTAATACTTTCCATACTGGTACAGAGCAGAAGACTTGTGCAAAAATTGGGAGCAAAGCACTCCTCAGATCTGTGTTTCTGAACATGCTAAGGGGCTCTAGGAAGGGTGCGGTGAGGAAGACTAGGGGATGACTAGGGGACTAGGAGGGAATCACAGAGGAGCACATCCCTGAGCTGGGCCCTGGAAACGTGTGGGATCATGGCAGGCTGAAATGCAGGGAGAGGGCACCACCAATAATGCCCCGGCTCAGAGGGGGCTTGGGAATATTGTGGGAGCAAGTGTGGTGGGGGTATGAGCAGAACAACTCTGGCCTCTCCTTCAGCTTATGTGCCTCAACAAGAGGACTGTGTTTTTTTTCAATTTCCAACCTTTCCCTTTCACTTCCCTCTGAATAAAATGCAAGGAAACACTGGTCTTTTCATATATATGCTTCACCAAACACACAGCCCTAGAAGTCACCAGCTGGACAGGCCCAGGTGGGAGAGGAAGTTCTAAGGGGAAGAGCTTAAGAGTCAACCACTTGCCTAGGTCCCAATTTTCATTTTGGCCTATGGACTCTACTGACTTCAGAAAATTAATTCCCTATGGTTGGCTCATTCTAAGACCAACTTGCCACGTCTACCAAGCATCTTCTAGGGACTTCCCCTCCAAACTCCAGACCAGTGAGAGCTCAAACAATGCAAACTGGCAACCAGCTTTCAAAGAGTGTCACTATATGTGTTTATTCATGAAAACAAAGAGCTGCTTCAGATGGGAACAGAACATGGACTACCCAGTCAAAACTTAAAGGTTCCGCTCTCATCCTCTGTGCAGGGAAGCACTAGTACAGAGCAAGCTTTGCTGCCAGACTGCCTGGGTCCAAATCCCAGCTCAGCTACTTTCTAGCCGGACAGGCCACTCAACTTCTCTGTGCTTCAGTTCCTTTCATCTATAAATGGGTGAGATGGAAATAAATAAATAAATGGGTGTGATAGTGTTGCTTACTTCCTGGGGTTATTGTGGGGATTATAGGAGATAAAATATGTAGGTTTCTTAGAACAGAACAGCATACAGTTTTTATGCTCTGTTTGTTATTATTACTGGGGTCATGTCCCTTCATTGTTGGTATTAAAAGCCCACGGCAGCCCTCTGCAGTGGCTCAGAGATACCTTCTACCTTCGACCTGAGGTTAGTCCCTGGCCACTGCTCTGATATTCCCACTTCAACCTCCTTGGATGTGAGTGATGGTTTAGATGACAAATTCTGTTTTTTGCAGAGTTCGTCCCTTTGACCATATTTTGAATATTGCACATTTCTCCAGAGAATATACCCTCTTCTAGGAATGGAGTGCTGGGCCTAGGAGGCACACAGTGAAGGTCTGGTGGAGGGAAGCTGACTGTTCTGTGTTTTCACTGGCAGGCTCCTCTCAGCCCATATCATGTCACCATTAATGACCGGTCAGTAAACATTTCCTTGCTTGTTATAAAATTCCTTCACTTGTTATGAAGTCTTCATGCAGTAGGATAGATTTCATGCTATTCTTAAGGACAAAAGAAAACAGTAAGCTGCATGGGTTACATGCCAAAATACTAGGGTCTCTTTTAAAAATCAGAAACAAGGGAAAAACCATGATTAGATACATATTTGTAAAGAAATTCTCCCGGGAACAGAAAGACTCAAAGAATATTAAGTTTAATTCTAAATTCAATGGAATTCACAAGTCTGACTTGCTTGACTGTACATGGAAAACGCATTTATGGAGCATGTAGCCCTTCTACACAAACCCACAGTGGTGCTTTGCTTCATCTTCATGCCCCCATGAAGGATGACTGATCATTACTGAAAAAAAAATAACAAGGCTAGGTTTGAATGTCCAAAGAGCAGGAACAAAGGGACAGGGAGTGGGGTAGGATCACTCAAAGGAAGTTTCATTCCATAAAATGAAAATAAAGATAAAGTACTGGAATCGTACAGTACTGGTAGGACTGGCCTATGGAAGTGGGGGAGGGCAAAGGTTTGGACATAGAGGAGATGGAAAACTCAACTGTGAAGGTCACCATGGCCCCATTAAGGCACTGGAGAGCCAAGAGACAGGTTTCTCTATTGTCCTTATTTTCTTAGAAGATTTATCATTTGGGTACCAGTTGCTTGAATCCAGCAGGAAGACATGGGTTTTAACCCTGGGACCACCTTAAGTCTTAGGAAAGACAGGTAAACAAACTTACTACCTCATAGGGATTCTAAGCTCTGGTGACAGGTAGACATTCACATGAAATTCCAAGGTATGATTTTAGGCATACCTGACTTGGGCAAAGTGTCCTTTCTGGCTTTATAGTCCACATCACTACTTAATAAATTTCTCCAATAAAGTCCAGTTTTGCTTCTCCTAATTTGTTAGCTCTTCACTCAGATCTGTAGACCTTCATGGATCCGTCACCAAATATGAACCATTTCTGTGAATGTGTAGCAGAAACCAGGACATTCCTCACTCCAAAGGACCCTGTGTGCACCAATGATTCTTAGTACTGCTCTTCTTGGAGAGTGGCCTTTCCAGAGGGGGGCCAAAGCTGGGACCACAGCTCTCTTGCTCCTTTACCCTGAACGAAGCTCTGCCTCCTATTGTCTGCCTGCTGATAACCCAAAGTCTAATCTTCTGCAGCGTGAAAGGTCTTGGGATCCGCAGTCTATAGAGGCAGGGTGTTCACAGCTATAGGCATGGTTGTAGAGCCAGCATTCTCCAGTTTAACTCAAGGTGCTTTTATTGTTCCACCTTACATCTTCCTCAGGTCAGCTAAGTTCTCTCTGTGTTAAACAAAACAAGCTGCCCCCTGGCTCTATGCTCGCGACAGCCCCTAGCCCTTGCTTCAAGCCTTTGGTACCTCAACCTGGATATTCTCTCCCCCTAGGGCTTCTGCCCAGGATTGGCTGAGCTGGATAGTTTCCTAGGCCCTGATCATGCTTTTTGAGCTTCTATCCCTGCTTTTGTTCTGACCTTTAGTTTCATCATTTGCGTGCTAGTTGCCTGGTTTACACTCCAGACCCAGAGCCTGTCTAACGAAGCTGTCTCTCTCGCCAGCATCCCTGTCTCATACCATCGATCCCCTGGCTCATCACAGATGCGTATTCTCAGAACCCACATGCATGGACTCTCTTCTGTCTAGTAAAGACGCATATAATGATAGCAGGCACAACCCCTCGTGGAGAACCGAATATATGCCAGCCTCTTTTCCAAAGATGGAAAGGGAAGTCATCACCCTCAAGGGGCTACAATCTAGTGGGAGAGACAAAGGACGAATAGAAATTATAACTCCGTGTTAAAAAAAGATTAAGGAGGTGAAAGCAAAAATGCTGTTTGCACAGAGAAGGGCAGCTCAGCCGGCACCGAGGAAGTGAGTGAGGCTTTCAGGAGAGGAACATAACTTCTATGAGAAGGAAGAATGGAAGTCCTTCAAGAAGATGTGAAGTTAGCTGGGCAGGGGAGGGGGAAGAGAAGCAGAAGGGATAGTTCTAAGAAAACAGGCCGACATGTGCAAGGGGCAGGAAGGAAGAGAGCATGCAGCATTCTGTGACCTGTAGAGAATGTAGTTAAGAATGGAGCCAGTGGGAATGGCCTAAATTGAGACTACAGTTAGAGCCAGAGCCAGAGCATGAAAGGTCCTATAAACTCGGCCAAGGATGTGAGGACATCGAATGTCCAAAGGACATTAGAAAGTCACTTAAGTTGTTTTAAGCAAGGGACTTATGTGATCACTTTGTTTTAGAAGGATATCTCTGGCTGTGATTTGGACCCGAGCTGGAGGGGAGCGAGGTTTTAGGCAAACTAGCCAGGTAAACAGCCCTCTGCAGTGGTGCTGATGGCCTGAGCTTCTGCGGAAGCAATGGGAACAGACAGGAATAGATGGACTTGGGAGATGTAAAGGACCTGATGAGTAAGAGGCAGAAGCGGGGTCATTCCCAGGTTTCTGATTTGGACAACAGGAAGGTCTATGGTTCCTTTAGCTGAGACAGGGTTCCCACGGGAGGACCTGGTTTTGAATGTAAGATGGAGGAGCCTGTGAGACACACAAGCAGGAGTATCATTCGGCTAGATGCGGATGAAGGAAGTGGGAATTCCACTTTGTGAAGCACAACGTGAGCAGCGCCTTAGAATAATGCATTCCACAGGTACACCCCCCACCCCCGTTCTGTGTGAAGCAGACTATGTCTTCCCTTCCCCCTACCAAGGTCTTGCTCTAACAGGAAACAATCATAAATGGGAAAAAAATAATTCCTCTCCTTGCCCTTTTCCCTCTCTTTATCAGGAAGGAAAATATCTTTCAAAGGCTCTCCAATCTAAGACCCTCTTAGTTCTCATCAGTCAAAATGTGGTCATGTGGCCAGCCATTGGGGAATTTTTTTCCTCTGGAAAAGGGAAATGGGATTGCTACGATTGGCTGTGACCAAGGACAATCCAACCCTGAGGCTGGGGGAGGGATCTGCCTTCCTGAGCCTACTGCTGCCCAGGGATAACTGAACAAATCCGCATTCAGGATGAGTTAGGTTATGCTATGGTAGCTTAAAATAACATGTATTTCTCCTTTTTGCTGTATGTTCAGTGCAGGATGACAAGGAGTCTCTGCTCATGGTTACCCCCCTGGGAATCAGGTGGATGGACACTGGGTCTAGGCCTACCCTTTCTAGATTACATTGCCAGGGGAACAGAACTGTTGGGATTTCATACTGGGCAATTTAATAATATGGGCTAGACCAAACAGTAGGAACCAGTCACACTGAAATCACTTAAAAGCATAAAGTTGAACAAAAATCAAAATGGCTGCACCAATGCTTCAGGGAAGCTTGATTTTGAAACTAAGTAACCTTTTTCCTCCTTTATGCAAACCTCCTCTCCTCCTTTGTTAGCCTTTTGTTTCACCAACTCAGTACCACCCTGGAGATATGACCAATGAGGCTGACAGCAGGTATATGATTCCTATGGAGACCAGCCAGATCCTCTAGCTCCCTATAAACCACCCCAGCCCCTAACCCCAGCCCCTTCTTCTGGGAGAGTTTGCAGCTTTGAAGGTCTTAGCCTGCTTGCTGCAGCCTCCTTTGCCCACCAAAGCAATAGAGCCATTGTTTCTTTTTATCCCAAACTCCGTCTTCACATTATATTTTGGCTCAGAAGCACAGAGGTCAGTTTTGGATAAGAGGGCCCCGCTCAACCACAAGGGGACCAGGAATGTCAGTTTTCCAAATGACTGGAAGGAGAGGAAAGTCAGGTACTGGCAACAGCACTAATGACTGGCAAATCCAGGGATTACCCTGGTTTGGGAAAGCCACATCTCCTGGGATTTCCCATTTCATTTTTGTTCATCCTTGTTTGATAAACAATCCATCTTCACAATGAATTAAAAACTCCCTCTGTGGCACCTTTCCTTGTTCTACACCCTTACAGAACGATTTTCATCTTTTCCATGACAGACCTTCAACTATTCGAAGGTACTTATTGTGTCCTCCCAAGCCCTCATTTCAACAAACTGAATCAAAATTTCAATTAGTAATTCAAAATTTCAAGTGTCTGCCATATAGTGACATGGAATTGCAAGTTTGGAAGATATGGGGATTGGATTAGTTTCAGAGAAAGAGAACCAAGCTGACATGCTGGATCCGTCAAAAAGATAATGGATGGGAAAGCAAGTTTCTATCTAAAACTGAGGACAGAGAACCAAGGAATACACAATGCCTTTTCTTCCTGTGACTCAAATTAACTATGAAATTCTCATTTCTCAGTTGCCACTTCACTTCCGGCCTGATAAATACATTTCTGCAGTTGACTGCTGAGGGTAGCACCAGTGAAAACATACAAAGAAAGCTTGATATCCTTCCAATTCTGCTAATTGACTCATCTTGTGTTTCGACAAGTGTTATTTGAAGCTGAATTACAGAATCTTAATTCAGATAGAGACTCTTAGAATCTACGACTAATGAATCTTTCTTTTTCATAAGCGTTTCTTAATACAGCCACTTAACTAAAAAGCCAGAAGAGAAGACAAATACAACTTCCCTTCTTTCTTGGATGTGCTTGTAAATTGTGGGTTAATTGCATAACAAGGCAGCCAGTTAACACCTGCCTGTGGATTTACATACTTCCAGCCATATATCATCTCCCACCTGATACAGACTTTGTTGAAACTAGAATGTTTTACCAGGACTAGAAGGTCAGTCCCATTTGTCAAAGCAGGGACAGTCCCTTTGTCTTAGCCAGCCTTATCTGGGTTGTGGAGTCGCTCAAGGACATCATCTGCCTTCCGATAAGCAGAGCCTTGAAAAAGTTGAGCTGTGGGAACAGCGGGTCTTTTTATTTCTAGCATCTACTTTTGTCCTTATTAGTAGGCCAGAGTCTACAGACTGATAAGACAAAGACACCCATCATTTGCAAGGACCTAAGAGTATAGTTCTATGAGACATTTGCTAACTATACCAAAACTAATTTCAGTCAGTTTTCATCATGCTCATTTCATGGAAGAGCTTTGGGAGGCCACTGAAAGGGACGTACTATCATGGATGAAGGGGAATATGGCCAAAAGGGAATAGCAAATACTAAATTGACTTACTTGGCACTTACTATATGGCAGGCACAGATAGGCACTTACTACATTGCTGGCACAGATTGGTACTACAATTGGGGTTAAAATGAGCCTGTTTCCTGTTTCCTAGAGCTCACATTCTGGGGCGGGGTGGGAGGTATTAATCACATCAATAGTAACATTCAGGGAAGAATGTTAACGAAGTACCTGGCTCTGTCCCACGTATTTTACATATACTCATTAATTTAATCCTTACAACAATCCTATAAGGCAATTTCTATTCTTATACCCCATTTTACAGATGAGAAAACGGAGTTACCAAGAAATGAAGAAACTTGCCTTGGGTCCTGCAGCCAGTAAGTCGCAGGGCTGGGAAAGAAACTCAAGCAGTCTGAGTTCCAATGCCACACTGACTTTCCGCTGATCCAGAAGCCTTCTGAAAGACTTTCCACCACACCTTTCCAAGACAGGTAACTGCCTCTCCTTCTGGTGCTTTCCTGAGCACCTGTTCTACCAGTTACTACTCTACATTCAATGGCTACACTGTATCATCCTCAGAAGCACATCATTACATTTAAAAAAAAAAAAATTTTTTTTTTAAATCAGGATGCATCCCACAATTGACAAAGTTTAACAGGTAGAATTGTGTGTTCTTTTTCTCAGTGGTATGTAGCACAAGGGTACAGCCTACAATCGAAGGTAACTGTGACTCAGTGGAAGATGGTGCTTGCTGCTGCTCTGCCTGCCCCACTGGGAAGGCACAGGGCCAGAACCATGCAGGGCTCTGTCTCTGGGTGAAAAAAGTTACTCTCACACTGTCGCATGAAACAAGGAGAAACGTGGAAAACTATAGGTAGAGTCACTCTTAATGCTGGGGAGAGCCTCAAAAAGCACCCTCACAGGGAAAGAAACTGAGGTCGGAGAGCAGAAGCTTTTACTCAAAGTCACGCCCAAGAGTGAGTTCTTGACAGAGACAAAGCAGACCCAGGTCTCCTGACCTTCACCCAGCTCAGGGCTCCTGCTGCCCTCTCCTCTTCCAGCCAGAATTCTCCTCCTCACAGGAAGCCCAACCACAGGAAACCCAAAGCCAGAGCAGCCAGTAAGGAATGTCTTGTTTATTTCTCTTGTTTATGTAGAATCCTTTGTTCTTAAAAAAAAAAAAAAAAACTCTTGCCTTTGACAAAGGCATTCCTAACTAGCGCATTATTTCTTCCAGGACAAGTTTGAATTTCACTTATTTACAGGGCGTCAGGTTTACTCAGTACTTTCTTTACTTACACTCCCAGTTAAGACTTGATGTCTGCATACAACCCTTCCTTGAGCCAAGAACTGATCTTTTCTAACCAACCAAGAGCCACCTTAAGCCATGGATGTGCAAATGGCATTTTTTCCCCTCCATGGAACTTCACAGCGTTTGAACCATACACAATATGCACAGACACACAAAATCTTTGAACTAAAGAAAATCTGATTGTAAAAGCGTCCTTCTCTCCAGTCTAGGTTGGACAAAGAGGGAAAGCATTTAGGGTGCTTGTGTTGTGCCTTTCATTAGAATGCTGCCTGCCAGCACTCTCCCTAAAAATAGTTGTCACGCCAGTGGAGTCCTCACTCTGGCAAACAGACTGTTCTGCACCAAGATCCTTTTTAGCTGATTCTTAAGTTACAGGAATTTTAACTAAATTAGAAAGTTTGCCACTTTGTTCCTTGTAGAATAAAAGCTTTTCAAGCCAGAGCTCCTGAAACACAGGTTCAGCTCAGTTCTGAAAAACAGAAAAATGTCGCCTTCGCTTCTGGGCATAAAAAAACATTGAAGCTCAAGGGGGTTGAGAACAAATGGAACCTCCTACTTATTAATGCTTGGGTAGTCAATTTCTTCACACAGCTATTTCCTATACCATGTGCCTCTCTGCTAATGTTTTATCAGCACTGGACCACAGAATGATAAATGCTATCCTGTATAAAAAGGTAAAGATGCCTTAAAAACTCATTTGGGTGTTTCAAAGCACAGCTCCACTTTCTAAAGTGTTTTTATTTTTCCACATAAGGCTCTAATGATTCTAAAACAGACAGTAGGAATGCCAAGTAAATAAACAATTCAAAATCTGCTCAGTCAGATCTGAAAAGGGTTTCCTCAGCCTCGCTTCCAAGTTCCTCATCTTATTTTTTAAGCTTCTCCTCTTAGCCTCTAACAGAGTCCTCGATTTCCAAGAATCTAGCATCAGCTGTTAGGGAGTTTTAAAGGCAAATTCTGTTTGCATCTTTTGCTATGCTTTCTTGTTTATTTTCTATTTTTAGGCTGCTTTCACTTGCTTCATCTCACTTATGCTTCCCATGCAGACCAGACTGGTTGGTGTGCTCAGGAATCCTGGGGCATGGGGTCCTCTTTGTGTCCCCAGCCATGGCACCCACAGTTACTCTTCCCTAAGAGCTACTGTCATTATGATACTGTCTCATTCAAAACATGCCACTTCACTCCATCAGTAAAAACAATTTTGAGATAGAAATACATGTGTGTGTCTATTCATGTGTTACTCTGGAAATGCATTACCATATTACAAAACTTTCATAAAAATAGCAGTTAGAAAGAGGTGGTTTACAAATCTGAATAGAAGTTTTAATATTTTGCTGTGCCCAGTTGGACTGCCTAGACTATGCCTGGAAGGAGTGGGTCTTATTCAGGGAATCCCAGTTTTAGAAGACTGAGTTCTAACTATTGAGTGGCATTCAAGGCTCTCTACAAGCGAGTCCCCAACTTCCTCTTCAGAGTAATGTACCACTGCTCCCCCACTCAGACTGAAGCACTGATTGTCTTACAAGCACCAAGCTGCCCAGGAGTCCTTAGATCCAGGTTATAAGCCCAGGCTCTTCTTTGGACTAGCTATAACATCACAGATGCACTACTCATTCTCCATCTTCCTTGTCTATGGGATAAGAGAAATAAAAAAATCTGTGCCAATATTCTTGCTGTGAAATCGAATGAAAATGCACAGTGAGATCACACTAGGTAAAACTGCAAAGGGTGACACATATCTTATGAATGTATCAATCCCTATAAAATACAGGTATGTTTAAAGTCCTAGGTTCAGAAAAGAGACTCTGGATGGATTGTCTCAACAGTGTAAAACATGTTCTTTAAATATTATTGAGTCCTTATTAGCTATTTCTCATTCTCATTAACACATCAAAAAGTCCAAGTCTCACACAGCAATAAACTGCTGAATGCACAAACTGTGGCTTTGGCAAGAAACGAAAGGGGTAGATTAAGGAGAAGAAAAAAGCCCTGACGAGTAGGAAGAATGGAGTTCCTGTAACTGAGATGAATAAGACTGAGGGGCACACCAGTTTGGGGTGGTAAAATCAAAAGTCTAAATATCAACATGTCACATATGGATGCCTATTTGATATCTGCATGAGGATGCTGACCAGGCAGTTGGACATAGGAGTATGGACTCAAGGGAGACATGTGACCTGCAGATATATGAGTTTGTGAGTGACATTCTTATCACTCAAGGACCAATTCAAATGCCCCCTCCTCTATGGACCCTTCTTCTACTCCACCCTCACCCACAGCTGCACAAAAATTCTCCATCTCTGGATTTTATAATGCATTCTATTTATTTTCTTGAGTATCTACGTCTGATTCCCTTTTTACTTTTGTATTTATTTGTGTACTAGACTGCAGGATCTTAGTAGTTGAGGACTATGTCACTTTCATCTTTGTGTTCTCTCAGTCCCTAGCATTATGCCTACATTTAGAACAAAATAATGTGACATTGGCTTAATTAATTAATCTTCTCTGACTATACTAGGTTTGACAAAATGCCTTGAGAAAAAGTAAATCCAGAATGCTTGACAAATGAATGAATGAAGGAAGGAAGGAATGATCAATCAGCCCCTGGGGTCCCACTGAAAAATTCAAACAGAATTAGCCCTGTGCAGAACTGAGTAAAGCCTAGCGTTCTCCCCCATCAGCCAAACCCAGTTGCCCAATGCCTGCTGAACTCTCCCGGAGTGTCCATCATGGTGCCCCAATTAAATTCACTTTCCTCATCCTGTGCACTATAGCCTTTCATTTCTTTTCTTGCCCAGTAAAAATGCAACAGTCCAGGCAACTGTCCTCTTAGAAATCATACTGCAAGGTAAGAGCAAACCAGTTAGACAACCTAGTTCATGCTGGTGTGATCACGGAGTCTACTGCCTCAGTGTCTTTCCTCTCTCACGCCACAGAGTTGCATTTTAATGAGGGTCTTGAAAGACCCAATGCCTTGGAGCCAAAGTGACTTTAGGGCAGGATATACCTGCCCCTACAGTGCCCTCAATGAACCAAGCCTTCTTCCTATGTCCAGGCTGGACAGAAGTGCTGTAAAATGCTAGCTGGGAACGTGGAGAGTCCACTCTGCCCTGGAGGTTACTTTTCTATCCAGGGCGCCCTGTTCCAGCTGTGATACTGGAGAGTCCTTCCAGTGTTGGCAGCTCCCTAGCTCCCTGGGTCTAGGCAAAATAAGACTACTGAGCTGAACCCCGCAGATTCCTTCCAGTCCCAGAGATCAAACAAAAGCAAAATTTAATGTTCAGAATCTCAAAATCTCTCTAATCATTTGTAAGGCTATTCTCATTTTACATTCTATAATATCCTAGTATATTATGGTTACAAACCTTCATTTTTCCTCTGTACAATGGTGGTGATAATAATGTTGCTAGCCTCCCAGGGTTGTTTTAAGGTTTTCATTAGAAAGGCCTTTGTGAATTCAGACTTGTTGTACTAAATTTAGTTATTATTATTTTATTATTAAAGTCGCTCCTTTTTCTTTGCAGGTAGGAAGTTAAAGATTGCTACCAATTCCAAAAAATTGGGAATTTTTTAAAAGACTATATAACCTTTTGTCTGAGGCAAGAATCCTAACAAACCTTCACAGCAGAAAGGGAAGAAAAATGTATGAATACAGGAAGACTCAGAGAAATTTCAACTTCTCTTGTACTACCAGGTCATTATGAGACCTCCTAAGGGCAAACGGGTCTGACAGATCATATATTCCTATGTGTGAAAAATCAGAGGAATTCTTTAGTCCTCTCGTTCCATTGTTTTCCATACAAAGCTGCTCAAGTGTATACGCCAGGACAGTGAGTTAAGAGCATCACAACATAGATGAATGCCTGATCTTCTCATATTTGTAAATTATTCATATATGGAATTAGAAAACATTGAATTCTAAGAGCAAATGAAAGAAGCATTACATCAATAGATCCTAAACAATATCAAAGAGCATTTTTAACATTAAATGAATATTATAATTTCCTTGTGCAACTACTGAATAATCTGTATTGTACTGAAAGCTGAAAAAGAAAAAAAGTGCCCATTTTGGGTTCCAAGATTAAAATACATCAAAATATCATTAATTCAAGTAGATTAACTAATGAGAAAGTCTGAACTGGGAACTACTCTTTAAAGAAATGTACCTTCAGTATTATCAAGAATTACAGAAAAAACAGAAAACCTGACCAAGTATGGCCAAGTCAGTGATAGTAAAATATAACCAGATTCCTATTTACTATCTACATATTCTGTCTACCTATCCAAGCTCCTTCTACCAGAGTAAAAAAGCTGAAATCATATGAGATATTCTGTGTATTAGACCTAAGAGATACCTAGTCCTAGATGAGTGACTAGCAAGAAGCTGAGAAGTAGTCCTCACACCTGGACAAAGGTGACAAACATTTGGTAGAGACAAAACAGAACTTCAGAGTACAAGGAGGGATTCCTACAAGTTTTCTTTCTAAAATCTTTGCGCTCAGGCCGTGCTCAGCTCAGCTTTTGCTCCATTCACTTGGTGCACTAATGCGAAGCCAAAGAATGTGTTTAACTCTTCAGAGCCATGTTCTGTGACATGTTAGCCTTGAATGTCCCTGCATGTCATGTGACTGGAGAAAATGAGTAGGGGAGTTCTCTGCTTCTTGAAAACTCCTTATCTCTATTAAGAAGAAAGAGCTATCTAAGAGAGATGAACATCTGCTGGTACTTGCCTAAAGAACCACAAATCACAAATTATGGAAGTCTGAATGAAGAGTCACAGAGGTAGCCACTTAAAAGTAGGTCTCCAAAATAATAGACACTTCTTCACTTTACCCACAGAGGTTAAATTTTAAAACAAAACAACCCATCACAATGTTCAGGATAGCACTGTAATCAATCAATGACTCTGAGGCCTGAATCAAGATGTTTGGAGATGATAAAAAATGAACTGCAATGGACTTGCCATCTTAAGGCAGCCATGTCAATCAGTGCATCACATAAAAACCCAGGCAGAGAAGAAATCAATGTTTCCAAATGGGAAAAAAAAAAAAAAAAAAACCCACAGCTCCCAATATCTAATCTATAGAGAGCTGCTGGTTTGCCTTTTTAAAATTCTTCCTTGAAGAGTTTTAAAAATTATTATGCCAAACTCAAAATTCAAGCTTAAATGCCTGTTTATGTTTTCAGAGTAGAATTTATTAGTGCAATAGTATTAATTACATATATTTCATAATCTTAGCCCTTGAAATTTTAGTTGGACACATATGTTTTTGACTTGTTTTAAGGAAAGTGAGAAGGAACAGCAGTTGGATTTAGTTAACCTCTAGCTACTTTAAATAATAGGTTGAATTTGGTAAAAAAACAAGTAAGTGAGACTTCTGCTTCTAATCATGAGGGCATACTTGGTACCAGACTATCCCTGCTGCTGTAAACAACTCTCAAACTAGACAAAATACATGAATAAGTTATTTTGAGTCACTGGAAAATAGCACAGGACTGTCATCCTGAAAGGACCAAAAAATCTATGTGGTGATCACCACTACCACCCTCATTTTTGCCCAATTAGTTTCTGTACAACAAAGTAAGGAGGTGGTTTGCAAGCAGATCTCTGAGGTTTTGATGAGTTGAACAGGTAGAGACTGAAATTTGGCACTGATAAAGTAGGATGATTTGTAGTACAGAGTAACACAGAAGAGGAAGCTGCACAGAGGCATCTCAGAAACCCACAGAGGGACCCCCTTAACCCTTTGGCAGAATATAAAGTTGCATATGTTCAGAACATGTACTAAGCTGTATAGGCTCAGGCAACATGAGCTACATGGAGATTCCAAAAATCACACAGTACTGAAAAACACAGGAATTTTGAATAGCCAGAGTTTAGAGACCTTGCCTAATACTTCCAGTCATTCAGTGGGACTCTAGCCAGTTGTAGTAAGGGCTCATCTAAACTTGCTTTAAAAAACCTTATTGATAAAGCTCAAAGGTATCAAACCAATGTGACCTTTTGTTTTACTGCCTGTAGAAACAAAACTCTTTAAAGAAAGACCATGAAATGCAATCTCTCAACAGTATCCAGCACATAACTAAAAAATATTAGATGTATAAAGTCAGAAAACTTAACCCATAACTATGGGTGAAAATCAATAGAAATAGACCCAGAAATGACAGAGATTTTAAAATTAGCAAAGAATTCAAAATAGCTATTATATTTAATGACTTTTTAAAAAGATGGACATAATGAGTGAACATTATTGGGAAGCTCAGTAAATAAATGGAAATGATTTTAAAAAACAACTGGAAATTATAGAGCTAAAAAAATCTGATAATTGAAAGAAAAAATTCACTGGATGAGCTCACAAATAAATCTGACACTGCAAAAGAAAGTCAGCTTGAATACCATCAAAATTGAAACAGAAAAACAAGCCTGAAAAAAATGAACAGAATCTCAGTTACTTGTGTGAAAACGTCAAGCAAATATACATATAATTTGAGTCTCAAAGTGGAGGAGAGAAAAGTTAGGGCCTAAAGAGAGTTGGAGAAATAATGGCTAAAATTTATCTAAATTTGATGAAAAGTATCAACCTATACAAGATGATCAACAAACCCAAGTAGGAAGAAGGCAAAGAAAACCACAACCACATACATCTGAGACAGGTAAAAACCAGAGATGAAAAGACAACCCTAAAAGCAGCCAAAGAAAAGCACATATTATCTACAGGGAACAAGTAAAATTAGTACTCCCTTCCCAATAGAAATAGTGCAAACCAGAAGACAATAATGGTATCTTTAAAGTGCTAAAATAAAACAACCTAGAATCCTATATTCAGTAAAAGCATCCTTCAAAAATAAAAGTGGAAATAAAAGTGAGACAATTCATCACCAACAGACCTATGATATAGTATATGTTAAAGGGAAATTCTTCAAATTAAAAGAAAACTATACCAGATGCAAGTATGGATCTACATGAAGAAATTAAAAGCAACAGAAATATGGGTAACAAATATGTGGGTAAAATATGAGACTAAATTTTTAAAATATAAATGTCATTTGAAAAGGCAATAAAAATCTATTATTCTACTACAGAAGTAACATGTGGCAACAGCAGCACAAATAATGGAATAGGGTAAATGGCAGAATCCTATTCTAAATTAATTATACTATATGTGAAGTGATATAGATTTTTTAAAAGATTTTATTTATTTATTCAACAGAGAGAGAGAGATCACAAGTAGGCAGAGAAGCAGGCAGAGAGAGAGGAGGAATCAGGGTCCCTGCTGTGCAGAGAGCCCTAACTAACTAATAGGTCAAAGAAGAGATCATGAAGGAAATTTTGTAATATATAAAACTGAGTGGTAATAAAAACACATCTGTTGAAAATTTTGTGGGATATAAACAAAGCAGTGCTTAGAGGTAAATTTATTGTTCAAAGGAGGGAGAAGTATAAAATCAATAATCTAAACTTCTTCCTTAAGATGCTGAACAGAGAAGAGCACTTTTAGACCAACATAAGCAAAATGATGGGGAAAAAAAAGAGTAAAGCAGAAGTCAATGAAATAGAAAATAGATAAACAATATAACAAATGTAAACAAATATTAATTCTTTGAAATTGTATAATTCCTTTAATGAGATCGAGCAAAAATAAAAGAATAAAGAAGGAATTAAAGAGATATCACTAGAGATACCACATTAAAAAAAAACAAAATGGAATACTATGAACAAATTTTTGACAATAAAGTTGACACACCAGATGAAATGGGCCAATGCTAAGGATACAAATAAGCATAACTGACATATGAAGATGCAAATAATATGAATAGCCCTTAATTTAAGAAATTAATTTAGTAATGATAAATCTTCCAATAAAAAATCCAGTCCAGATAGCCTTCTCAGGTTAAGGAATAAATAATATCAATCACACACAACTTCTTTTTTGGCAAATAGAGGATTGAAAATTTCCCAAACCATTTCATGAGATTAGAATAAGCCTGACATCAAAACATGAATCTCTTAAGAAAAGCACAAATAATATCCTCATATTATCAATATCCAAATCAAAAATTCCTACTGAAATTTTAAGAAATCTAATCCAGAATTATATAAAAGGTTGACATTTCAGGACTGAGGGTTTCATACAAGGAATGCAAGGTTGGTTCAACATTTAAAAACCAAAATGGATGCAATATAACTTCTTTTTTCCAATTTGCTCTGTTCTCAGCAATGTTTCGGGAGTGCTTATTTTGGAGGTCCTTCACTTCTTTCCTTAAAGTTATTCCTAAGTATCTATAGTTTCTGATGCTCTTTTAAGTTCTACTGATTTTTTAAAATTTTCATTCTCTGATTGGTCACTACTAGTATTTAGAAATACAAATTGATTTTTTATATTTTTATATTTGTATTCATTAATCCTATTAAATTAATTTGTTAGTTCTAGTATAATTTCTAGACGTCATACATTTTCTATGAAGACAATCATGTCATCTGCCAATAGCCAACTGTTTTGCTTGTTCTTTTCTAACTGTATCCCTTTTATTTATTTCTTTGCCTTTGGCACTGGAAATAAATAATGAAAATCTGTCTGGAAGGTTCCCAACTTGTGGTGATAGCTGGGCCTGAAATTTTAACTCAGTTTCCTGGAAACGAAAATGATGGGAAACATCATTTTGAGTAAAGGAAAGCATTTCCCCAGCTTGTAACAAGTAGTTTAGACTTAACCATATAAATGTTTTTGATCAGCACATATGTTTTCCAAATCTCATTTTTTATATTTATTCTATAGGCTCCTGAGGCTCTGTTTATTTTTTTTTTAATCTTTTTTCTCTATGTTGTTCAAATTGGATAATCTCTAGTGATCTATCATCAAGTTCACTGGCTTTTTTTCTCTGTCATCTTCATTCTCCAATTGAGCCCATCCAGTGATTTTTTTTTTTTAATTTTGGATATTATATTTTTTAGTTCTTTTTTTTATTTTTCAGTTCTTAATTTCCTTTTGGTTCTTCTTTATTTAACAACTTTTATTGAGGTATAATATACAATGTTATATCATTTTCAGGTGTACAACATAATGATTCAACAATCCTCTACATTATTCAGTGGTCATCACAAGTGCAGTCACCAAGTGCCACACACAACATTAATATTACTGACTATATTCCCTATGCTGATCTCTGTGACATGTTTATTTTATAACTAGAAGTTTGTATCTCTTAATCCCTTTTATCTATTTCACTCATCTCCCTTTTGATTCTTCTTTATATCTTTTATTTCTTTGTGAACCATTCTTTTTATTGATTTCAAGAACATTTTACCTTATTTCTCAAAGTACAATTATACTAAGTGCATTAAAGTCTCTGTCTGATAATTCCAACATCTGTGTCTTCTCAAGGTTAGACTCTGCTGATTATCCTTCTTCTTAAATGTTGAATTTTTCCCGGTACTTCAAATACTGAGTGTATCCTGCACATTTTGAATATATTGTTTTAAGACTCCCAGTTTGTATAAATCCTGAGAAGCAATTTTTGTTTTAGGAAGCAATTACCCAGATTATATTCAGGCTGCAAATTCTAATCTGCTTCCATGGGCTATGACTTCAATATCAGTTCAAGTCTCAAAGTACTGTGCTATCTAGATTTGTCTTATGTATGTGCCAGAGTAGCCAGTCTGGCTATGATGACCTAGCCTATAGCTTAGTACTCAAAGCCTATGGTATGCTGTTTTGAGTCAAATTCATGTACGTGTAGTTCAGAAGTGAACCCAAAAATTCATATACAAACCTATGAGATTATTTTCTTGACCTCCTTTCTCTCCATGATCTCCCCAATTCCTTTTTGGATTCTGTGGCCTCTCTTCTCGGTTCTCCAACTAGAAAGCTGGGATTTTTGTTTCCCTGCTCTGCTGTGAACTTCCCACAATTATACCTGAATGTAAGGCCAAGTAGTGAGAGCACAGAAGAGAAAAAATATCAATGGAGATCTGCTCCGTACTCTTGGGACCACAGATATTCTGGTTAGGCCTTCCCTCCCTTAGAATTTCAGGTCCCTGTCTGGTCACCACTATTTTCATGGTGCTGCTTAGAGATAGGACATGGAAGAGTAGAAATCCAAAAGATTCCTCCACTTTTTCTAACCTGAAGGAGCCCTTTCCATGCTCCTCAGAGGAGAAAGAGAAGCGTTCTCTTTAGTTTTTGTTTCCATACCCAGTGTGCACCTCCAGATTTGGGGCTGCATTTGAGTCACAATCAGGTGACATCACAGGAAAACAAAAAAAGAGGAACTTCCTTGGGGCACCTGGCTGCTTCAGTCTATGAAGCTTGCAACTTTTGATCTTGGGGTTATGAGTTTAAACCCCATGTTGGATATAGAGACTGCTTAAAAATAAAATCTTAAAAAACAGAGAGAGGGAGCAAGAGAAAGAAAGAGACTCCCTCACCATCAGTGTGGTAGAACTTCAAATTCTGGTCTCCTTTTCCAATCTGCCTGCTACCATTTACTTTTCAGAGTCTTCAAATAGATGTTTCATGTGTCCTGTCCAGGATTTCTTGCTGCTTTTAGTGGCAGAGACAGGGAGACTGTGCTAAGTCCATATGTTGTAGTACCAGAACTCTCAATTATCTGTCAGACTGTTGTAAAGCATGTTGACATGCAAATGTGCTACCTTCCAAATTTTAACATAAAGGAAAATACCAATGTGTTCATTGGAGATTTCAGGTAATTTCACTTTTACTGAGCCCTCAGAATGAAGCTTCTCTGGCCTTTTCTTTTAACTGAAGAGTATTCTGAGATTATATGGTAAGCTATTTAAAAAATGTAGAATGTACAGGGCCCCTGGGTGGCTCAGTCAGTTAAGCATCTGCCTTTGGCTCAGGTCATGATCTCAGGGTCCTGGGATCAAGTGCCATGTTGGGCTCCCTGCTCAGCAGGGAGTCTGCTTGTCCCTCTGCTCCTCCCCTTGCTTGTCTCTCTCTCAAATAAGTATTTTTTTAAAATGTAGAACTTGCGGGACGCCTGGGTGGCTCAGTTGGTTAAGCAGCTGCCTTCGGCTCAGGTCATGATTCCAGCGTCCTGGGATCGAGTCCCACATCGGGCTCCTTGCTCAGCGGGGAGCCTGCTTCTCCCTCTGCCTCTGCCGACCACTCTGTCTGCTTGTGCTCATGCTCTCTCTCGCTCTCTCTCTAACAAGTAAATAAATAAAATCTTTAAAAAAAAAAATGTAGAACTTGCAATTACTCACCTATGTAAATCTAGCTTTTCTTTGATACATTACAACCTAAATATTAAAAAAAAGAAACCAAGTAGATGCTGAAACTGTTACATTTGCAACTGTCATCAATCACTAGCACTTTCAACTTTCTCTGTTCCTCAAATATACTTCCTTGCTTTCATTGATTAACTGTATACTAAGTATTCAACTTGATTTTGCTACTAAAATACCTACCAATTTATCTGTTAAATATGTGGGTTCCTTTTGAGATTTTGACAATAGGTTTCTGCTATTTAACAATAGCATCTTAGGAGGCCATGACCCTACAACACAATTTTGTTTGGGCGGAAAGTGAGGGTGCCAATCCCCCACTTCACAAGGGCATATGGCCCCTCATACAAATGCAGACAAAGAGAGAGTCAAGATTTCTATAAACAAAATACACTTTGACCAGTCATTAACTCCATCTCTGAAAATCACCCCCTCTGAATTGAAACCAAATAGCTCTAAGTGTTTTCCCGAGCTATAGTGAACCCATCATTCCTTTCAGCTAGGACCCTGGCTCAACAAAATGCATCCCAGGGGGATTCTGGGTTCAGAGGAATAACAATGTTGTAAACAAACTACCTTCAAACCTAGGTGAATAAGTCTATAAAAGATTAATCGTGTGCTTCCTAGAGGAACTCCTAAGGTAGGAACTTGAGAGAAACTACTAGGCAGTATGGTGAGAAGAAAAATTAAAAGAAAAATGACAGTCAAGTCACATTACCAAAAAATGACATGAGATGCGGGTGTTGTACTTGACACAGATGAAGGTCATGGAATTGGATTTCCTTAATGCATCTCTCTTCAGGTTGTTTCCTCATCTCTATCTAAATGCTCGGCCATGTGCTCTGGAAATGCTCTCTTGTGGATTTAGACTTGAAATATGCCCGGTAGCTCTCAGAAGGACAGGGTCAAATATCTGGGAGGTAAATGCAGACTCTTTCTTCATGAGTCACATGGCCATGTCCCCTTTGCTAGAAAATAAACAGGCTGACTATCACTCTATTCACTGGTGTGAAGTATGGACACGGAGGGAGCATTTATCTTCCCAATCGACCTTTATCCAGGACAAAGCCCTGTTCTTGCCTTGCATCAAAGTCACCTACTTCCACACACATTTCCTCAGGAGTCAGAGCCTTCTGCCTATTAGGGGAGAAGTGAGTTGACTCTAGAAGAGAAAGCTGGGAAGTTAACTTGCAGGCTACTCCGTTAGCATTTCCTGAAGACATGCACACACATTCTTTGCTTTACTTCTCTCCTTCATAAGGGCACATAATCCCTAATAGCATTAAAGGGGGTTGCTCAGAGACAGTAAATGTTGAAAACAGACCCCTTTATATGCTACATTTGGGGTTGATCAGACTAGCGGATTAAAAACTATATTTGTTGTGGAATCAAATTTTTCACCACCTTCCTACCTTCCTTATTAAAAACACTCTAATTATTTCTCTAATAAGGCCCTTTGAGGAACTCTACAATAGTTTTAGTCCATAATGGATGGACCACTGGCCTGAAATAAGTTGGGTCAGAGAAAATTTGTGTGGACCAGGCTATAGGGAAAGGCTTGGGAGCTGCTTGGAAGAACAGTATTGCTGGGTGGCAGAGGCAGGGAGTGAGGTCCTGGGAGCCGATGTGGTGACAGGGGGAGTACCAACACCAGGGAATCTAAAACTTTAGGTAAGGCCCACTCCATCATCCTAACAGCCCCATTATAAGAGGGTACCTTTCTGTATAGGAATTCTATCCTGTGGATGTTCCTCCTTGACCAACAAAATGTGGTTCAACCATAAAATAGGAACTTTGCTGAGTTCTTGGCATAAGTGAATGAAAATTTACAGACCTGCATTCAATAAGCTCAGCCTTGCCATATACAATTCGGCAAGTTCTATATTCGAGGCATGCATTGGGTGCCATGGAGACACACAGAAGGGTGTGTTGCCTGGACAGAGACTTCAGGGACGCCCTTCCAGAGTGATGGCATGCTTGAATGGGGTCTGGAAGGTGAAGAGTGGAGTAAGGGAATTCCTGGTATCGTACTGGGCTTTTGCTTAACTGATGCTGGAAACCACAGATGCTTCACACAAACTGAGCAAGTACCGTGAGGCTAAAATGCACAGGGTGTTCATTTCCAAGCAGGAGAATGCCGTAAGGGAAGTGTGCCTCCTGATAGGTCCATTGGCAGCTGTGGAAGGGGCAACGCCAGGGCCAGAGAGGCCCATCAGGGCTGTCACAGTAATTCAGGCTAGGAAAGATAATGGTACGGACAAAAAACAAACAGTGGGGATCCAGAGCTGATGGGAGATTCAGAAGTTTTAAAAGAGGAACATTTTGACTTTGCCACTGAAGTCATCAGGGCTGGGAACCTCACTGGAAGGTAGAACCAGTTCCTGAGTTAGACAACACTAAAGGAGAAATCATCTCGGGGGAAGGATTTTTTAAACTAATCCATTTTAGGTATATAGTTCTTTTATTCTTCACATCTTCTCTCCTTTTATTGAAAAAAAATTTTAGAAAATGGCAGTTAATAAAGGGCATGAACAAATCAACAGGGATATACTAGAGGAAAACATAGTATAAAACTAAAAATTCCCCTGGCTTCTTTAATTGGTTAAGAGCACAAAATGTAACAGGCAGAAAGTCTGTTTTAAACAAATTAAAAAGCAGTGTTTTTTTTCCCCCAACTTTCCTCAAGTTAGATACATATAACCCACAAAAATGGTGTGTGAAGGAAAGCTGTCATACACAAGAAGTCATATTCCAAATTAAGGGAAATAGATGTTGAAACAGGAATTAACATAAGAAAGTCAGCAACAAGTTATAACGGTTTCAAAAATGGAGTCTTCAAATGCTGCATGGCATATACCTATAGGAATATAAAGGACTGCTAGGTATGAAGGAGAAAGTCTGTATGGCTGCTAGCAAAAATGCTTTTCTAGAAGAACAAATCAAAACAATGCAATCAGAAGACCAAGAAGGCTAAAGTTAGGTATCAGAGCTAAAACTTCACATATCTGAACTAGAAGTTCCTATCCAGAATGGACTGAGTTCAGGACAAGACAGGGCCATTTTTAACATATCTTACTTTACCCATTTTATGTTCTCTGTTTCCTTCTCCCTCACCCTGAAATTCAGCATCATCCAGCAGAAAGATGGCTGCTTTTAGAATTGGCTGTTTTATTTTTCTTTTAAGATTTTATTTATTTGAGGGCGCCTGGGTGGCTCAGTGGGTTAAAGCCTCTGCTTTCAGCTCAGGTCATGATCCCAGGGTCCTGGGATCGAGCCCCGCATCGGGCTCTCTGCTCAGCAGGGAGCCTGCTTCCTCCTCTCTCTCTCTGCCTGCCGCTCTGCCTACTTGTGATCTCTGTCTGTCAAATAAATAAAATCTTTAAAAAAAAAAAAAAAGATTTTATTTATTTGAGAGAGAACACAAGCAAGGGGAGAAGCAGAGATAGAGGGAGAAGCAGCTCTCCCCTAAGCAGGGAGCTGCATGCGGGGCTCTATCCCAGGACCCCGGGATCATGACCTGAGCTGAAGGCAGACGCTTAACCAACTGAGCCACCCAGGCACCCCTTTATTTTTCTTTCTGTGGCAAGATGTCATGGAGCCTGGATATTTCAGGCTCGTATGCATCTATGACCACTGTTGCACTGTGATCAAAAAACTTCAGCAATGGACTCAAACTCTCGCTGCTGCTTTATTCATGTAAGTCAACTTCAGAATGTATTAGTCATAGAAACTTTCTTCCCAGATCTGGCAACCGCTGATCTGATCCTTTAGGGTTTTTCACCTTTGCAGAATTCCACATAAATTGAATCACATAGTCTTTTCCCACTTCACATAATGCTTTTGAGATTTATCCATCTTGTTGTAGGAGCATTTGCTCTTTTACTTCATGAGTAGTATGCTATTGGATGTAGTAAGTTGCTTTTCCATTCACTGGCTGAGGACACATGGGTGGTTTCCAGTTTGTGGCTATTATGAATAAATCTGCTATGAACACCAGAGTACAAGTCTTTCTATATACATTTATTTTCATGTTTCATGAGTAAAGACTAAGGATTTCTCAGTTGTATGGGAAGTACTTATTTAGCATCTTAAGAAACTACCAGACTTGTCTACCATGCCTATACCTTTTTAATTCTCACTAGCAACCTAAGAGCTCCAAATGCACTGCATCTTTACTAGCACTTGGTATTGCTACTTATTTTCAATTTAAGCCATTCTAACAGGTGTGTGGTGGAGTCTCACCATTTTTGTTTGCAGTACTCCAATGAATAATGATACTGAATAACTTTTCATTGATGTATAAGAGCATATCTTTGGTAAAATGTCTATTCAAATTGTTGTCCATTTTTTTAAAAAGATTTTATTTATTTATTTGACAGAGAGAGAGAGATCACAAGTAGGCAGAGAGGCAGGCAGAGAGAGAGGAGGAAGCAGGCTCCCTGCCGAGCAGAGAGCCCAATGTGGGGCTCGATCCCAGAACCCTGGAACCATGACCTGAGCCAAAGGCAGAGGCTTTAACCTACTGAGCCACCCAGGCACCCCATCAAATTGTTGTCCATTTTTTATTGGGTTGTTTGTTTTATATTAATGAGTTGAGAGAGTTCTTTCATTTGAATATAAGTCCTTTATCACGTACATTATTTGCATATATTTTCTCCCCGTCTGTGACTTGTCTTTTCATAATTCTAATGATGCTTTCAAAAAATACTTAATTTTTATGAAGTCCAATGTATCAAACTTCTTTTTTTTTAATAGTTAGAGGTTTTTGTGTCTTGGCTAAGAAATCATTGCCTTGTCCAAGGTTTCAAACTTTTAAATCCTACCTTCTATTCTAGAAATTTTAAAGATTCAGATTTTATATATTAGGTCTATGATACATTTTGGTTTATTTCTGTATATGACATGAGATATGGGTTCATTTATTTATCTATGTATTCCCAATTTTTCCAGCACTATTAGTTGAGAAGTTCAGAGGCAACTTTTAAGGGAAAGAAGATGAGTTCTTTCTGGTCATATTGAGTGTGAGATGCCCTGGCCCATCTATCTATGTGATGATATGAAGTAGGCAATGAGTCTGAATCTAAGAAAGAGATGGATATAAAAATTTAGGAATCAAGTCTTTCTGGTATTTGAACTCACCAGACTTGGTCAGCTCTCCAGCTCTCCAGCTCTCCAGGTAAAATTCTTTGACCAGCCTAAGAAACTAGAGGTATACCATGGAGAAACAGGACAGACTTCTTTGGGATGGGATAACTGGGTAATAAGCATTAAGGAGGGCACTTGAAGTAAAGAGCACTGAGTGTTATATGCAACTGATGAATTACTAAATTCTACTCCTAAAACTAATAATACAGTATCTGTTAATTAAAATGAATTTAAATAAATAATTAGTGCCTCTGTTTAAAATTAAATATAATTTAAGTATTTAATATTTAAATTATTTTAATATTTAAATATTTGATGTTTGTTATTAAAGTATGTTGAAGTATATGTATTTATTTACATATTTAATTGTAATACTTAATACATATATAAGGATCAATTGAACTGTAAGGATTTAGAATAGGATTTTAGCACCTAAATCCTACTATCTATACATTCTATTGAAGACGAAGAAATGAAAGGCAGAGCAACAGGCTAGAAGGCTACTGCCAAAGATAAGGACAATTGTAAGGTGCTAACTTGGGCACCAGTAGTGTTAAAAAAGAAAAAGCCTAAGTAATACGTATTTCATGTGAATATATCTTTCAAGGGTACACACAAGAGGATACAGACATGCAAGAATACGTTAAGCCTTCATAAAGAAGAAAAACTGCTACACTTATTCTGGTAAATTTCCCTGTAAATAGGTCTTAAGTTATTTATAGACCTAGAGTATGTACTTCAAGTGTTTAAACTTGAACTTCTATTCTTTATGATAGTCTACAGTCCAAACATAACATTGTACAAGCCTGTTGCTTCTAGCAACACCTAACACACTTGTGTACAAATGTTCTCAGACCTGTTTTACTTCTCTCCTGTACTTCTGAATCTTTCATCTCCCCACCCGCATGAATTGATTAGAAAGAAAGATGCTGTAGGCCAAAGTGTTGAAAGGTCCTGCACAAATTCTATCATTTGCTAACTGTGACCAAGCTTGTTTGCTCTGTAAAATGGAGATGCTAATATCCACTTTTCAAGTATTTAGCAAGATAATATATGAATCCTGGATTCTAGTAGGTACTCAAAAATGTTTTCTGAGCAGAGCTGAATTGAAGTCATTAAAATACCATTACTATGACAGAAGCATAAAGTATGTGGCACTGTGACTCAGCACTGGGAGGAAAAGAAGAGAAAGACTCCAGGTACCTTGCACTGACTGCTCCAGAGTCACCCTTTCCTCCTCTCTACTCTGCTGCCTGTCCTTGTAATGGTGACCTCTATGAATGTACTAAAAGTCTCCCTTGACCTGGCTTCTGGAGGGCTCAGAGAGTAAGGAACTGAATGCCAATTATAATGAAATATATATTTATAATTTTATATAATATATATAATGAAATATAATATAAATGTAATATATATTTGGGGCGCCTGGGTGGCTCAGTGGGTAAACCTCTGCCTTTGCCTCAGGTCATGATCCCAGGGTCCTGGAATCAAGCCCCACATCAGGCTCTCTGCTCAGCAGGGAGCCTGCTTCTCTCTCTCTCTGTCTGCCTCTCTGCCTGCTTATGATCTCTGGCTGTCAAATAAGTACATAAAATCTTTTAAATATACATAATATATATTTCTTATTATATATAATAAATGTAATATATAATAGAAACATATTTCCTTATATATGTCATGAATTTATGTATACATGCATAGTTATATATTTGTAATATAGCAATATATATTTGTATTACATTAAATACCAAGAGAGCATAATATAATTAAGTTAAGGTTAAACTTACCTTTTTTTTTTTTTAAGATTCATTTATTTGAGGCAGGGAGGAGGCAGAAGAATTCAGAATCTTAAGCAGACTCCACCCTGAGCACAGAGCTCAATACAGGGCTCAATCTCACCACCCTGAGATCACAACCTGAGCTGAAACCAAGAATCCGACACTTAACCAACTATCCACTCAGGCATCCGAAGGGTAAACTTATTTTTTAAAAAGACGTAATGTGTGGTACCTGGGTAGCCCAGCTGGTTAAGTGTCTGACTCTTTTTTTTTTTTTTAAGATTGTATTTATTTATTTGACAGTCAAAGATCACAAGTAGGCAGAGAGGCAGGCAGAGAGGAAGGGAAGCAGGCTCCCTGCTGAGCAGAGAGCCTGATGTGGAACTCGATTCCAGGATCCTGAGATCATGACCTGAGCCGAAGGCAGAGGCTTTAACCCACTGAGACACCCAGGCGCCCAAGTGTCTGGCTCTTGACTGTAGTCCAGTCATGATCTACAGGTCATAAGATAGAGCCCTGTGCCGAGCTCTGTTCTCAGGGCGGAGTCTGCTTAAGATTCTCTCTTTCTCTCTCTCTGCCCCACCCCTGACTCTGGTGCTTTATTAAAAAAAAAGACATGTAATGTAAGGTCTCCCATTGTTAAGCATATAAAATAACATTAAACTCTGGGGTGATCATTGACTGGCACTGCACACACACATATAAGCGGGACATCCAAATAATTTTGACATTTTGTTTCAATGATTACAAATGTTAAAAATTCTTGTTCACAAAGATATAATGTTACAAGCAGAATTTAAGTTTCCATAGCTCACTTCATAAGATCAAGATGGGTTCTCTTAAGGAACAGCAAACATTTTCAAGGCTGTTTTAAACTCCAATTGCAGTGAGTCCTTTGACCTAAAACCAACATGTTCTTTGGCTCACTCAGTCCACATCTTCAGTATAGTTTATATCAGAGAGGGACTGTGAGTCCATAATTCAACTTTAATGCCATCAAGATAGAGATAAATTTTGAAAAACTTCTGAAGAGTTTCCATGTGTTTTCTGATTTATCTTTTCAGAAACTGACACAATTTTGTATCTCAACTCCATCTTGGAAAAGCACTAGCAATTGAAAGTCTGTAAGAGTGTTGGCCTCTACTTTCTCCTTCCATATCAGTAGTTAAGGCAGGAAAGTTTTTTAATTTTTCAGTAGCATCCATAAAGGTAACTTCAAGAACCTGAATTGAAAGATTTATTATCTTATTCACATGGTTTAAAATATCTACAAGATATGCCAACTCATGGATAAAATTCTTTCAGAAAGGTGTAAGAGTAGGTTCTTTTTCTTTAAGAAAAAATAAAATTCTGCCCTTAGTGTGTGTTAATAGGGCCTAGTAGGTTGTCTTGCCAAAGGCCCTCTGTGTGGTAGAAAAGCTCCTTGTATTCTACTCCTATTTCTTGACAAAGTCTTTAAATACTATGATTTGGAGACCCGCTCCTGATAAAGTCAATGACTTTATGGCATTTACCAAACTTCCAGAATTGTTGAAGGAATCTAAATCTAATGTAAATACATGTCTGGATGAGAAAGAAATTAAGTGACACAAATGTAAGGAGCTTCCAGTTTCACTATATACCAAAAGCAGATGCATCACCAAGTATTGTAGAAGCACCATCTGTGCAGAGTCTGAAGCTTTTATTTCTAGGCAAAGTTTTGTTTGAGAAAAAAAAAAAAAGACTTTTTACCATCTCCAAAATACTAAAGTGTTTCGTAGTTTCTAAGAAGGACTCACAAAATAAGAATTTTTAAAAGTATATCAGCCTCCATACAGGGAGCAAAAGGAAGGATCTGGCTACAGTGAAAAATGTTGATCTCAGGGTTGTGAGTTCAAGCCCCATGTTGGGCATGGAGCCTACTTTCAAAAAAACTAGTACGAAAAATGTCTGTTTACATGCAGCCATATACTAAGGGAGAATGGTAAAACTGCCAATTCTAAGTGACAGACTTCAGAATGAATTTTTTTAAATCAACTACTCTAGATCAGATGTCACCATTTAACGAGTGTTGCTATCAGCTTTTTCCTTCTGCTCCAGTCCACAAAGCAGCCCATTTTTGGCTAGTATATATGGCTTTTCTCTCCTCTTTTGTTTGGCAAATCCAAATTTGGAAATATCCTATACAGAATTAAGAATTCTCATTGAACCCTCCATCCAGTTTTTCAAACTCTTAGAAAACTCTCAAAGCCACTAAACTATTTTCACAAATTTATCAACAAACAGTTGTAGACAGGGAATACTGAAAAGCATCATAGGTATCTGGATTACTAAGGTATACCCTTGCATAAATATACATACATATATAGGATGACTGAAACCATGTTTCTTCCAGAAATGTGTCTAAGAACCACTCTATTTTCAAAGCAGTGATGCACAGATATTTCAAGATATCCCAAACAACTGTACTACACTATTAAAGACTATGCAATTTCTATTCATGACAGAATCACAGGTACTCCTAGCCCCAATGTAGGTTGTTAACTACAATTCATAAATGAAATTCTAAATTTCAGTTAGATGTTTGTGAAAATCAAGATTTAATTATTTCCCACCCAAGTTCATGTCCTGAAATCTATCTCTATGCCCAGGTTAACAACAGTAACATGTTAAAAAAATAAATAAGTGATATGTAGAGGGAAAAATGGCCTGAAATTCTACACTGTCTCATGAGAAGTGGCTGGCTGGTGAAATTAAGGAAGTAAGGACAGAAAGACTGAAAGAGAAGTAAAGGGACAAATTTCTCAGAATGGGTAAAGAATGTGAAGATACCTGTCCACTTAAACGCCCACTAGAGGCATTCACAGTAGAGGCAGTTCTCACCAGTAAGGTAGGCAAGATGATCAGTCCAGTGGGTATCAAGCAGTCACTTTCCACAAGCATCTGATACCAGCTTAATGGGTACAATGCCTGCTCATGTACAAAGTGGCTGTATTTGTCTGGATGAGGGCTATTCATATTTTCAGCAGCATGGTCTTACATTCATCAAAGTTGATCTGATTACTTCCAATATTAAGCGTCCAACATGCCATCAATGGAGACCAGTGCTGAGTGGCACTAGTCCCCGCAGAGACCAGCCAGATACGAGGTGGCAAGCTGACTACATTAGATCCTTCTAATCGTGGAGTGATCAATGCTTTGTACTCACAGAATTAGACGCACATTTCAGGTGTGTTTGCCATTCCTACCCAAACTATGTCTGCTAAAGCCACTACTGATAGACTTACAGAGTATCTTATCCAAGACTGTAGTACCTCATACAATGTTCGTTCCCACACTGAGGAACTAACTATACCTATACTCAGATGCAGCTGGCCTGATAAAACAGTGTGAGAGCTTAAGGGTTTAGTTAAGTACCAGGTGGAGAAACACCTCATGAGGTTAGGCTACTTTCCTGCAGGATGCAAAACACACCCTAAACCAGCAGCCTCTATAGGGATTCATCTTTCCCAGTCGGGATGCTGGGCTCAAGAAACTAGTAATAGAAATGTGAGTAGTTTTCTTATTATTTAGAGAATTTTTGTTTCCCATTCCCATAGCTTTGGGCTCAATGGGTTTGTAAGTAATGGTTCCAGTGAAATGAAAGCTGAGATTCCCCCTAACCACTTTGGGCTTCTCATACTACTCAACAAAAAGGAATTTAAAGGCGTTATTCCAATGGCAGGTATGCATGTGCATGAGTCATTGCTGGGTGGGAAGTGGATTGCTGATACTCAATAAAAACAAGCATTAGGTTTGAAATCCGAAGTATTTATCAGAGTTCCTTTCTCTACTCCCCGGCCCAGTGGCCTTGATCAAGAGGACACAATAAAATCAAGTTGGTTAAGACTTCTAATCTTATGGGAATGCAGATTTCAGAATCCGTAGCAATAAGGAGAAAGAATCCCATACAACCTATGGGTCTGGCAAAAGAAAGGAGAACATGGAATTGGTGATAAGAGAAAACAGCTGTGTTTATCCACATGGGCCTCCAGATAAGCTATAGAATAAACGACTATACAGCTATGTTTTATGTTACTTAATTATTTAGTTTCTCCCCTACTACCCCAAATACTTTTTATATAAAGAACATCAGTAGTGATTAGTAGGTTAGGTTTCCCATATGAGTAAAGCTGAATTGCTGGAATTTCTTCATTTGCTAATTAAAGAATATGAACTTCTCACACGAAGAACAGCAATGGATTCTGCAGGACAAAAGGAGTGGGCTGAACTGAATATTTTTTATATCTCCTCTAGATCCACTCTCTTTTCTTTTCTAGCTACTCTGTTCTCTACCCTCAGGCTGATCCATTTGGCTCACAACAAGACTCCCATGGCTCTGGCTTCTGGTTGGGTGTAGCTAATAGGGAGATTCAACAGGAGATCAGAGGAAGAAAAGAGCAGGCTCCCAGAGTATTTATTTGATGAAATGGGCCTGATTTTTCTCAAGCTGGCCTTTCATGCACAATTCTGTCCTTCTGAGTTTGGATTCTGATAATTCCTCTCCTTTCTCACCCCTTTGGACTTAGGGGTGTTAATAGGTCTATACCTTCTATTGGTAACTTCATTAAACCCTCTTGGAATCACCCTAATGTGAGTACACTGTCTGCTTCCTTTTGGAGTCTGGTCTGATACAGGGATTCCCTGAGAGGAAAAATGTCAAGTTGGATCTCAAAGGATGCATGGAAGAGTCCCAAGGCAAAGTGTATACGACAGAGAAGAGCATCCATTTCATCAACATTTCAGGACTTAGAGGACTGACAGAGTCTGATATGTTCTAGAAACCACAAGGTTACTTAGCTGTAGCATAATCTTAGCAGAAACATAATGGAAAATGAAGCTAGAAAATGCCCAGATCACAAAGAACCTGTTAAAAAAGAGAAAGCAGGCCCCAAATGGAATCACTTGTGCTGAGCCCATGTCACCTAACTGACGTTTAATACCTAACCAAACCACGGTTTCAGTCTCTCCCAGAAATGGAATCTTAGCCAGTCAGTCTGGATTTCCTGGTCAACATTAGTGACATAATCCACTGGACGGACCCTCCTAGGTGCGTGATCTTGCCTGAAACAATCCGCTCTCTGCTGGAAAAAAACTTCCTTACCTTGCCTCCTCCTGCCGATAAAAGTCCTATTTTGCACAGCTCCTCAGAGCTCCTTTCTATCTGCCAGATGGGATCATGATTCTTTACATTTACTCAGGTGAATTTTTGTTTTTTAGCCAGCCTTAGTTCCAAAGTATGGGACATCATTCTAAGAGTGGTGGGAAACAGAATTCAAAGCTGTTTTCTGATTTTAGTCACTAGAATTTATTACCTTTCCCTTCTGAAAACCACTGCCTTATTGGAAATAAATCCACATAATGATTTTGCCTCCACTGGGTGAAAAAAAAAGTCACTTTAAAAAGGGCCATGACATCCTCTCTACATTTGGCTCAGAAATAACTCTCATCCTGTCAGATGCCGACGTGGCGTAGGGAATCACCTCGGCCCCCTCTATTCTGCACCAAAAGAACAATTTCCCCTCTTTCATTTTCCTTTCTCCATTAAGCAGTTGAGCAAGCCCCTGAGAGAATCCTGACTCTTTGGCAGGGTCTATGGACATGTGTAGAAGAGCATTTTTGCTTTGTTTAGAAACATCTGTGGGAAATCATGGGCATCAAGATGGCATATATGGCAAGAGCTGGGGTTTCTGATATGAAGCCCTTTCTTTGAGCTGAGTGGCAGCCCCTGTAACCCTTGGGGTTCCTCTGGTAGTTTGCTGACTATCTCTAATGCCAGCTTGCTTCGAAACACTTAGCTGGCTTTTACAGAGTTCCTGGGAGGATGTGTCTTAAGTTCCCATCATTCTTTCCAGGCCAAGCACTTATGGACTTTTGAATGTCACCAATATCCTTCAAAGCATAAGGACTGTTTAGGAGGCAGACTGTCCAAAGTTGTTTTAACTAAATAACACCCCTCCCTTGGTAAAATCTTCTTGGTTTTTGCAAATACATAAATGACCATCTGCATTTTTTTTTTTTTTTGACAGACAGAGATCACAAGTAGGCAGAGAGGCAGACAGAGAGAGAGAGGGGGAAGCAGGCTCCCTGCTGAGCAGAGAGCCCGATGCGCTGCGGGGCTCAATCCCAGGACCCTGGGATCATGACCTGAGCCAAAGGCAGAGGCTTTAACCCACTGAGCCACCCAGTTGCCCCGACCTTCTGCATTCTTTAGGCAAATTACCTTAGGCAAATCTACAGCATCTGAGCCCTCCGTATCACTCATGTTACTAATCAGCACACATTCTCTTGGAGATACTACGCTACAGGTTTGGTGGGGCTTTCGCAGACACCGGAAGCTAAGGCTCTCTTCTCTAATGCATCTTCAGCCTCCTCTGCTGCAGAGTGGGATTCAGCACATTAACAGGCCTGCTTCTCAGCTGTCCAAGGACTTGATTTAATTACATTGCAAGTCTCTGTCTTCATTGGAAGTCTCCACACATGCTGTTTGCTCCATTATTATGGATTGCATTTCCTCTCTGCTGCAATGTCTCATTCTGCCCTTCCTTGGGCTTTAGTGGCTAATAGACATTTGCATTAATTTTCATTTCTCCTGGTGCTTAATAAACATCCTCTTAGGTGCTCATCCTGAAAGTAGAAAAACCATTTTAGCTCAACCAAAAAGTTGAACTCCAGACCGTGCCTAGAACCCAAACCTGTGTTTCTAGTGACACCGTCTGCCTTACTTTTCACAGCCTCTAAGGTATGACTCCAGGGACCTAGCAGAGAGACTGCCCTTCCCTAAATTGCTCAGACCTATCTGAGGTTTTCTAGTAGCCATACCCGAGTTCACCTTATAAAAGTCACACATACAGACACACACAGGTGTGCAAATATGCCTGCATCTGTTGATTCAGAAATGGTTAAGTAAATTAAAACAGTCATTGGACAGAAGACTGTACTGTCACTAACATAATGTATGTAAAGACGAGATAAATCATTGTGAGAAAATATTTACATTGTGCTGTCAGCAGGAAACAAATGGTACATATAGCATTAGTACCATTGTGTTTCAAAATATACATATGCACATCCCTATGCATAAGAAAACGACAAGAAGGAGATCTATCAAAATATTTATAATGGTCATGGTTAGGGTTAAAACGTCTTGGAAAGAATTCTTTTTCTTACAATTCATAGAGAAAAAAATTTTTTTTAGGACAGAAAATAATAACCTAAAAAAATGAAAGAAAAAGCATATATATTTCCTCATCACTGGAGACCCCAAATAATGAAGCTCCAATGAGAATAAAACACAGAAAAGAGATGTAAAATGCAACTGGATGGACAGCCAGAAAATAAGGAGCAGAGTCTTACGTCAGCAGGATTCCAAGAACTTTATTTAACCAGTGGGTCTATTACGCAGACACACACCATGAGTGTGTTAAAATCATGGCTGGAGGGAACAGAAAGGTTTCTAGCCTCACCAATACGTAGAGTAGAATGGGGCAAACTTGTGGAGAAAGCAATCACCTGCACAGCCAACAGGCCAGGAGAGATGGAAAGAATAGGACAGGAAACCAACTTGTGTAACAGACATCCCCTCTGGGTCTGACTCTGATTATAAGATTAAGAATACAAATTTAAGTACAAAAATAAACATATAAAATAAACCACCACAAATTACAAATATAAGAAGTTGACAAATATAAAAATGTTTTGCTTACTTAACTGCTCTATACACCTCTAAAATGGGGTATTTTTCCTACATTTTTAACAGCATACTCTGTTTCATGGAGCAATTATTTTATAATATTTCCTATCTAAAAATTAGAAAGATAATTCAGTCTTTCCTCTGGTGTGGTTAACTGAATTTTTTTTTTATTTTAAGATAATTTTAGACTCACAGAAGAGATATAAAAGTAGTACTAAGAGTTCACCCAGCTTCCCCTAATGTTAACATTTTATGTAGCTGTAGCACCATCATCAAATGTCAGAAATTAACATTGGTATAATCCTATGAACAAAACTACAGACTTTACTTTTTCCATTTAAGTCCCTTCTCTATTCCAGGAGTCAATCCACACTGCATTTAGTTGTTGTGTCCCCTTAGTCTCCTGCAGTCTGTAACAGTTCCTGAGCCTTTCCTTGTCTTTCATGATCTTGGCCTTCTTGAAGAACACTGGTGAGATGCCTTGCAGAAGTTCCCTCAGTTTGAATTTCCTGGTGTTTTCTCGAGATTAAATTGAGCTTATGGGTTATTAAGAATTCCACAGATGGCATGTGTCTCAGTGCATAATGTCAGGGCACAGGACGTTGCTCTCCTCTTACTGCCGGTATTAACCTTGATCACTTGGTAAAGGAGGCATCTCCAGGTTTCTCCACTAGAAAGTTACTATTTCCCTATTTTTATTTAATAAATATTTGGAAGGAGATATTTTAAGAATATGCAAAAATCCTGGTTTGCCTTAGACCTTCATCTTCTAATTTTATCATCTGTTAGTGGAGCTTGCTTAGTGACGATTTTTGAGGTAATACTATGGTTTTAATGGTGATTTCCTATTTCTCTCATACTTTTGACATTTTTTTAATGGGTTTCTTTTATATGTCCCTTCCACCACATTTATTCATTTAGCGGTTACTTTTCATATGTGTATAGACTCATGGCTACTTATTCTTTGAGTTATAATCCAATACTATCCTGATTGACTTTGTTGCTCAAATTCTTCTAGTTTTAACCATTAAGAATTATTTCAGATTGATTCCTGTGCCCTTCAATATGTACCCTTCCCCCTTTTTTAAGAACTTCTTTACTTTCTGAAACCGTAAGATGCTCCGTGCTCATCCTGTCTTCTCTCTATACCAGCCCTGGAATCAGTCACTTACCTTTTGGTGGAGAGTAGTATTTAGAAACCAAGATGTGGATGCTAGGTGTGCTTATTGCTCCTGAGGTTTCGCTGCTTCCAGGCCCTCTTAGTGGACAAGAGAATGTTTTTGCATGTACATTATCCCACACATGCACACACATCTGTATTTATTTTTATACCTATCTGTGTGTGTTATATACACCAATAGTTCCCACTAATTCTCTGAGTGCATTCCAGTAACACAAGACTCATTCTACACTTTCCTCTTTCCTTATTTGTAACTTGGTTTTCTCACAGTGAGCCCTTATTATCTACAATACATTTTCTTATTTGTTCAACCTAGTATACATAGAAAGCAGTTTCAGAATCATTAGCCCATATCTCTGTAGGAAAAGTATGTGTGTACAGTTCTTTTCATCTTTAGCCTTACGGTATCAAGCCAAAACCCAAATTTCCAGAAGTACTTAGGTCAGCTTCTTTCTCCTCCACTCCCTTCACTGTTATGTCAGTGGGCCTCAGAAAGGGCTACTTTTCCCCCAGGACACATGTGGTTTAGTCTTGCAGACTTTTCAGTTGTCACAACTGGGGAGGGAGTACTGACACGCAGTAAGTAGAGGCCAAGGATGCTCCCGAACATTCCACAATGCCCAGGATAGCTACAGATAAGAAATATCTGGCCCTAAATGTCAGTAAATTCCAAAATGTATCTCTTTTTCTTATAGACTTTCTCCTTTTAATAGAATCTGAAATTTTTTATGACAATTCTGACATCAGAAAGTGAAGAATTTGTATTGATTCCATCATGTATCTTACTGCTTTCATTTCATGGTCTCTGAATCTTCGTCTGAATTCTCTCCTAGTTCTTTAATAAATGAAGGTGACAAAGGAAAGTATTCTTCACATGGGTCCAACTTGGGAATCTGTAAACTCTTACTTATTTTATTACTGATATGTTCCCAGTGATCTTTGCAAACTGCACTCAAACTGGCATATTTCCAGCCAACTTTCCTTTTGCAGAATCCCAAATATCTGTGGTCACTCCACACCACCTGGACACAAAGAGAAATGTGATGGAGAAGAAACTAAAAGGAAAGAGGCTGTGGTCTTAACTGATTGCTATTAAAATATCTTACTTTTGTGAATTTTATAAAAACATGTGATTACTTTGTTTGGGCTTCTTTTTAGGGTCTTGGATGAGATCTGTGATGAAGGACCCTAAAACCTTAAACTCTATTAGCTTCAAAAAATTATTTTCTACTCAGAGGACCCAGAAGGTTGCACAAAATCCAGGCCTTTGAGAACCTTGTGATTTAGGAAAGAAGGCAGATCCGTGTTCAGCAGTGTCTCAGGAGACAGTAACTGCCAGACATGCAGACCAGAGCCTTGTACAGCCCTTCTAACACCCCCCAAGAAACTAAACATCCAGGAAGTCTTTGGTTCTGAATAGCGACCCCTTTTCATAGCCCATCAAATGACAGCCTCCTCACCGTGACCCCTAGATGGCTCTGGAGGCCAAGGCTAGGCTAACATCCGAATTTTCCTCTGCCCTTTCATTTTTACACAGGAAGAGGGAGTAGAGAAAGAGCTTGAAAGAGGAGAAAGTACATCAAAAATATCATCATCCTAAATACTGTGATTTGAAGTCATTTTTCACTGCCAAGAAAGAAAAAAAAAATAGTAGTCAAGCCTCTAAAGGCAATGTTTACTCTTCCCGGGAGAGGACATATGGGAGAGCTTCTGACAAGACTGTCAAAAGTGTGTTCAGCAATTTAACTAGTAATAATAGTGAAAAACAACAAATAAAGCTTTGAATTAATCCAGCATCTTTCATCTCTATATATCAAAGAGTGTTGCCAATGTTCCTGATAACAACGTATCTGTGAAACATAGAGGTGGCAGGCATTGTCATTCCAGTGACAGATGAAAGAACAGAGAAGCTAAGAAACTCTCCCCCAGTGAATCAGCCAAGGACCTGTGAGGGCAGATCAGCCTCTCTCCAGATCAGCACCTCCCTGGCGCTGTTGGAGCAAGTACTCCAAGGGAATCGGGTTTAAGGACTACCTGAATGTGAATAACACAAGTACAAGAGCCTCTGCTCTCCCAAAATTTGGTGACAAAATACATCCACCAAAAGAGTCTTACATCTCTGCAGGTCAATCAGCAGGATGCTTTCAAGGTCAGCTGGTCAAAGACCCTACTAGATATGCTCTGGGAAAGTATCATCCCCAAAGAGCCTACCTTCAGGGAGTTCATAATAAATGGGGTGAAAAAAGGAAAAATACACACATCCCTTCCAACCACAGGAAGCTGCCTACGGTTTTCCTCAAGTGCAGAAGCATGGACCTCTGTGCCTTTGTCCCTCCGTTCCCTCTCCTTTGCTTGTCGCCTTTCATGACGCTATGGAACAATCACCTACTCTATCAAGCCTCCCCTTCCACACACCCAAGGAAGGAAGGAACTTTCCTTCCTTTTTGTACCTTCCAGGTTCTATACAGATTTCTGTCACAGTCCTTGTAACTATACTTGTTTACATATATACTTGTTTACATATCCGTCTTCTCTACCAAACTCTCAGCTGTTTGTCAGGGGGAATGTATTACAGTTTTCTCTGTTTGTCCAAAGCTCAGCACAATGCCACACTCATACCACATGTTCAGCGGTTGGTTTCAGAAAGAGGAAGGAAGAAAGAACAGAAGGAAGTACAAATGGACAGAGGGAGGGAGGGAAGGAAGGAAAAGGAACCAGTATCTACTGCACAGCTACCACTGGTTTGCCAGGCATTGTGCTAGGGCATTATCTCTGTTCAGTGTTCAGTATGTGCTTCTCATTTGAGGGCTTGTCTTTTTTTCAATTTCAGAATCTTCTCAGATTTTATCTTTTTGAAAACTGCTCTCCCCCATTCCTTCAATTCTCTATTTCTGGAAGCCCAATGGAAACTCTGTCTATCTTCCATGACTCTTAAGTTTTCTTTCCTATTTTCTATCTCTTTATCTCTTTGAAACACAGAGTGAACTTCCTAGTGTTATCTCCCAAATCACTGGTGCTCTCTCGCACACAGTGAGTCCAGAGTTGATCTCATCTCCTGAATGTATTTTTATTCCAATTACTTGAGTTTTCATTTCCAGAGTCTAACTCATTCATTTTTCCATACACCTGTTCTTGATTTCTACCTGCCTGATTTTGTTTCATATTTTCTTGCTCTTTAGGTGTTATTCCTTTCTTCATATCACCTTTGATAACCTCAAACATACTCATTTTAAAGTCATTATCAGTTTGCTCTATTATTCACTTTCAATGGGAGTGAAGTCTACTGATGGTTGAGCTTGTTGGCTGTCATTCTCAGCATTCGTTTTCTTCATGTGTTTAGAACTGTAGTTAGCAAGTTCCCTCTCTTTCCTCTCATCCCTCCCAATCTGGGAGTTGTTCGGTTTCCTCCCTTAAGACTCCTAGCTCAGAGTCAGATCCTATTATGTTAACTCAGGGTTCTTATTCTGAGGTGATCTTGGGGATATCACAGATCTAATCAGTTGGCCAGCAGTGGTTAGTTAAGGTCCTGTGGTGTAGTTTCTTCTGCCCTTCCCCTCACCTGGGCATTCAGCTCTAGAATATGCGGCATCTCCAAACAGTAATTGAAGTTTCTTCCAGCCCCTCCTTGTGAAGAGCTGGCAATAAGCCCTTCAGTTTCTCCCAGTGAGCTAGGATCCTGCTCCCAGGTATGAGCCCAGAATTTTTAGTCCCTGTCATCTCACGGCAGCCATAAACCCCTCTGCCCATTCCCACATCCAAGAGCCCAGAAAGTCTGTAATCTCAATTGCCATCTTAGTGCTATTTCCTGTTGAATGTGGTTACGTTAAAGTTCTTTTTGAAATATTTAGTCTAACACTGCAGTGTATTTGACATCAAGGGGCTTTCAAAGCAGGAGCATCATCTTGACCTGAAATCCCAGTCTGGGCATTTTCACAGCATCAGTCAGCAAACAATGATCCCCAGCTGCCCAAAATGTACCCTGTCCCCTACAGGCTCAGTGCTCCAGGCCTTGGTCTTGAGCCAGTGAGAGTCATACCTGGGAACATGCAGAGCCTGGCCTGTGAACTAGCAGTACCTACAAAGAGTCTCTAGCTCGCATACCTGTGCACTGCAGGGTGGCGCCAGCTCTTGATTTCCATAAGACGACTGAGCTGTAGTTCCCCATAAAGCAAGCACTCCACCATTTGAGGCCACACTGCCCAAATCTGCCTAGAAGTCTCATTCTTTGGACCCTCTAACCCTAGCCTTGTCTAGATTTATGTTTCAGACACTCAATTGAAAAAAAAAAAAACCAACTCCTACCTAATACTATAACTTTAGTCTCCAAGTATTCTCAGACCCCTTAGATGAAACCCACCTGCATTAAACTTGAATCTAATACTCAGTCTTGGTCCAGACTCCAGGTGCCTCTCACCCACACACCACACAACTCCTGGCCCAATCCCAGCTCTTGCCTTTTCCCTAGCAAAAGCTCTCACCCTCACTAAGCATTCTGCTCCCAGTTACACTGTGCGTCTATGTGTGTGTCTGTCTGTGTGAGGGGGTTCCCACACATCCAAACAGTGCTCCAACACCGGCTGGGTGTCCTACAATTCAACTCAATCCTGACACTACCTTTCTGGAGATAAAATCAGGTCCCACAGGTTAAGGGTTCAGTCCCACAAGATTGCCCCCAACCCCAACTTCATACACCAATCACCAATCCAGGCTGTCATCTGTACTTCTGACCAACTGGCTATACATCAAAGGTTCCAACAACTCCCTCCATGGGTTTGATGAATTTGCCAGCGCTGCACAAAGAACTCAGAGAAACACTTTACTTACTAGATTACTGGTTTACTATAAAAGGATATAACTCGGGAACAGCCAGATGGAAGAGATGCATAGAGCAGTATATGGGGAAAGGGTGTGAAGCTTCCATGCCCTCTCCAGGAATGTAGCTCTTCCTGAATCTCCATGTGTTCACCAGCCCAGAAGCTCTCCAAACCTTGTCCTTTTGGGGTTTGATGGAGGCTTTATTACATAGGCCTGACTGATTAAATCATTGGCCTATGGCTATTAAACCCATCTCCAGGCTCTCTCCCCTACTCAGAGGTTGGGGGATGGGACTGAAAGTTCCAACCCTCTAATCACTAGGTTGGTTTCCATGGCAACCAGGCCCCAATCAAAGGTGCTTTCCAAAAGTCACCTCATCAACATAACAAAAGACAACTTTATGGTTCTCATTACTTAGGAAATTCCAAGGATTTTAGGGGATCTGTGCTAGGAAAGGGGATGAAGACTAAAGGTACATTTCTTATTATAAATCATATCACACCCGCACACCTGAGACTGAACAATAGACAAGACATTCACACATACTCTCACGTAATTCTTACCACAGTTTGTAAAGATATTGTTACCATTTTTATCCACCGTCACTATAATAGTAATATTTATTGCCTGTTCAGAATGTGCCAGGATCTATGCCAACTACCTTACCTGCAATAATTCACCTGATACTTGCAACAACTCTATAAAGTGGCTACTACTATTCTCTCCCCATTTTATAGATGCGGAAGCTGAGGTTCAGGTTAACTGCCATCTGTAAGATCCTGGAGATACTAAGTGCTGGAACCTGGATTTAAACCTAGGTTCACCTCAACTGAAAGGCCGTGCCCTTAGATGAACCCTACATTGCCAAATCCATCTTAACACTGATCTTGCCCAACCTCTCTGTAGCATTTCACAGTATCACTGTTGCCTTCTTCCTAGGGAGTACCTCCTCCTCTTCAAGCTTCCATGAGACCCGGAGTGAATTTCCTCTAACCTCTGTCTCTCTCCTTGGTTCTCCCTGTTCCACACACAGGATTCCCCAAACTCCCACTTTCTCACAGGTACCACAGACCCTTCGATTGTAACATTTCAACATGTTCCATTCTGAGCTCGTTACTTACACCCTCTGTCTCAGTTCCTGACACCACCATCCAGCCAGGCTCCCAAACCGGAAGCCAGAGTCAGCCCTCCACCCCCTGTCACTTAATCCTTCAGCCCATCAACAGACAGTAGCAGCAGATTCCCTCTCCTGAGCTCTCTAACTGATGCTGTCCCACCCTTACATCGCCATCACCTATAGAAGATGGCCCATGGGCCTCCCCCAACCAGCCAGGACCCACTTTTCATCCTCATCATTCATCCCCACCTGCCACACCCAGAACCCTAGAGCCCTAGTCATCTCAATCACCTGGTACTTCCCACAGGTCAAGCTCTTTAATGGTACTAGGCCTTTGCCCTGACTGTCCCCTCCTGTCATCCTTTTTCCATCCACTTTCTATCCAAACATCTTCAGCCCTGTGAAGCCATCCAGAAAGTCCGCCTCTTAGGTTCTGAGCAAGGAAAAGGTGCATACTTCTCAGGTCACCCTGGACCTAACAGCAGAGCCTAGTGCTTTTATTCTGAGCATCCTGCTCCAGTAGCACATTCCAGGCATTGGGAACTCTCTGTGGCAAGTGAGCACAGGGAGTCCCCTCTTCTTTCTGTCTCCAGCGCCAGCCCAGCTTCTAGCCATCATCAAACATTTAGGTAATTAACTGGCAACTGGCAACAGATAGAAAAAATCAGTTTCTCACCCCAACAGGGGCGTGTAATGTTCAATTCTGTTTTTCCAAGGGAAATGATCAGAAGCCTGTGCACACATAAGAGACGTTTTGACAGAGGTGCCAACATCTGAAGTCAGCGAGAAGGCTTAAATGAAAGAATTAAGAGAAACAGATCTCAGCCATAGTTCTATGCAGAAGGCTACAATGCCAAAAATCTGCATTTAATAGGTACTGGGTGGCATAAATGCCATCATGATTTCGAGTGGCACTGAAAGAAGTCAGTGGTGACGCTCTGGGTCTCTCAGGCACCTCACACACCCCCACATCCCCAAAATGAGCCAGTCCAAACTTCTGACTCATCACCCCCGACAAGCTGTTGAATTGCATCTCCTACTAGTTCCCAGTCTATTCCATATCAGTTCAAATCCAAATGGTGAAATACTTAAGCTGGAAAGGGTAATCAAAAAAGAAGTACAAATGGCTAATAAATAGATGAAAAAAAAAAAATAAATGCCAGCAGTAATGAAAGAAGTACAAATCAAGACATGATACTATATTCCATCTGTCCAACTGGCAAAATTAAAAGAAACTCTTCCCTGCTGGAGAAGGTGCTGGCTGCCTGCCAGTTGTGCCAGGCGTGTGTGAGGAAGTGAGCAGAAGACAAGGCAGAAGAAACCTCTGTAACCTTCAGTAGTCTTCAAGGGTCAACTCCCCTCTGTCCTCACCCATTTCACAGTTAGCAGAGTCTTGCTGAGCTTGAGGTGGGGAGCATGTGCTTGGAGAGCGTGGAGATAAGAGTGCAGAGAAATGATGCCCTCAACACACACACACACACACACACACACACACATCTGCGGTGTCTAAACATGAACGCAGCCATGTTTTATCCAGCCCTGTCACGTTGATATTTCAAGGAAGGCATGGCTAAATCCTGCTATTATTGGCTTATTATTCAGAAATAGAGTCTAGGTTCACACCCAAATCTGTAGAAAACTGGCAAACAGAATTAGATGTTGTTTCAGAAGAAAAAGTGTTGGGTGTCTTCAGAAAAGATATTACCGCCAACTGGACTATGAGGGTGGGTACAATTTTGATAAAGGTATAAGGAGAAAAATGTTCTAGGGGCAAAAGAAAGACTGAGGTCACAGATGGTGACATTTCAATGTGCTAATTTAATCACTGAGGCCCTTTCCAGCCTTCACGTTTTTCCAACCTGGTACTTTCCCTCCTGTTAACTGAGTGAGTTCCAGTAGACCAGGAAATGGATGGAAACTTCAGTTATGTGCCAAGCACTGTCATCCTGCACAAATAAGCTAATTTAATCCTCAAAACACCTTTGAAGTGAGCATCCTTAGGTCTGTTTTCAGATGAGGAATCTGAGGCTTAAAGAAGACATGATTTGCCCAAGATCAGAAAGCAAGTCAGTGCTGAGAAATCACATATGAACTGCTGTCTGCCTGGCTTTGACACCTTCACCCATTCTCTCTTCTATACCTATTGTCTCACTTCAAGACCACTTTCTTCTTTCAAAGTAAAGCCCTCAAATTGATCTACAGATTCAATGCAATCTCTATCAAAATCCCACTAGGCTTCTTTGGTGAAACTGACAGGTTCATCTTAAAATTCATATAATAATTCAAGGGACTCAGAAGAGCCAAAATAATACCTAAAAAGAACAAAAGTAAAGGACTCACACTTTACAACTTCAAAACTTACTACAAAGCTACAGTAATCAAATCTGTGTGGAATAAAGTGCTGTCATAAAGACAGAAATATGTATCAGTAGAATACACCTGAGAGTCCAGAAATAAATCTCTACCTTAAGGACAAATGATTTTTAACAAGCATGCCAAGTAATTTAATTGGGGGAAAAATAGTCTTTTCCACAAATGGTGCCAGGACAACTGGACACCCACATGCAACGAATAAAGTTGGAATCTTATATCATATATAAAAATTAACTCAAAACAGATCAAAGACCTAAATGTAAGAACCAAAACTATAAAACTCTAAGAAGAAAACATAGGGGTGAATCTTTGCGATCCTAGATTAGCCAAGGTTCCTAAGTACCTAAAGAACAAGCAACTAAAGAAAAACGGACAAATTAAACTTCATAAAAATAAAAAACTTTTGTGCTTCAAAGGACACTGTCAAGAAAGTAAAAAGACAACTCATAGAATGTGAAAAAATATTTGCAAACCACATGTCTAATAAGGGTGTTATCTCCAGAATCTATAGAGAACTCTTATAATTCGATAATAGAAAGACAAATGACCCAACTTTTAAAAAATGGACAATGGATTCGAATAGACATTTCTTCAAAGAACATATACAAATGGCCAATACACACATCAAAAGGTATTCAATATTATTAGTTATTAGGGAAATGCAAATTGAAACCACAATGAGACACTACTCCATACTCACCAGGATGGTTAAAATTTAAAAAAAAATACATAACAATAAGTATAAAAGTAGGTAACGAGAAATTGGAACACTCATCCATTCCCCATAGAAATGGGGAAAGCGGTAGAGCTGCTTTTGAAAACAATATATATAAATACAGAGTTACCATACGACCCAGCAATTCTACTCTTAGGTATATATATATACCCAAGACCACTGAAAACTTCTGTTCACATAAAGACTTGTAAATGAAAGCTTGTAAAAGCATTATTCATAATAGCTAGATTGTAGAAATAATCCAAATGTCCACTAAAACTAATGATGGATAATGAAAATGTGTTACTCCTCTACAATGGAATATTACTTGGTCATAAAAAAAACTGGAACACCAACACAGGTTACAGCATGGATGAGCCTTGAAAACATGATTTCAAGAAAGAAAAGCCTGTCACAAAAGACCACATATTGTATGACTCCATTTTCATGAAATTTCCACAAGAGACAGATTTATAGAAACAGGAAGCAGGAGTAGAAAATGGAGAATGAGTACTAACGGGCATAGGGCTTCTTCAGGGATTAATGAAAATGTTCTCAATGTGATCGCGGTGATGATTGCATAACTCTGTGAATCAATTATATAGTATGTGAGTTATACCTCAATGAAGCTGTTTAAAAATTAAAAAGTAAACTAGCCCATACTCACTGACAGATGGAATTCACAGAAAAATATAACAAAGGACAAAACTGTCATCAGAGATAAGCATTACCAACATTTTGGTTTCTTTCCTTCTGAAATTCTTTTCAATACTGACTTTCATGGTCGAAATTATAAGCAGACACTACTTTATGTGAATTCACTTCTTGCCTCAGAATAACCCCCAGTGCCACAGTCCCTGGACACTCGGCCCACCCTCTGTCTCTACCTCCCACCAACCTCCCCTCAAGCCCTCACCCAGATGATATCCTGTGACTCGAATGTCCCTCCCATGACGCCTGGCTAGAAAACCCCTACTCCTCCCCTGATCATCTGGCCAGATGTCTCCTCATTGAAGCTTCCCCGGAACTTTCAGCAGTTGCTTCTGATGCTTCTCTCATGGTTCACCCTTTGTTCTTGTGAGGGGCTCCTACTCCTGAACTGGGCTCTTCAGCTGCAGATTCAATATGTATTCCCCTTTAGGAGAAAGGGATTATGGGGAAAGAGAGTATTTTGGATTAGGAAGGAGAGGAGGTTGGACTTCCTCTCCTCAAGTGCCCCTCCTTTCCCCTAGTGTCCCCAGCACCCATAGCCTGTCCACAAGTAAAGAGTAGAGCTTGACCCCCACTCTCCACAGATCTCTGAGGTTCCAGGAAAGGAGCCAGGTCAGTCAGCCTGAGTCTCCTCATGCGTCCGCTTGACCACAAAAATCTGGGTACAGTGCATTCCAACTAACAACACAAAAAGATCGATCTCTCTTGCTCTCTCTCTCAACAGAGATGGACTTATTCTGAGATTGCAGAACTCAGGAAATGGAGCCCATCTCCTTGTTATCAATGTAAAAACTGAGCTGAGCTATTTGTGATCTAAATCAAAATAGAACTGTGTCTGGCAAACTCATTTTTCTCAGGCCCCGGCAGCTCCCCAAGATACATTGTCTACTGATGGGGGTGGGGGGAGAGACAATGGCAACTGCCAGGAGCCATTGATCACTTGTTTTATGTGCAGAATGAATCCTTAATCACTGTCGCTTCAGAAAGAAAGGGGAAATTGAGATGGATTCTCAAGTGCCAAAGGCAGAGAGCTTGGTAATTGTAGCTCTTTCATTAAAACTTTGCAGCGTAATAAGTTAGCCAGTGGTTGTTCATCTCCGCCTTGGCGACCAGTCTTGGCTCATTGCGAAGAAGAGTCTAAGAGCCATGGGTAATCTCTTCTCAGTGTGAGCCCAGAGCTCAAGAATCTCATCAAATGGAATCTGACATCTCAGCCAGGCATGTGAGGAACTACCAGATGGACCCAACCTACTACTGCCTGAGCCTCCGCTTCCTTATTTGCAAATAAGAGCAAAACCCTGCATTGCCTCATTCACCTCTGCTATTTTACTCCTCTGCTCCACATCCTGCCCTAGTTCTTCCTGTTGGTGGTGACATTTATTTATGCATTCATTCACCTTGCAAATAATTATTAACTGCTTATTGTATGCTCGTTGGTTAGCAAGGAAGAGTCAGTGTCTCTAACCACCTACTCCCTTGGGACTTTTCACCTGGAGTACACACTTTCAGCAGGAGGCAATACTGCCCTTTGGTTCTGGGGAAATAGAAAAAAAAAAAAAGAAATCTCACTCTTCTAACATATAAACAACAAATATTCATGCAGTACATGCAGTATGTAAACAGATATGCAGCATATTTAAAAATCTCACATGGGAAGGGAGGAATGATTGGGGGAAAATGTCTGAAAAGGTTCCTTAGGGGAGCAATAACGGAAAGACAGTCACTTGTCTACACTGTTTCCGAGTGACTTTCTGCCCTTTCTATCTGCCTCAGGGAGCACAACTCAGTACAGTACATGTCCCCTCCTACCAAAAAACCTCTGGACACCCATTTCTTTTTTCCCCCTCCTCTTTGCTCCCACAGTAACCTCTACACAGCACTCATCCTCGAGCCCCCCTCCAAGGCTCTGAGCCATGGCTCTGTCCCCCACGATGCCTGCACACAAGACTCTCATACTGGTGTATGTTTAACCCTCAGGACCTAGGAGGTTGGCTGCACTTCGTAGGTGTTCAATAAATGTTGACTGGATGAATGAGTGGCAGTACACCTCTCACTCTGCAGTTCCCAGAGTGGAGAGAAAAAGAGTTAAAGAAACCAACACTTTACTGAGCCCCTTCTGTGTGCCACACACCATGACAGTCCATGGTACAGCCTACCTCCATTTTTACCACATTTTCACCACAGCCCTGCAGATGCCAGAGCAGAAACTGTTACACCTGGAGAAACGAGGGTTCATCAAGGTCCTGTGCAGTAGTGTGCGAAAGCCAGCTTCTGTGGCTCCCCAGAGCCTGTTAAATTTTCAGGGATTTTTCAAGTCAGGTGTTCAACTATTGATAGCCTGAAATTAGCCATCATGGGAGTATTTACACCATGGAAATGGGCAAACATTACACATCAGGGCTTTTCCCACCCACCTCTGACAGCCAGTTTATTAGCATATCATTGGCTCCAGGCCTGGTAAGTGACAGCCAGGAAAGGGGATCAGGTTTTTCCATTTAACCACACTGCCAGCTGTGGGGGTTGGGGGTGGGCAGAGGGAGACATCCATCTGTGCCCATGAAGACTTGATCCAGGATCTCACCTACTACCACTTTGCTTTCAGTGAAATGGACTTCCTTGCTCGTTAGTAAATTACTGTCAGGAAGTGAAAAAAGACGACACCTGAAAAATCACCCTTCTGGAACTTGGAATCACCTCCGCTCTCTATGACACGAAGGTCAGGAAAAAGAGGCCAGAAATCCTTAGAATTGATACCCCTAAGCCAGCATCCAAAAGGCTTCCAGTTACCCTCACAGGGAGCCTTACAGAAGCCTTTCCTAGATACCACAACCGTTTGTCCATCTCTAGAGAGTATAAGTTAGTTAGGGCAGGCACCAAGGGTTTGGACCTCTGCATCTGTCTCCAGCATGCAGCCCAGTGCCCAGCACACAGTTTGGCACTCAGTAGATATGCCCGTGGAATAACACCCCCGGACCCAGATGCAGCTCACCGGGGGACCAGTCCCATACCATATCCAGGGATGGCAAGCAACACCTCCAGTAGATTGTCACAAACTGAGTCTACCTCAAAACTCTTTAAACAGCTCTTCTAATCCCTTGACCCTTTTGCATTTCCCACAAGACTCAAGTACAATTTCAAAATGCCTTGCCGATGCTCTGGCTGTAAGTTTGAAATGCTAAATGTCTTATTAGACAAAGGACTTTGGGCCTGACTCCTCTAGAATGCAGATCTGCTTGGAGTAGCATCAGCAAGAGCTGGAGTTTCGCCACATCACAGTGTCATTAGCAACCAGAGAGAGTTATTCAGCACATAGCTTTTAATGTCGAGTCTCCGTTTTCTGACTGTTTGACAAGCCAGAGAGGATAAATAAAGGAGGCTCCCGGTGCTTCTGGCTTTCTTTCACATTAGGTTCTGTGATGGGATCCCTGATTTAAGACCAGGACCCAATTGAGAGCTGTGCTCATGGCACAATAAATAATAGGGAAACATCGAGCCTGCACTGGTGTGCCATGTTAGTCCAGGACCACATACTGTGTCATTATTTATCATCAAGCAAATCCTTATTTTGGTTTCTAGAAAAGGGTATCATAGAATATTGAAAATGGAAAGAAAGAAGAATCCAGGGAGGAAGAGTGTCTTTGTTGGGGAGTAAGAGTCAACAGGTTAAAAAAAAAAAAAAAATTCAGTGAATGTGTTCAAAATCGTTATAAGAGACAGTTAAGGTTTTGTTTCTCCTGGCTGCTTTGTCATGATTTCTCCCAGCATCCTCTTGCGATTGACATTAGGAAAAAAGAGTAAAAAGGACTCCTTATCAACACTAATCAAGTAGCCTAGATTTTTAACCAGAATTCCATTGAGCTGTATTTGAAACAAAGATTATTCATTAGGTTACACCAAAATAGTTTAATTCTGTCCATTTGTAAGACTTTTTATATCAATAAATTCACAAGAGAAAAAAATATTCCATGTTAACCCAACAACCCAAATATTTAGAAACCATAGAGCCTCAATGCTATTATTAATGTTGTTATTCTCCCTTCACCCTCCTCTCCTTTTAAAATCTGTGTAACAACTTGTAAGTTACACTGAGTCACAGATGCAGGGACTGAGATACAGAGAGGCTGAGTGAGTCGCACAAAGTAACACAGCCAGCAAGTGCGGGGCAGGGGCTTCACTTGGGAGGTCGCTGTCTCCCTGTATGTGGCTTCTACAAGCCTCACCTCTATCCCACCCCCAACTCCTGAGCCCTTCCAGCCCCACTTCCGGAAAACACTAGGGCAGCCTCACAAAGGCAGAGTGAAAGGGTGCCCTGGAGATGTTCCTCTCCTCCTCCTCCCACAGTGGTCTTGTCACTTCTAGGGAAGCCTAAAGTCTGAGTTCCCTTGAATTTCTGCCACTCCTGGCAACCAAGTCCTTCCCGGAGGGGTCAGCCATGGAACTGGGTGGGCAGGACAAGCCCCACATTGGAAACACAAATGCAGCCAAAAGCCGGAGGCAGTGCTCAGCTCATCCACCCCACCCCTCCCTCCAAAATATCCCCACCGGGGACAACAGTGACAAGGATTAGCATTTGGGTTTTCCCAGCTATTGCTCACAACCAGGCCATGCAGTAAGTGGAATCAGCCTCATTTTACAGATAAGGCAAATAAATGAAACTCACAGGTGTAAAGTCATTTGCCAACATCACAAAGTAAGTGGCAGAGTCATGACTGAAACCCACAACTTGGATTCCCAGATGCCTTGATTTCTCCATATTAATAAATAAAGTCCCAGTGTGGGCAACCTGTGGCGCCCAGCGGCTGATTCTTTATGCCTCCGAGGTTGCATCAAGACCACAGACTCTGAAGTTAGGAGCCCTGGTAAAAATACAGCTCAGACACTTGGGCAGTTCCTCCGTCCCTCTGGGCCTTGACACCCTCATTTCCCTAGGAAAGCGGAAGCAGGCAGCTGCCGGGGGTGCCGGGACGCCCCGGGACCAAGCGCCCAGCAGGGCCGGGCGTGGGCGCAGACGGTGGGGGGAGGGTCCCACCGCGTGTGTGGCCCGTCCTGTTCCGGTCCCCGCCTCCTTCACGGACGGTGGGTCTATTTAAAGCCGTGGCGGGTGAGACAGCCTGTCGGAGGTATGAGGCGACACCCGGGGGTCCCCTCCTACCTGCGTGGGGTTCCTTCACAAGGGCGCCTCGTCCGGCTCTGATGAGGGCCCGTCCAGCGGGAAGATCATAGCCAGCCGCCATCTCTTCTACCGAGGAATGAAAATGACGAAGCTGCCACGGGGCTAAGGGGCTGGAGAAGAAGGCAGCCGTCGCTTGGGGCCTAATTATCAGCAGTCAAAGCCCTGGTGACATCTGAGATCCCTATCAACCCTGAAATACCCTCACTGGCCTTCCAAGTTGGAGTCACCCACGCGGGCGTCCAAATTAAGCGAGGCACGAGGGGGCTACGGTGGCCGCCGCGGGCCAGTTCTAACCAGCGCGCGAAAGAGGCTGCGGGGTTGGGTGGGCAGTAGAGAGGCGCTAGCATGGAGGAAAAAGCCACACACATAAAACAGGATCCCAAACACATCCAATTAACCCCCCTAAATTAACAGGTGAAGAAACTAGGGCCAGGAGAGGGAAATGCCTAATAACTCGCACACACTTTAAAAGTGATTGAGCTGGTGCCTGAACCCTCAGGCCAGCCTTTCCACTGGGCTTCCTCCTTTTGCCCACATTGCCTCTTCCACTTCGTGCTTAGATCTTGCCCTTGGCAGAGGCCCGGCCCCTTCCCCCGACCCTGGAAGCCACTGCCAGATTTGCCGTTACCAAGACTCTCTTTTACCCCGTCATCCTCTATCCACCGCTTCGAGCAGCTCTTCCATAAGCTACACAGTAAAGAACAACACGGTTCCGCCAGCACTCGGGGATCTCCTTTGGTGTAGCTTGATACAGACTTTTGTAGCCTTATTTCTTTCAATTCATCTATTCATTCAACAGATATTTATTGTGTACTGAATTAAAGCGGGCACAGAAATAAGTTAGTCAAGAGTAAAATTGTTTCTCTCCTTGAAAGTTCCTAATGTAATGCAACAAACATCCACACAAATAGGGAATTATCATAGAATGTGCTAAGGGACAGGAAACGAGCATTCGCTAAGATATACCGGTACCCTGAGAAGGACCACAGTAGGAAGCCAATATGAAGAGGGAAGTTCCATTTACATCTTCCAGGGACTAAGATGCCTGCGTTGCATTTTAAAGTGGACAATGGCCAGTGAATGGAAAGGACCAGAGGGGCACCAGGAGAAGGTAGAGCCAAAGTGAGAAAAAGGCACAGAGTTAGAATGTAATGCTCAGGTCGTATTTTTTTTTTTACCTCTGTACTTTTGGTGACTCGGAATCTAAAAAAAACAGGTTTTTAATAAGCGTTCACCAGATGAATGAGTGATGCGTGTGAGGAATTTCGGGAAGTCCCATGGTGCTGTGACACCAAAGAGAGACAGTGGGCGTGGTGCCAAGCAGGAGGCAAGGCTGGGAGAGGGGTCACATTTCAGGCCATGGGTGACCATGTGAATTGTTCAAAAAGGCTCAAACTTGATAGTATAGGTCAGGGGTTCTTAAAGTCTGAACTTCAGGGTCCAGTGCCCTCTTTCCTGAGTTTTAAAATGTATAAGTAACCAACTTAAAAAAATCTAGCTAGCAAAGTCTTGTGCATGAATTCAACTCTTATCAGATTCTAAAAGAAACTCATGACCCCAAACATGCAAAGGATAACTGGGAGAAGGGTTGAAACATGTTTAAAGTTTGTAGGTCAGAGACAGCCAGTGAGGGATTTATTATTTATGTGGATTGCACTGATGTGTGAGAATAGGGCCTTTGTCTTTTCCACTGCTGTATTTCTAATACATACCACTGTGTTCCTTATAGGATAAGCATTAAATAGGGGAAGAATGACAGCTGTGTGGAGTGGAGGATGGGCTTGAGGAGACAAGACCAGGGGTAACGAATCTGTTAGGAAGCTGTTGGAGTAACCCTGAATTGGAGGTGGGGAGGTGGGGAGAGAGTTATTGGTATAGAACAAAAGTGACATATTTGAGAAATATTTTGGAAGCAATGTTAATAGGATTTGATGGTTTACTGAACATGGGAGGTGACGGGAAAAGAGTAGTTAAAGACAATTCACACTTGTCCAGCTTGACAGAGAGCTAAATGATGGTGCCAGGGACAGAAATAAAGGAACCAGGAAGCTGGTGGCTGGTGGTTAGTTCTGTTGGAATGTGGCAAGCATGAGGGGCCTGGATAACATCCGCAGGAAGATATTAAGTAGGCAGGGCACAAGAGGCTGAAGCTTGGAGGTGAGATTTGAGTGGGAGACAGACACACAGGTAGAGATCAGGAATATGCAAGTACTGAAAACCCTTTGAATAAGTGAGGCCACCTAGGGAGAGTAAAGAGGGAACTGGAGCAGGCCAAGGAGGGAGCTCTCAGGAAACCAGCATCTAGGAAGTGTTCAGAGGGATTCAAACCTGCAAAGAAGTGGTGAGTTTACACAAGGAGATATGACAAAATCTAGGGAATGGAGCCTTTGGTGAGGGAGGAAGGGTCTGGTGCAGGCAGATGTGGCCAGATGTTCAGTAAGTGAAGGACCAACAGCTAGTCACTGATTTGACAATAAAGAGCTTAGGGATGGCCTTAGGGAGGAGGATTTCAGTGAAGCACGAGAAGGGAAGTCAAATGGTATGGATATGATAGGCAATGAAGGAATGGGTACATTAAAAGGAGGCTGTCTTTTCACAAAGCTTACACAACCAAGGGTGAAAGCAATGAGATTATATCCAAAGTGGGCCTCAGGATAAAGGATGTATCTTTTTCAGATGATGAAGTGTTGACAATGTCTTCCTACTCTCCTTCTCCTGCTAGATTATAAATTCTTTAAAAGCAAGGATTACAATTTAAGCTTTTGCAAATGCCCCCCATAGCATCTAGTATAATCTGCATGGAAGATGTGAGCACTCCTTCATTCATTCAATCTTTATTTGGCATCTACTTTTTGCCAAGTGCTCTTGGTATTTGGGTTAAATCAGAAAATGAAATAGAAAGCCCTCCTAAGTGCTTAATTCTAGCAACAAGAGATGATCAATAATAAATATAATAAGTATGTACAGCACATGGTAGGCAAGAAGGTGAAAAGTGCTATATAAAAAAAAAAAAAAGCAAACAAGGGGAATCAGAGTGGTGAGGATGGGAAGCACAGAGAAAGCAAGATTTGGGCAAAGGCCTAATGGGACAGATTGGTCTACCTGATTGGTATCTTGGAGAAGAATGTTCCAGAGAAATGGAGGTGATCAACTACCTCAGTTTGCCCAGCACTCCAGGATTTTCCAGGATATAAGAATTCTGGGGTTAAAACCAGTACTAACACCAAGACTCTCAGTAATAAAACCCTAAGAAAGAGACCGGCTAAGGGCCCCAAGACAGGAACATGACCAATGTGTTCCAGGAGGCCAGTGGGCCAGAAGTGAGCAAGTGAGGGGAGAGGAAGAAGAAACAGAGGCTGCCCGGCCAGCCACAAAGTCACCTACGTGCCCAGTGCATACTGAGCCCTGCGGTGTACCAGGTATGCATACTGAGTACAGGGAATATACCCATTAATAAAACAGGGGAAATATAAGTTTCAGAGAGAGGTGAAGCACTGTAATGAGTGTCACACAAACATACCTTTCACAGAACCTTCATTACATTGTCCCCACCCCAGACTGCCAGGTGACTAAGGTGCCCCCATCCTGCCTCCATGGGCTGTACGCTCTAGCCACTGCCCCATTAATGAGACAGCCATCCTCTCACTGGCTTCCAGGGACAGTGTCCTGAGCATCGCAGCCAGCCCAACCCAGAGACAGAGTGGGACGCTGCTTGTAACAAATTCATAATCATACCACCCCCACCACAGTAGACTCCATTCTGCCATGTTGCTTTGCCCTTGGGGAGAGACCATATCTTCCTCCAAGGGGTCTTCCAACACTTGGCGACCTATTAAGATGGCAATGAGGAAGGTTCCTTCTGAAGTTGTCAAGATTTCAAATAAGCCACTGGAATATTGCCCACAAATTCTCTTCCATTTTATAAAAATATAACGATGTGTATGTGGGACTAATTCCTAATTAATTAATGAAGTTTGCTTCTTTCAGAAACACCTCATGGAGGTTGGAGCTGGTAAGGAGAAAGATAGTGAAGGGACTCCCCAGTGTCAAGAGATTAGGGAATTTTGAGTTAAAACTTCAGCTAAAATGAAAGTGCGTTATCTGAGAAAAGCAAATGCATTAAGCTATCATCATTTATTAACACATGCGTGTAAATGAGCTGGTGAGATTAGCTGCTCAGAAGTCAAAATTTGAGTGGCACCGGGAAGAGGGAAGGGGAACAACGGCACACTGGGAAGAGTCAGGACAGTCCTACACAAAGAACTGGAAAGAGGCATGGACCCAGGGTTCAGAGAATCTGGCATCAAATGTCCATACAAATAGTCATTAGGCCACAGAGAAGTTTGACATTCTCTTCATTTGCCATTTTCTTCTTCATCATCATTCACAGGCCAAAATGGTGACAGTTCTTTTTTTTTTTTTTTAAGATTTTTTATTTATCAGAAAGAGAGAGAGCACAAGGAGGGGGAACAGCAGACAGAAGGAGAAACAGGTTCCCCACTGAGCAAGGAGCCCGATGAGGGACTCAATCCCAGGACTCTAGGATCATGACTCGAGCCAAAGGCAGAGGGTCAACTGACTGAACCACCCAGGCATCCCAGGGTGGTGGTAGTTCTCACTGTCCTCTAAAAGGCAGCACAACATGGCAAAGCAAGATGCCCTGGTTCAAAGCCCAGCTCCACCATTCACCTAGCTGTGTGATTTGGGAACTTACTTAACCTCTCGGTGTCTCCTTATCCTGAAAATGGAGGTAACAATAGTGTCATTGTCATAGTGCTGCTGTGAGGTTTAGATGAGCTTAATCACAGGACTCTCTTGGAACATACTTGACAAAAATGTTAGCTGTTATTTTATAAATGAGGATACAAGGCAAAATGAGGTGAGATATTTGGCCAAGGTCACCAGCAACAAAACAGCAAAATCTAGATTAGGAGGCTTCAACTTCCCTGAGGAAATGAATCATCTGGGAAACTTAGTTACAGAACACCCATTCCCAGGCCCCATCCCAACTTCTGACTGGATGGGGCAGGTAGACTGTGTCCGAGCAGAGTTAAGAATCCATTTGGAATGGTGCTGTCCAGGTGATTCTGATGTAGGGGATCTGCAGGGACAGTTTGGGGAGCACTGGCTTGGACTTGGAGACCCCGCCCCATGTATTGGCATTGTCCAGGAAACCATGGGGGCCCAGGCAGACCCCTTCCTCCCAACACCTTGCCCAGAACTGCTGTGCTCTTGCTCCTGACTTACCATGCATTTTTCTTTCTCTAGTTTCCAAGGGGAAGAGCACTGCACAACCAATGTCAGAGCAAGGGACTTTTCTTCAAGTCCAAGAGCTTTAAAACCAAGCTCCACTTCAGAGTGGATTTTACCACTGGGGTCTGTAATGGAAATGCTGACATAATCTTAATTATGAGAGAGAATTTCTCTCGGATGGAAATGCGCTGACCCAGAAGACTCCATTCGCAAGTCCTCCTGACCTGTAAGAGGAGATGCCTGGTGGAATATTTTGGGTAATATATTATGCATCTACTTATCCTATGATCCCCATCTGTGGGCTTAGCAAGGCAGTATTTTGAAGAAAGGGAGAAAAAAAATATGAACACCAGGCTTGAGAACACTCGCCTGGATCAGAGACCAGGGTGAGCTTTCTACTCTGCAGTGTTTTGCATTTCATATGAAGTGAAATCTATTTCAGGTGCTGCTGAAAATGCAGGAAAAGTACCAGTGACTGGAGTCCTAGGAATTAAACTGGCCTCAGTTCAGAGACGCAGAGTGGTCTCACACCATCATTCCTGCATATTCATAATTCGCCAATGTGAAGAGGTCTTTGTTACCAAAAAAAAAAAAAAAAAAAAAAAAAGGAAAGAAAAGAAAGGAAGAAAAAGAAAAAAAGAGAGAGAAAGGAAAAGAATGAAAGAAAGGAAAAGGAAAAGCAAAGTTCCTTGGGAAGTGTCCTCTCATGAATTGAGGGGATCCCCTCACACCAGCCCCAGGAGGCATGTGCATGTGGGTGGGGTCTGTCCTCTAGCATTTGACCTTGTGCTTTCTGCTGCCAGTTGTTGCAGGGGCACAGGCTGGGCTCTCAGTTGAATCTATTATTACTTACAAAGCCAAGCCGCTTTCCCTGGAGAGCGGGACAGATTGAGGTCTTCAGCTCCTGGCTAGGATAAACAGGGCAGATCCCTAAGCAGGAATGGGCAGCCACGGTAACTCTTTCTCAACAGAAACCCATGAGATGGTGCTTTCCTGAGAGGTCTGAGGAACTGGAGTGTCTGGAGTGGGCCCCAGTTAGCCGTCAGCCTCTGTCTGCATTCATCTAAGTGGTATCGAGTCACCACAATATGTTTTTTGATACATATATTTCCATGAATGTTGACAAACCTATGTACTCCAGTTGTCACAGGAGTATACACACTAATCAGGATAGAGGATATTCCCATCCATCCCCCCAGAGTGTTCTTCCTGCCCCTTTGGGATCAATGTCTCCAAGGGGCACCACTGTTCTCATATCTATCACCATAGCTGAGCTTCGAGAACCCTGGAACAATGATACCAGTGCACTCGGAAAGCATGTGCCCATTTTTGCTTGGCTTTTCTCATTCAATGCAGTGTTTCTGAACCTCAAGTTGCCTTGTGTGTCCATGACTCACTTCGAACCACCTTTTCAGTGTTGGGAACTCATTCCGCAGTCTCACTACGCACACAAGGGTCCGTGTTCCTGAGCAAAGAGAGCCTTGGCTCTGCGGGAACTCCCTCCTCTGTAGCAGCTCTTTTAGGCCGTGGAGCTTGGGGGGCCTGAGGGAGCCTGGGGGTTCGCACAGTTTCTCCATCCTTCCTTCCAGCAGCACCCCGGTTCTGGTGTCAGACAGAGGTCTCCCAGCAGACCCTTCTCATCCCCAGCAAGTTCACGATCTTGACGAGTGTGCCACGGGCGAGGTGGGCAGAAGAGTCTGGACACCCTGACGGTGAAAAGTTTTCTTAGCTGTGGTAAGAAGAAAACAGTGGGGCTGAGGGAGGGCATGTTTCCAAGGCCTCCAGAGTCTCCGTGCTAATTTATCCTTCCTCTCAAATTGCCTCCAAACTTCAGTAATAAGCATGCTCATAGTTCACTGATGAAATACATTCTTCCAAGGCAATTTTAAAATAATCGTGGTGTATGCTAAATCTTAAAAAAAAAGGGGGGGGTAGAAAGAAAGAAAAAGAAAACCCTGCAGCCAAGTCATCCTAGACAGAGCGGCAACGACAGAATTTCATAATTAGGAAATGCGGTGTCATTTCTGAATGTTATTGCACCTTTGAAAAACGGTATCAAACTGAGGACTGCATATTTGATACCCAATTGATTTCAAATTTCAAGTCAACTGCTGTAAAATAATGAGCTGCTTCTGTCGTGAACAGCTGACTCCAGTTCAGAGAGTCTGGGAGGGTAGGCATGGAGAGGTACGGGGCCCTGAGGCTTCTGAAATGAAGCTGAGGGGCCCCTGGGCTGAGGGGGTGGGCAGGACCCCCACTGCCTCTTGCATTAATGCTTTTGCCCAAAGGGGTGTTTTGAACTCAGGCTTTATTTCAAGGGCCCTGCAATTCTGCTCACCAACATGATGCTAGAAATCTGGAGGATCAAAGCCCTGGACTGGAGCTGGCTTGCAGATCCCCCCATCACTCTGCAGCTAGCAGGGGCCCTGGGGGGCGTGGGTGCAGTGTGCACGGTGTGATTTCAGCCACCCCCAGCCCTTCACCATCACCGCCAGTTTCTTTCACCCGCTACCTCGTGCTCCACAGCCCATTAGAATTTCATTCATAAAATCAGAGCATCTAGCACCTGGAAAGGGACGGCCTATCATTATCATCAACATTGCCCTCAAAGCCAGAATGCCTCCAAAGCCTTTCCACGGGGCCCTTAGGCCCTGCTGCTGGGGGTTGCACTGCTTTGTGACGTCACCAATTCACAGAGTTACAGCTGTTAGAAAAGGCTTCTTTCCCTTCCCCACAGATTCGCTTCCTGTTAATGTTCTTTCCCCCCATGACTATTCATTTTATTTTGATATTTAAATTTAATCAGCCAACCTATCATTAGTTTCTGATGGAATGTTCATTGATTCATAAGTTGCGTATAACACGCAGTACTCCTCACATAACGTGCCCTCCTTAATGCCCATCACCCGGCTACCCCATCCCCCCACCCCCCTCCCCTTCTGCAGTCCTGTTTTTTTTCCCCAGATTCAAGAGTCTCTTGTGGTTTGTCTCCCTCTCCTATTTCTTCCCATTCAGTTTTCCCTGCCTTCCCCGACGATCCTCAGTACTATTCCTCATATTCCACATATGTCCATAGCAGCACAATAGCCAAACTGAGGCAAGACCTTCCTGCTAACTGTCACCACATCACAACTCTTCAGACCTCTTGGGATGGTTCTAAAGCCCGTAGTGCATGTGCTGGTCCTGGGCCCACACAGCTTCCTGCTTTAACTGTGGCTCTCTGACTCTGAGGGCTCCCTCTGAAGCCTTGGGTAGATCCCTGGGCACAGCCCTCTGTCAGCGCCCGGAAGCCCTCACCCCTCTGGTGGGATCCCTGAGATGTGTGCTCTACACCAGTTCCCTGAGTTAATCTGAAGCTTACAGCCCAGTTCCCTGCAGTGGGAGCCGGCTGGATAACACATCCTTTCCTAGCTGCCTTTCCTTCCCTGCCTCACTTCCCCACACCCCTTCCAGGATTTTCTGTACTTCCCGAATAAAACACATGCCCTACTCCTTGTCTCAGGATCTGTTTCCGGGAAAGCCAACTAAGGCAATGCCCTACTTAAGTTCTCTTCCCTGAGCCAAATATTCCTGGTGCCCTTCTCCTATTCCTTATATAGCACTGTTTCCAGACCTGTCACCACCTTGGCCCGTTCTCACTGGTCATCTCACTTGCAAAGATCTCTCCTGCAAGGTGGTGCCTGGGACAGGGCACAATGCTCCCAGCACATCTACCCAACACTCTGCATGTCCCAGGTTTCTCTTGATCTGGGTGCCACATATCTCTTCTTAGCCTTAAAACTGCATTTGCTTTTTACTGCATTTGCTTTTTTTATGCTATTATATCTTACAATCTCCTTGTTAATGCAAAACCCCTAGTCTTTGACAGAGAGAGACACCGTGAGAGGAAACACAAGCAGGGAGAGTGGGAGAGAGCAGGCTTCCTGCTGAGCAGGAAGCCCGATGTGGGGCTCGATCCCAGAACCCTGGGATCATGACCTGAGCCAAATGCAGACACTTAACCCAGGCATCCCCTTATAATATCCCTAGTCTTTTGACTTCAACTGCTAATGCATCAGATTTACTTTATTCTGGACTTGGTAAATATGCTCTCTGTGTCTTCATCCAAACATTTAATGTAATTGTGAGATAGGACGGACACAGAGACATGCCCCCCCCCCCACATATTATATTACTAGAGGTCTTAGGTTGGCCGCAATTCATTAATCCCATCCTATGGGAACTGTTGACCAGCCCATGATACATGCATCTCATTGATAGCTTCAGATGCCCATTTTCTGTGGATTAGATTCACAGCTATCACAAGAGATTTTGCAAAGGCTCTACTGAAAGCTGGGCCTGTTGTCTAAAAGCCTAGAATAGATCCCAGAATCTTTCATCCTGCCCCCTTGTCCTGTCCCCTACCTGTGCCACATGGTGTCATCTCACTCAAGCTGAGCCAACATGAAAAACTTTTCTCATCTTTTGGGTTCCAGGTTCTGACATGTTTCTATAGATGCTTCCAGTAGGACAGTCACTGCTAACATAGGAGCTGCCCCAAATGCTGGAGAGCAAGGCTCGGCCAACTTTTTTAGCAAAGGTACAGAGAGGAAATAATTTCAGGCACTGCGGGTCACACCATCTCTATCACAAATATTTGACTCTGCTGTTTGCATACAAAAGCAATCATAGAGGATAGACGAAGGGCATGGTTTTGTCCCAATAAAACTTTATCTATCAAAACTGAAATTTTTTTAACTTTAGCTATCAAAACTGAAATACGAATTTCATCTCATATTCACATGTTGAAAAAAATATAATCCCTTTTTTTGTTGTTGTTATTTTCCCTAACATTAAAAGAGTTCATTCTTAGCTCACAGAATATGCAAAAAGAACTGGACGGCCAGGTTCAGCCCCTGACCATAGTTTGCTGTCCCGCTGTAGAGAAGGAGAAAAAGCCCGAGCTCCACTAAACCTCGGAGCCCCTTGTGGGCTCTGGGGCAAGCTCCTTGGCCTCTGACTCTTCTCAGCTTCCTGAAGGGATACTACAGGGACTGAGGGGAAGCAAGCCTGTGCTCAGGAGTGCATGAGGTGTATCTCCAACCTGATACCCCAGGCTGGCTCTTACTCTGCAAACCCTTCATCTCTAAATGCTCAGACCAGAGACTTATAATTTATTTTTGAGATTTGCTGGCAATTTATATCCAGTATGCTCCCTGTAAGAAAAGCTGAACACTAACTGGCAACCCTCTGATTCCCTCTGGCTCTCTGTGAGTGCTCTAAAATCCTGACAGGGGTCCAGCATCTCTAGGAAGTTTCAGCACGCTGAGCTGAATGGGTCTCTGCTTCCAGCCTTGTCCATTTAAAGGTGCTTGGGTCTCTTCTTGTTTCCAATCTCTTATACACTCAAGTTTTATCTGCTCTAGGTTGGCAATATTTCTCCTTAGTAAAGAGAGAAGACAAGTCTGTGCTCTGCTATATTCCATGCCCCATCGGCCTGCTGCACACTAATTGTCACTGTCCCCGCCATGGTCTTTAGGTGGCTCTACAGCCATCTCCCCCCTTAGCCTTCTTGGGATTCATCCCACAGCACCACAGTGTTCTCAAATTTGCCTTTGGCCATATGCTCCCCGGGATGGTTACTTATATTTCAACTTGGCTAAGCTACAGGGCCCAGTTGTTTGGTCAAATACCAGTCTTGATATCACCAGGAAAGTGGGTTTTTTAAAGATGAAATTAACATATAGGTGAGTAGACTTTGAGTAAAGCAGATTTGCTTCCATAATGTATATGGGCCTCATCTAATCAGTTGAAGGCCTTAGGGGCAAAGACTAAGATTCCCCAAAGTAGAAGGAGTTCTCAAGACTGCAGCCTAAGAACCCAGGCTGAGTTTCCAACCTGCAGCTCTGCAGAATTTGGACTCAACGACAAAAATCAACTCTTACCCAAACCTTTAATCTGGAGCTTGCTTTATGGATTTCAGGACTTTCATGTGAGTCAATTCCTTAAAAAAAAAAAAAAAAAAGTGTGTGTGTGTGTGTGTGTGTGTGTGTGTGTGTGTGTGTCCATCCCATCGGTTCTGTTTCTTTGGAGAAAGCTGACTAACACACTCCTCCCATCTTTAGTGTGGCTGGACTGGTTTCTTTATGAGCCGTTTCTACCATTTTCCTTTGGGTCACTTCTAATCACATAGACAAAATGGCATTGGGAGCCTCCTGTCCCTGTAACCAATGTTATCTTTTAAGGCTTTTGTGGGGTAAGAATCAGCCCTCCACACTCTGACTCTTTTGGGGTCATGTGGGGATGATGTTACCTATTCCACTCTTAGCTTCTCTTTTCTCATAGACAGATTCCAGATTCCACGACAGGGGCCACAGTCTTCCAGGGACTTGTCCTCTCCTACCCCAGAGAGAGTCCTTCGGATCCCAATTAACCAGTTTTCCTCTTTGCTTTCTCTGCCTTTGGAGATGAAATTGTCAGCAAGGCAAGACAAGACGTTATCTGTTTTTAGCTGCCTGAGACTCAGGCTGATGGCCAGATGGTTGAAGTCTTCTTTCACTCCTGGATCCTGCCTTCATGCCAGCTTTGTGTTAGGTCTGTAAAAAGTACTATACATACACTCCTAAAATAGGGCTCCTGTTGCCCTCTCCACCAGCACCCTCCCTCCCTGTTGGGATTTGCACTCCAGAGAAAACTTGCTATACTCCCATTCCCCTTCTATGATTTCCAATTCTACTACTATCAAGCATATTATATGATATTCCTTCCCATTAGTATGTTCCATTGCTGAATTCCAGAATCAGAGAATCTCCGGGTGAGAAGAAGGCTTACAGGTTACTAGAACCTAGGACTACATTTTCTTTCTAAAAACTCCATCAAAGGTTTAAACACCTTCAGTGACTAGAAACTCACTTTTGCCACCATGGGTGGGCCTCTCCATCTCTCCCTCCCTCCCTCCCTTCCTTCTTTCTTTCTTTCCTTCCAGCTTTATCTCGCCAGGGTGTGGCAGTGATGGCTCACTTAGGGAAGCTTGCAGGAGGGCAGGCTGGGTGCTAGCAACTAGAACAATTAAGCCAGGTTTTCCAAAATGAGTGTTTTCAAAGCCAAAAATGAATAGTGACGGGAAGAAAAGGATGGAGGGTTTTTTGTATGCTTCCCCCATAACAAAACTTTGCCAGGTTTCCCCCTGGCAACATCTGTGAAATATACGTTCCATCTTCGTGAAATTTTTTTCCACTTTGTCACTCAAACTCTATTTACCGATGTCTCTGTGGTCCTTCAGATTTTTCCTGGCCCTTTTCACCATTTAAATGTAAGAATATGGGAGAAGAATTTAGCAAGGATGGTACTGATAAGGGGAAAACTGTACTCTAAGATGGCCACCCAAGCCAGCAAGGGAATTCCAGTCCCTGTCTCAAAGCCCTTCCAGGTTCTTCTTCCCTACCCTGTTTCCCACACACACCAAAGGTACCAAGTTTGCAGAAGTAGAAGGGTGTAAATTACCCTCCCTGCTTGTGCTGGGAGCTCAGACCTTTGGAGACCACTCTCCTCTCAGTCTGCTTGTGTTAAATAAACCTCAGGCCCTCCAAAGTCTCTGAGTGCCACTTGGTTCTTCTTTCAGGACCCAGTCCAGGTTCCGTAACAGTACCATCACATAAAATCTAAGGAAGGGAGAGAAAACTGCCATGAATGAACAGATTTTACCAAATCAAAATTAAAACATTATTTGAAAAACAAAAACTATAGTAAAATTGATAAGACATAGTGTTCAAAGTGTTTATCTGTCTCACACAAAAAGATCTGTAATATGTTTATAAGAAAAACACAAGCACTTTATAGAAAAGTTAGGTAGAGGATACAAACAGAAGAGGAAATTTAAATGGCCAATGAACAAATGAGAAAATGCTTAGATTCAGATCAAAAAGATGATCAACGAAATTGTTCAGGACAATATCACTTCGCACTCATAGGTCTGGCAAATGGTTTTTTGAAAATGATAACATCCGGTAATGGCATGGTTGTCGAGAAGTGGAGTTGGAAATATAAACTGGTAATTTTGGATTTTTTTCAGATGTTAATTTTGCAATACTTATGAAGATCAGAATGTAGATGAATTCTGGTCCAGACACCCCCCACTTAGAAAACTGTATTCAACAGAAAGGTTTGTACACATATGTAAAAAGATGTAAAAATGTTTAATTGTGGCATTGTAACTATGATGATTATATTAATGATACTTGAAATAAGTAAATTATATAAGTAAATAAGTAATGGAGAGGTACAAAAATTATGCCATTTTCATATACTGGATACTATGGAGAATTAAAAAGAACAAAGATCAATATCCAATGATCTGGAAAGAAGGTTATCTATATATACTAAAAACAAAACAAAAACAGTTGCAGACTGAACATACCATTGACTCCACTTGTAAACATGCCTGCACAGACAGGGACATAGATAAACCTGCATTACCTGGAGACGGTCAAGAAGGACCCGCCCCAAGCTGTGTTCACACAGGATGGCTCAGGTGAAGGCAGGAGAACTCTCCGAACTTTATGCAATCACACCTACCATCTCAGAATTGGGATTATAGGACATTTTTAATCTTTTATGTTTTCCCACACTTTTCAAATGTTAAAAAATGTCTTACCCACAGCATCTGGCATAACACAAGTGTTCAAAGAGAGTAGCTATTATTTTGATAATTATTATGTGCCATGCCTACTGTGGTGTCATTCTTCTGTACCATTCGTGTAGCCAGACACTGTTTTCCAGACATCCCTCTCTTCTCAGAAGCAGAGGTAAGTATCCCACCTCTCTCTGAAGACTCTCAGCCTCTGACTCAAGATGTTGTTCCCCCTTTTCTCTCCCCCATTACCCATATAGTTGGTATCATTTCTTTTCCAACATGAGAGGAAATGAGAAGTAATGGGTGGGTAGGGTCTGCATGCCAGGTCAAAGATATCCTCTAGGAAGACAGCTGCCCCCCAGACAGGCTATGCCAACACTATCCAAGGCAGCTTTGAAGCCTTAGGACAGCCAACCACTCACCAGTTTGGAGTCTGGCTTTAGGTGTCACTGGGCACTACAGTGATCAATACATTCTGGCTTTCAAGACTTTCTCCATTTTAGCACTAAAAGTTCCACATTCTGGGCATCCCTTCTGTCTCATGCAAACTGGGGTAGCTGGTCATCCTTCTGGACACCTATCCTGTCTGGCTGAATGTTAAATATTCAGGGTGTGTACGAAGATGAGCAAGATACCCTCTCAAACTACTGGGAAGCCTGGGACAGTTTGGGAAAAACCAACTCTATCCTGACGGGATTCATCTAGTGGAGGTATAGGCAACATGCCCTGGGAGAGAAGCCACCAGGAGACATACTGCCTTCAGAGACCTGGACCCAAAGTTCTCCACACTATGGGAGGATTCTCATGCTGGTGACACAATTCCAAATGTTCAGATTCTCTTTCCCTGGTCTGCCCTGTGCCATGGTCTTGCCCCCTTCCAAGTTCCCCTTCCATAGCACCTCCGAACTCTCAGAGAATGGCTCCTCCAGTCAAGCCAGCCACTGCTAGGGGTGAAGAAAAACAAAGGTCAGGCCCTGAGAGCTGCTGGAATAGTCCCACATTTCTGGGTCTCCCCCTGAACTAGATACTTTTGAGGGCTGCCCTAATGATACTGCCTTAGTAAATTGGCTCTTGAGCTCTGGAATTTCAGCTGGCCCAGCCACTCCATACCCTTTCTTCCCTGGGAGCACAGTTAATCCCTTTGCTTGACTTCCCAGGACATAAGATCAAGTTTCTTTAAGTAAGCACAGTCACAGTTGTCATCCAATCCTTAGAGAAACTCTTCCCCTGTGTTTGCTGCCCCTCTCTCTGGCTTTCCTCATTCGCGGGGGTTCTCTGCTCTGCATTCTCATTGCAGTCACATAGAGAGTGTTTTAAATACACCAATGCTGCTCCAATTCTCCAACTACACCAATTCACCAGACCAATTATATTTGAATCTCAGGAGAGAGACCCAGTCATTGGTATGGTTTAAAAGACTGCCACTGAATGACTCTAATATTCAGCCAGGGCTGAACTTTCTAAAGGGTAAACCATCCCACATGCCGTACATTTAATGGCATGGGGTAATGATTAGGCACCTTAGCCCTCTTACCTATTAACTAGATATTTTTGAATCAATTAAATAGAGTTCTTTTATCAGTTAATTTAGCCATACCATCTGGAGGTAGAAAATATCACACATTTACAACATCTAGAGAGAGAAACGTACTTAAACCTACAGACAGACACAGAGATGTTACAAATTCTATCCTAAAGTTCTAGTAATGAATCAGGTAAAATAATATGAAGAACACTGGTTATAAAGAAGTTAGATCCAAATTGTGTGCTTCTGGCAGATGGAATAAGTTAAAGTGGACTATTCAGTGGCCACGGCTTTTTACTAGTATTTGTGGAGAAGACAGTTAAGATTTTGTATTGACCGAAGTTCCAAATCACATTTTCCCCTTTCATTTTCCTTCTGATAAGAATTTCCTCCCTGAAATTCACATTTCAAAGAGGTGACCCAGAAAGGAGTTCCTGGAGAAGACCAGCTAGAACACTTACACCTCAAAGGCAAGGGGAAAGAATGCAAGTTGCTTCAGGAAGGAATTTTGTTTTTGAAGACCAGAATTCTTACAATACTTACAAGCCTTTTGAGATAAATAGGGGAATTTCTGCCACTGGTAAAAAGGAATTGTTTCTAGAGCTGCATTTCTGGTTCTGCAAAGATTTGTATGACAAAGACTGTTGCTTTTTAATTCCTCAAAGAATTGGGTTTCAGCTTAAATTATATCAAGGAGTTGATCTGCTTATCAAACCACATTATTTCTATGTTCTGGATCTAGAGCTGTGTGTCTTTGGAATGTCTTAGTAAATCCTTTCATAAAGGCTTCAGAGGGGTCCTCCCTTGCCCCTTGGATACATTTAGCTTAGGGGAGAAAAACATTTCTACCAGGCTCTGAATATCAGCTTCAAATTTGGCCGACTTCTGACCACAGAGATACTTTTAAAAAATCCTTTCTTGGGCTGAACCTCAAGACAAAGAGTAAATGTTCCTGGAAATATTAAATAACCTGCCCTGGGTATAAGAGGCAAGCCCAAAGAGAGTATAGATATTACCCTCCCAAGGTCCAGAGCCACTCCCAAAGATAACCAGAAGAGAGCAAGATTTTCACAATTCCCTTGAGATCTGGTAATAGTTTGGTAGGAAACCAGCTACAAATGGAGTTCAATTCACATTTCTGTCCACACATAGATTGCCACAAATTGGGTGCAAACCACATTTCTGTCTGGTGATATATTGGGGCCCCCAACCTGACTTCCAAACTGACCAAAGCCAAAGTTATCAGTACACAAAATGAAACAAACAAGAAGGTAATGGCTGTCCCTATAGCCAGTGGGTCTGGATTTGAAAAGGAAGGGATCACATGAAATTTTATTTTCCTCTGTTGACTGGGCTCTACAGGTAGAAATTTTGGTAAGAACCTTCACCCTTCACTGGCAAAGGATCCCATCTGTAGTCTCTGTTTTCTGCCAGAACTTGGTAAGATTGTCCACTAATTTTAATTTTAGTTTCCTGTGCTGTTTAAGTAAAGAACATAGAAGTTTGCCAGAAAATCTCTCAGAGTCCAATCCATCCTAGAGGGGTCCATATGGGAGTGCTCCTTCAAAGATAAATATGGGGGGCATCTCTAAGGTCATTAACTTGGTAGACTTTTGTTTATGGCTGTGTAGTCTCTTCAGAATGGAAAGAAAATTTAGACAGAGGATAACTGGAATAAGTATGCAGGTAAAAGAGGACAGAGAGGAGCAGCTCAAGTCGTGTCTGCCTTATAGTCTTTTGTTTCAGATACCTCCTGTGTCTTTAATTTTTCATAAGTTTTTGCAATGAATCTTTCAAAAAAAAAGCTATTTTTAAATCTTGAAGCCTTTTGGAAGCTTATTAATACCAATTAATATAGGTATCCCATTCTGTCTGTCTAATTCGGGAACCCTTGCTTGTAAGTGCGTGTCTTAAATGAATGATTTTGTCTAATTGGAACATTCCCCATAATGGTCATTCTATTTTAGGTTGTTTTAAGATTTTGTCTTTTTGTAGACACTTTTAGCTTCCAGGACCACAGTTCTTAGACATAAAATAATTAGGTATGACAGAAACTAGGATACTCAACTCTTTAGATTCAAGGATGACATTTCTTTCACCAAGCCTTGGGTGCCTTGGAGCCAAATAATACCTAAGAGGGGCTTACCACAGGACTGGGGATTATATGTTGTTTTACAATTTACCCTGTACCAGGGATATTTTCATGAGGCTAGTGGGTGACCTAGTGTCATTCTAACCCAACCCATGACAAACTTTTATAGGCAGAAGAGAGTAGGACAAGGAAGTTTTACCAACAAAAAGTAGATTGGTTGTGGGAAAGTCACTTTCCTTTGGGGAGCTTCAGGGGACTATCAGGAAGAATACTTCACTGGTGCAGACCAGGTAATTCTAGACTGACTGGTTTCAGATTCCATTCCTCCATTTTGGGCCTATAGTCTCTTTTTTAACATTCTTTAGTTTGAATAAAATCTGATCATTTCCAGGCAGGTGGTCTTGAAGGAGGAGGGAGAATGAAGAGCCCACCTGTCTTAGGGAGGGAGCAGCCAAACCAGGGGAAAGGGGAGGAAAGAACTAAAGTCCTACTTCACTGATGTCATAGATTTGGCTCAAAGATGTCATTCATACTGATTTGCTTGCTACTTTTTTGGGTCACCTTCCCTCCCTGGATCTTTCATTCTTGAAGGTTACAATATCACTGTCCCCTCTTTAACCCAAGGCTGGGAAATGATAAGAATTCATGTCCTTTTTAAGGAGATAATTTTAAGAAGAATTATCAGCAGGGCTAGGTTGGTGGGGGCTTCTCATTCCTGGTTTGTTGAGGTCATTCCTGTGGACAAGGAGAAGATGCCAGAATTTGCCCGGCCAGACCTGGAGGCACCAGGCCAGTTCTGAGCTCAGTTTAATTTTACCCACCACGAATCTTTTTCAATGTCGTCCAGCACATTGCAGGCCTTTGATGAATATAAAATAATAACAATAACAAATCATTGTCTTCAACCTGCAAAACCTTCTTTCAGCACCAAAGTCACAGCTGGGCTAGATATTTTTGGAAGGAAGTCTTACTTATCTCCTTGCCCTCCAAGAGCCCTATCCAGGGTTAGAGAGACCCCAGACTGCAGTGAGTAGGAACCATAGGCTAGGCCACACTGAACGGGGTTTATGCCCTGCCAAAAGGAGTCAGGAGTCTGGGGAGGAGTCAGGAGAAAAAGCAGTGATCTCAGGGGCTACTGCTCATGACCAGAGCCTCTTATTCCAGCACTCAGTCTCTGAAACTCACCACCATCAGCCAGAAGGCCTCGTTCTGCCGGGCTGCCATCTTGCCCTGGTTTCTCCTGCCATCCAGGAGAACCTTGTTCTATTAGCAAAGTCAGCCATCCGGGGCAGGGGGGTCCATGGATACAGTTATTTGCTGGCTTTTATTTTCTTCTTAATGGTTAACCTGGGTGGCGGGGGGGAGTCTTGTTTGGCTACGAAGGGCAGCATGTTTTATCTTAGATTCCACTCCTCTGTGTGTAGATTTTCAAATCAAGAATAACCATCACCCATTACCAATGAAAGTACCCCACCGCTACCCTGTGTTTCTGTTTCTTCCTCTGTGCTGTGGAGGATAAAGGGTGGAAGAAATAATCCAAGAAGAGAGATTAAAAAATAAAAGTTTCAGAAGTGGCAGTGAGAGAAACCAACGTTCAGAGGATGAAAAATGGAAGAACATGTCACAAAAAGCAGAGAGAGAGAAAAAAGCCCAGTGCCCTAAGGCATCCATGGTATGTAGTGAATTTGCTTCTCTCCTTTGCATCCAGACTGGTCCTGGTTACAAACGATCCTTGGCAGAGTTGAGAAAATTGTCGCTCAGATAATTTTCTGTGTTCTGTGTTTCCCATGAGGAACACTGGTGGAGAAGGACTGCATGAACAAATCAAAATAAGCAAATGGGGACTCATCCACAGAAGACAAGCCCAGGGTTTCCCATGAAGTAGCAGCACCTTTGCATGCCACAGGACAGAACCAAAGAGAACAATTATGTAATTATCACCACTTTAATACATACAATAATTCATGTAGTTTCAAGTTTCCTCTGTTTCTCCACTAGACCAGAAGCTCTGTAAATCCCCCCAGCACCCAGGCCAGTACTGGGAACGTAGGAAGTGCTCAGTAGACACCTAACGATGGGGACACATGATGGTCTGGCCACAGTGGATCTGAGGAACAGCCAGGATGGTTGGTGTTGCTCAGTGAAGGGACACAGATAAACCCATTTTACAGATGCAAGAATGAGGCCCAGACCTAAAGCCAGTCTGTAGCCCACAACTAGCCTACGAGCAGCTTGTCAATGATGACACATATATTAGCCATGCTGCAAAACCCAAACCCTACCAGACCTGGGAGCAGGAACCTGTCCATGTCCCATGTTGGTGGGATCTGCAGGGAGACAAGCAGTACAAGTGCCAAGGGCCTGAGGGTTTGGGAAAGAGTCTAGGGAGAGGGGACACTGTAGTGTCCTCACCACAAGTTCAAATGAATGCGGGGGAACCACAGCAGCAAAACCGACACCTGGGCAAAGCCTCCTGAATAGACAGTGAGGAAGGGAGAAGTTCGGTGAGGTCAGAGCCTCAGGACTTCAAAACTGACCTGTCCCTGCTCTGCAAAGGGCATGCGTTAGCCCTGTGGTGAGGACAAATGGGCTGCACTCCTCACCTGAGAGGTAGAGCTGGAGGCAAGGGACGCCTCAGGAAGGCCAGTCTCAGAGGAGAAGCCTCTCTTCAAGGACCACAGCTGCCTGCACGCTGGACTTGCTGACCCTGGTCCAGCCCAATGAGGGAGGCAACATTTCTTCTTCCCTATTTCACAGGTTTGAACATAGGCCCCACAGGGTGAAATAGTCTGCTCAAGGTTACCTGGGAAACAAAGAATCTCAGATCCCTAGTGTCGCCCCTCCCACCATATCTCATTGTCCCTCTGGGGCCTAGTGTGGGGCCCTGATGCTCACTCTTGCCCTCTCCCCATCTTTCTTCCAGCAAACACTTGCAGAACCCCCTGCACCCCGGGCCTGGCACCAAGCCAACACAAGACCACTCTTCGGCCCATTAGCCACCACAGTCCTGCATTGAGGGCAGCCTGGGGTCCCTCGTGGATCTCCACTCACAGCCTTTTGGAGCCTATCTGACAGAGTTGGTCCACTCTCTGTTGAGAGCTTGGGGTCACTCATTCTCCACCCAAAGAAATCAAGGCTTGGGGAATGAAGCACATGACTCCTCTCCACACTCCTTCACGTGAGGTTGGAAGAACGGGTGAGTCATGGCACCAGGTGTATAATATGCAGACACTACCTTGTCAGGGGCGTCTTTTCTCACTGACACCGGCATGGACCTGACCATTGAGTCCTAAAAGGTGACATGGGGGTCCGCGACCTGGGGATCCCTCAGAAACCAGACCTTAGACTGACTCTAAAGGCAATCCCCTGATGCCCTAGACTCCTCTTGTTCAAAGAAGAGTCCTTCTTTGTTTCTAAGGAGCTTACTCTCCTAAGGGATTGCAGTTGCTGAAAAGACCAGAAGTGATACCTCAGGAAGATGGTGGCTCCCAGGCAGGCAACCCGCTCAGAGTCAGGGACCACAGCAGCTGTCTCTCGTCTTTACCCCACACCCAACTGGCCAGAGTGATGGGCTCATCTCTGAGTTCATCATGTCACCACCTATCTCCGCCCTAGTGGCCACAGTGACACGCCTCCCCAGCTGTCCCAGCTTCCTGAACAGAAGCAGTTGTGTCCCCGTCACCTTTAGTCTCAGTGTTAGCTGGTCCATAAGCACAGGAGAGATCTCTGTCTTTAAAAAAGGATCATGGGAATCTTAAGTTCACAAAGAAAAAGGAAGAATAGTAATGGCTCTGTATTTATTGGGATCTTCCCACATGCAAAGCCCTTCGTATTCATCCATTTGCTCCTGACAGCAGTATAGCGATGTGGGTGTTACTATTAGCCACATAGTTGGATGAGGAGACTGGGCGTATGACACAGAGACATGAGGAGCCTGGACTAGGATGCCCACCCAGGCAGCTGCCCCAAGCCCCCATCCTCAGCCACAGCGCCCCGGCACCACTTTTTCCCTAATAAAGGATGGATTCCCTGGGGTCTGCCTTTTTCCAAAAATAAACTTGACTCTGATTCATTTTAATTGGCCTGGCACACAGTAGGTGTTCTATGACTAGCTATAAAAGATGAATAATCAGTGGCATAAATGTTGCTGAGGAAGTGCATCCGGGAGGAGGAAAGAAGCGGTTACCTAAAGCCTCGGTCTTGAAACCTAAGCAGAAATGCCTCCCTGTGCTGTGGCGCGTGTGTGCTACACGTGTGTGTGTCTGATCCACAAACACAGGCAAGCACACGCAGCCACAGCCTCAAATGTGAGAAAATGAGTATTAATTGCTTGCGCGGAAAAATGTTACAGGCTCCTCCATCCCACAAGATGTGCGTGGAAACCGTTCCCACGTTGAAATTCAACATCGCTTCTGCTAATCTTGCTAAGAAGACTAGAGCTAATGACACTAAACCTCTGCTGTCTTTATTCGGGGGCATCTGGAGCCTGGCGGAGCTGCAGGAGGCAAAAGCCCAGAGTTCACGTGTGGGGAGCAGAGGGGTCTCTCGGGCTCTTGCCCGTCCCCTCTACTGCGGTTGCTTAGGAAGGCCCCCAGAGACCCAATAGCGGCTGACACCTGCAACACGACAGAGGAGGCACGCGCTAAACGCTCCTTCAAGTCTAGATGCTTCTATGCTCCCAGCATGCGTGCGTGCGTGAGTGTGTCTGTCTGCACGTGTGCCTGGCGCCTGTAAACCCAGAGTCCAAATTAGTCCCTCATTTCAATACTTCCTTATCTTCCCCAAAATATAGCCACTTGTGTCAGATACATAGGTCTACACTTGAGGTTCAGAAATGGACTGTTAGCCTGTTGGACTGTGCCTCAACGCCCCCCCCCGCCCCGTTTTATATGTCACTTAAACCATCCCTTTAAGAAAGAATGAGCAAACACTGGGGACAAAAGATCTCTGAAAGCAGAGCCCTAGGAAGGAAAGGTCAGAGAAGGGGAAGGCCATAGTTTGGGGATGCCCAAAGTGGGCTGCGGCAGGATAGAGCCCACTCAGCCTCTGCCAGGTGACAGGGCCACGGAGTGCCTTCCTTTGGCCCCTCCACGCTGAAAGCCTCTCCTAGGACCTCAGAAGCCGGCATCCCCTCTCCTCACTACTTCCCATCACTGACATTCTGGAAACAGAGCTCTTCCCACTCCCTTTTTAAGAGGTTATAAACAGAGGTGCCTGGGTGGCTCAGTGGGTTAAAGCCTCTGCCTTTGGTTCAGGTCATGATCCCAGGATCTTGGGATCGATCCCCTGCATTGGGCTCTCCGCTCAGCAGGGAGTCGGCTTCCCCCCCCACCTCTGTCTGCCTCTCTGCCTACCTGTTATCTGTCTGTCAAATAAATAAATAAAATCTAAAATTAAAAAAAAAAAAGAGGTTATAAACATGAAGTCCGTGTCTCTGTGAACACGCGCCTAGTTGCTCCATTTTGCTCATATTGACTGGAGCTTTGCTTCCTGTCCTGACACGGAAAGGCGAGAACGAAGCTTAAGATCACTCCGCCACCCTGTGGCCACCGGGAGAACTGCATTCTTCACGCGGGACAGCCGCCGAGCTCCGAACAATGAGGTCTTAAGCAGAATAGAATTTTTTAATCTATTACCGACATGAGCGCCTCCTAAAAGACTCCACGATAGTTATTAATTAGCCTGGAAATAGCCTGTTTTCATACAATTATCTACAAATGTTCCTGTGGTAAAAGGGACCGATTCATCTATTTCTAGGGGCTTTGTTCTACCGAATGGAATGGTTAGAAGCCACCTCCAGGGCTCGTCCGGTTCATTCTCCTGCCTGAAGTAAGGATGCCCTTCAACCAGTCCAGGAAAAATACATGCTGCCATTTTCTGAAGAGTGTCTGGAGGGGATGTCATAATCTCCCGGTAACACACACCCATGTGAAACTCAAGGAGTCAGAAGGTTTTCCCTGGAGTCAAACCCAAATAAATTCTTTCTGCCGCCAATACCTGGAAAAAAAAAAAAAAATACAAGCACTCCCTGTTGAATCAGATTATGTGAGTTCAAATCCTGGGGCCCGCACTTACTCGTTCCGGGCCTTGTTCTTCTCATCCGTGAGGTGGGAAGGGTAAGAGTTATGCCTTACGGTTGTGGAAGTATCCAAAGGCATAATATGTGCAAAAGTACATTGTAAGACACAGAATGCAGTGGAAATGTGGCTCCTGGTTATTCTCAGTAAAGGTTGCCAAGTGGCAGAAGTAATTTACACAGGGGCAGGTCGCTCAAAATTAGGTCCTCAAACTCAGAGCCAGCAAAAACAAAGAATGGGGCCAGCAGGGCAGGACTGGGAGACATTCCTCATATCCTCCTGCTTACAAAGCACAACGAGAGGGAGCCCACTCACAGCGCCATGAACCACAGACCTTTTCCTGAGAATTTGAAGTCAGTAATAATCCCCCAAAGTCATAAGAGTGCCAATGCAGGAGCAACACTGGCCGGGTGCAGGGAGGCCCAGGGCTCTGCCACCCAGAGCCTGCCCTTCTCAGGGAAAACATCTGTTCTGGATTTTCTGGAGTTCTGGTTTCAAATATTCCAGTCTAGTGCTCCCAGAAGGACATGTGTGTTTGGAGGGGTCTGGCAATCGGGGTTCAGGAAATATAGTGCTTAAAGCCCTGGAATCCACCACAATTCATCCCTGTGGTGCACTTTGGAAACAAAGAGACAGAGAAGATCAAAAATCAAAAAACCCTCATTGGGGTTTCTGAAACCCCAGTCCTGAAATGGAACGCCCTCACAGTCCCCACCTCTCCAGGGAGTTGAAGGGTCACCTCTTAAGGGAGCCCTGAACCCCAGACTGGGCTCAGAATCCTCCGGAGTTTCCGCCCCAGGCCCCAAGAGTCTCCTGGGACCAGGATCAGCAAAGACCCTTACTCTGAGTGACCATACCGCTGGTAGCTCGGCGCCCTCTAGTGGAAATCGAGTGAAAGACGGACTGGAGAGATGCAAAGTGAAACCTGACCAGGCCAGCCAAGTGAGTTTCTCTTCCAAATTTTCTTTCCTCCACTTTGGGATTGCCAGCACACATCTGCTTCCACGTTGACTGGCGGGCGGACTCCAGTGTCTCCTACGAAACCAGTCCAGAGAACGACCTTCAATTCATAACAACTCACAGAAACCTTGAAAAATTTTCTGAACAGCAGCTCTCTCCACCTCCAAGAAAAACAATGAAGTTGGGTTTTTGGGAAGGCTTACTCCCTTGATGGGTTTCGCACATGGTTCTCCTGGTTCAGGGAACTTTCAAATCGGGGCCATCCAATCCGGGCACAGCCCTTTCAAAGAGGAGGTCTGAAAACTGAGACAAATAGTAGCTGTTCTTTTTAAATCGCATCACTTCATTTGCAAAACATTTTGGTCTTTTTATTAGTCCTTTTAAAGTTTAAAGTCCATTCTGCAGTGCCCATGCATTTGCAGGAACTCAGCTCCAGTAATGCTTCAAGCAGATGCATTCTGCCTTACTTTGTGGGCATGGACAGAGGTGGGCTTTCATTTTCATCCAAGTTAAAAATTGTCTTTATAACAGAATAAATCAAGCACTAAATAAGTGTCATTAACATATGCTTATCAATATACATTTTGCATAGTTAATTTCTGAGTGGATTCAGATACTGATGCAACCTACCAAATGTTTTAACAGGGTGTGAATATAGATATTTAACAGAAATATTGGGTCAAAATGACAAAATCAAAGACCACTCGAATTTAACTATTGCCTCTCTTTTACTTGGTTCTTCTGAGCAGCGAGCATCCTGCCAGACACTTTACACATACAGTCTTGTGCAATCTTCCCAGTCCCTCCACGTGACAGGTATTATTATTTCCGCATTATTGTTGAGGAACCAAGAGAGCCACTCAGCCACTGTGCAGAGGTTCACCCTGTCCGCTGGAAAAGCCTCTGCTCTCTCCTCTCTGCTTTCCTGCCTCCCCTGTCTGTGCTGTACACGCTGGCAGCCACGACCCACTTCTCCAGCACCCTTGCCCAGAGGAAGCTGATGGGGTGAACAAAAGAATTTCAAACACTAGAATTTCAAATCAGAAAGGTCAAGTTAAAGGAAATGCTTAAAAGGAAGAGGATGTGGGACATTCAGCAGAAGGTTTTCATGGAAAGAAGTCTTTAGAAAAGAAACGTGGTCCAAAACAGTGTCCCAGATCCAAACGACATGAATACCCTCGGAACCTTGAAAATAAAAATCAAACTGGGCACAAGACAGTGTTAAGTACTCCCAGGAAGACACAACATCCAAATTTACCAAAAGCACTGCTTCTGAATAACAGATTTGGAAACATAAAAAGATGCTCCCTGCCAGAAGAGGACTTTGGCTCTTCTCTGGAGCACTTAACTAAAACACTATAAAGATTGTAAAAAAAAAAAAATAATAACTTAAAATGATTAATTAATCTTAAACTTCACCTTTCCTTATTAAATACCTCCAAGTCTAAGGGACCTGGCTCCTTGGTCTGAAAGGAATTTAGTTAGCATTTATAACCTGTCAGTGTAAATATCTTTTCAAGAGACACATATGATTATTTTAATTCAAGAAGCCAATTCAGCGTTTATAAAAGGTAACTAAATCCGTCAGCATGCCCATCCATTTTCTTTTTGCATTAATAAGACTGTGCTTCATAATTTAATTCTGAAGTGTGCAATTCAAGTGTGCTTAGATTAGTAATAATTATGCACATATTAATATATAAGTTTACTTTATTGCAAGAGAATTAACATAAGGAAACTTTGTTCTCAAATTTTGAGAGCAATGAAAATGATAAAGTTGTGTTAGACTCAGTTGTTTCTTCCTTACCTCAGTGCCTCCCTAGGCCAAATGGTCCAGAGAAGCAAAGACCGGTTATGTCTGTGTCCCCAGCTACTGCAGTGCCTGGCACATGCTAGGTGCTCATTAAGTTTTTCTTTAATTGACTGTGCTAACGACTAGCTTGCAGGTTGGATTCTGAGGAAGGTTTCTAAGTTTCGCCAAGGACAAACGTACCTGCCATTATTTAAAAGAATGTCAAGCTCATCACAACCAGGCCTTTTTACTCATGGTTGAAATGACTTAGCCCACTAAAGAGCCGGAAGGACTTTCAGAACCAAGGTGTTCCATTCCCATCAAGGAGACGGGCGAAAAGTGAGGGCACCCTGAAACCTCTACCTAGGCCTTGCCACTATAGGCCGGAGCTCCTCTCTTATTCTGGGCAGCTGGGGCCCAGGAGTTGCCCACATGACAGAAAAGCAGCATCATCAAGACGAGTAAGGGCATCTTTTCTCTGCCTCCCATGGGCACTCCAGCTGTCACTGTCTTGGAGTCAGGCAGTCCAGGAACACATGACAAGATGCACAAGGAGCTCTGCCTGATGCCCACAGAGGTAAGGTCAGAGTCTCTCCTCCTCCGCAGCTGGGAACTAGGGAAGGGGCAGATTAAAAAAAAAAAAAAAGGAATTTGGGGGAAAAGAAGGAAAAGCCATGAAGTGGAATCAAATGCAGACATCCCACATTAGTCTGAGCCACTCCTTAACCACGCACTCCAACCCTGGCCTGCGTTATATGGGATGTCCTGCTTAGATGATCTGCCCTGTGAAGACAAGAGCAATTCTGGAAAAAGATACAGTATGTCTTTATGAAAAGGCACTCCATAGGTTTCTGACAGGAGAGAAGAAGTACAGCAAGCTTCCTTAGAGAGCAAATGAGACCACCTTGTCCCTCTCTGTTTTGACAAAGATGTTGAATCAAAAGCAAATGTTTCTAGAAGCCACTAACTGCCCAGAACTCTGGTTTTCACATTAATTAATCTAATCAGCCCTAAAACATGTTTGTTTCAAGGATGTGTGTTGTGCTTCATAAGAAGGAGGTTTCTGGCTCTCTGCTCAACGGGAGCCTGCTTCTTTTCTCCCTCTGCCTGTCATTTCCTCTGTTTGTGCTCTCTCTCTCTGGCAAATAAATAAATAAAATCTTAAAAAAAAAAAAAGAAGGAGGTTTCTGATGGAAGCATTTAGTACGTGTTAAACAAGGTATGTGTAGGGCTGGGCTGCCATAAAGAAACACAAAACAAGTGCCATCCAAGGTCAAGAGCTTCCTCAACCCAAATCAGATTCCTGTCAGGCCCTACTAGATCCAGAAACATTTCCCTACCCAGAAAACCTCATTAGCTTGGATTGCTGAAGTAATTCAAGCCAGGCCTCTGCTCCGTCAATGAAATAAAAAAGTTAGGTAGAGCTAATTAATAGTGTAAAGTGTCACTTAAATTACTCTCAAGCATTCTCAATTACCTTAGAAGCAGCAATTGACAATCATTTAGTATATGAGATATGAATCAACTTTATCTAATTCATTAAAGTGGGTCCCCCCAGAGCCCTGGCCAGACCATACTCTGATAGCCTAGTTTAACTTACAAAATCATTTGTACCCAAAAATAATAAACTTGACTTTCCTTAGAAATCCCCTTCCACAGAGTCTGACTTTGTACTTTTTTACTATACCTTATAGAATTTCTATCTTCAAGGAAAAGACACCCACATCGTATAGAGTAGTGTGGAGTCTGACTTCCTCTCATTGCGCATGCGCCTTCCCTCCCTAACACAGGGTTCATGGCTCTCTAAAACAAGGGCCTTGTCTCCTGGCTTCGTTCTCGCTCTGAGAGCCCATGCTTCACCTTGTTGCAGCCGCTATCATGTGTCAGAATCAAACCTAGTTACTTTGTTGGGAGACCATCAAATGTCAGAAATCTCTAATGTCAAAATCTCAAAATGTCAAAAATCTCTTGGGCAAATTAGCTCTCTAGAGGGAAAACAGATACATTTTCCCATCTGGGATTCTGATCCTGCGTGCTCAGTGTTTTGGGAGTGTGAGGGGAGAAGGGGAGGCTGAGGTGGGGGTGGGGGTGGGGGAAGGTGGCAGTCTGCTTCATCAAAATATTAATTTTTCTTTAACTGCTCCTCATTTTCAGTGTAGCATCCCAAACTGCCCCCCACTGGGTCTGTTACCTCAGAATGCAGAAGCTCTGTCAATTTCCCCAGGGTACTACCCCCCCACCCATCACACCCCTGCACATGCCTCCTTCCTCCCACCTGCATCCTTCAAAGTTCAGAAAAGGGATGTTAGCTGGCTGTGGGAGGCTGGGGAGATGTGGGGATCTAACTACTCACTTAGGACTTTCAATGCATCCTCTTCTTTACATTTCCACCCCAAAACATGGCCTCCTTTACTTTCAAGTCTCCCCAGAGTTCTTCAGCTTGATCCCCACTCCTACCCTATCCCTACCAAACCTTGTGTCAGCTCCATCCAGGTTGCTCAAATTACAGTTAAATTTGGGGCCACCTCTCATGAGCTGTCCTCGCCCTTGGAGTTCTGTGTCCGCGTCACTGCTGTCATCTGGAGGGACTGTGGGGAGAAGGCAGATGCATGGTCGAGCTGGGCTTTGTTTACCCAGACATCTTCAGAGCAGGGTTCCTTCTGTATTTGATCCGGCCCCCTCTCTCCAGTTTTCCCTCCTTGCCTTTTGCCAAGACCCAGAATTACTTCAACATCTGCCTTCTTCCTCTCACCCGGAGCCCTACTCCTTGTACAGGAAGTGTCCATAGAGAATGCTGTGTAGCTCTGGCCTGAAAGATAGCCTTGTGCCTTCTGGTACAGTTCTTCCGGGGGGGGTGGGGGGGGGGGGGCGGGGGGGGGGGGGGTCCAACTCACCAATCTGTGCTAACATACTTCTTCAGTTCTGATATTACCATGAATATGAGGCTGTGATCTTTTTTTTTCTTTCAAATATGAAATGTTTTGTATATCTACAGTGTGAAAAATACAAACACTCATGCACTTATCACCTGGATTTAACAGATGTCAACATTTTGCCATTTTGCTCGCAATCCCTCTTTCTCCGTTCACAAACAAGTCACTGTAAACATACCAAAAGCCATCCTTCTCCCATCCCATTCCTTTCGTCACCCACCCTTCCTAGAAATCATCAGTGTCCTGGAGTTGGCACGTGTGATTTTCATGTGCCTGAAATGTCTTGTAACTTGTTCTTTTCACTCCACATTTTTTAAACTTATATATGCATGTGTGCGTGCACATGCACACACACACAGTTCATTTCTTACAACTGCCATTTTAGTAATCCTTTTATGTTCTTTTTTAACCCACTACTGATAGACAGTTGTTTCCATATTTTTGTTTTTATTTGAAGTGTTGCAGTAAACATCCTTGTATATTTACTTATTTCCTCTTTGCTTGTTTGAGAGTTTCTCTAGGTTGGATGTTGAGAGTGGAACTGTTTTGTACGCCTGTGTTCAGCTGTGTGGGTAATGCTAAATTGCTCTCTAAAGCGATTTTATATCCCATCAGCAATGTTTTACTGGGCCCACATTTCCGCATCCCGTGAAACATCAGCTGTGCTAAAACTTGGATTTTTTGTCAATCTGACAGATGCAAAAGGGCATGTCATTGTTTCGATTTGCATGTTCCTGATTACTTTTCAGATTTCCTTTTCAGTGAATTGTCTGTTCATTGCCTTGGCCCATTTTTCTATTGGGTTGTCTTTCTTCTTACTGAGATGAGGGAGTTTGTCATATATTCTTAATTAATAACCCTTGGTCAGTTATCCAGGCTGCAAATATTCCCTCCTGGTTCATGGCTTGTCACTTCACTTTCTAATGGTCCTTCCTCCTACAGGAAATTCTAGCTTCTCAAGACCATAAAGATATTCTCTCATATTTTCTTCCATAAGTTTTAAAGTATTACTTGCATATAGAGCCTCTTTATACCTAGTATTTATTTTAGTGTATCATATGAAGAAATCTTTATATTTCTCCATATGAATAAATTAATTTCCCAAGCATCTTTATTGAATATTTCATTTTGATGAATGGAATTTTTTTGAGGCGAAATTCACATTAACAATGAACCATTTTAAAGTACACAATCAGTGGCTTCTAGTGCACTCAGAATGTTGTGTGGCCACAGTCACTCTCTAGCTAGACAACTTTTTCATGATCCCTAGAAGAACATCCCATATTCTTCAAGTAATCACTCTCCATTTCCTCTTTCCCCAGCCCCTAGCAACCACTACTTTGCTTTCTGTCTCTGTGGCTTTGCTTATTCTGGATACTTAATATAAAAGGAATCATACAAAATGGGACCTTCATGTCAGGCTTCTTCGACCTATCCCAGAGCTATTGAGGAACATTCATTTCGTAGCATGTTTCAATACTTCATTCCTTTTCATGGCTGAACAATATTCCATTGTATATGTATACCATGATTTGTTTACCCATCCATTCGTGACTATTATGAGCAATGCTGCTGGTCTTGACTGAAATTTAATGCACCTCTGAAGATATAGGAGTTTCAATATGTAAAGCACTAAGCACCTGGGTGGCTCAGTTGGTTGAATGTCCAACTCTTGATTTTGGCTCAGGTCATGATCTCACCCCATGTCAGGCTCCATGCTCAGCAGGGAGTCTGCTTGAGATTCTCTCTTCCTCTCCTCCCCCTACTCTCTCTCTCTCTAAAATAAATAAATAAATCTTAAACAAAAAAGTACTTAAAATAGTGTCTGAAACTTATATAGTAGAATGTTTAACTATCCTTATTATTCTTCTATTATATATTTCCATATATACATGGTTCTGTTATTAGTCTATTTTGTTATGTACACCTATCTATCTCTCCAAAAGTATTATATCATTTTCATTAAAACTACAGGTTATTTTGTAAGCTTTGAAATGTAAGAAAAAAACCCACAATTTCCACTTATCTTGTTCCTTAAACTGACACTTCTTGGCCTTTCAATTTCCATGTGAATGTTTGGAATAGCCCTTCAAGCTCCACAAAAAAAAAAAAAAAAAAAACAACAAAAAAACAAACCATGGAATGTTGACTGGCATTGCGTAGGATTTAGACATGAGTTTGAACACAGTTACTCTTTAATGAGTCTTACCATTCATGAACATTGTGTAACTTCCCACCTAAGAAAAATTAAGCTTTATTTAAGTAGATTTTATAATTTTATCCACGTCTTGCAAAGTTCTGATAAACTTCTTACACACCTCTTTTTGCTATTTAAAGCAGTATTTTAAAGTTTATCTATTTCTTTGTTTCTATTACTTTATATTTTATTCCTTCCTTCTGAGTTCAACTTCCTTTTACCTGAAGGTCATCCTTTAGTAATTTTTTAAAAAAGATCTGAACGTGGGAAATACCTCCCCCCGCCCCGAAAATGGTTGTTTAACCCATACTCTTCGGTGACAATTTGGCTGATAAAACACAACTAGGCAGACAGTTGGTTTTCTCTCAAAAACGTGTAAATGTTCCATTTTCTTCTAGGTGCTATTATGTTGAGAATTCTGTTGTCAGTCTAATTGTTGATCCTTTGTCAGAAATCTGTTTTTTTTTCTGTTTTTCTCTTTGTGTTTGCACTGCTATAGTTTCAATCCAATGTACATTAGGTTTGTATTTTTTTTTTTTTAAATCCTATTCTGGGCTCACTTTGTTTCCTGTATCTATCATAGCATATCTTTCATAAATTCTGGAATATAGCAACAATTTCTTTATTCTCTCCTTCTAGGACTTGGATTAGAAGCATGTTGGATTCCTCTTTGTATTTTCTATGTCGCTTATTTATATTTTCCTTCTCTTGATTTCTGCTGTGTTCCAGGGTATGTACTAAGTCAATACTGTTTTCCAGTTCACTAATCTTACTTCAGCTATGTTTAATTTACTATTGTAGATGTTCATTGACTTTTCATTTCAATGGTATTTTCCATCTCTAGAATAGTCACTTAGCTCTTACTCAAATTCTTCTTCTGTTTATATAGTATCTCATTTTAAATACATTTTAAGTATACCTATTTAACATTTTTTTATTGAACATTTTGGCAGTCTAATCCTAGCAATGACATACCTTCTTTCTGATTTGGCAGATTAACCCACATGGTGAACATTTATTATCCTCTATCCAAAGCAAGTTCTCAAAAAAAATTTCAGGTGATAGGGCTAGTCAGCAGGAGAATCTTCTGAATGGAAGATTGTCTATTTTGGGCTGCTATAACAAAAATTCCATAAATTGGGTGGCTTATAAGCAATAAACATTTTTTACAGTTTTGGAGTCTGGGAAGTCCAAAATCATGATGCTAGATTTGGTGTCTAGTGAGAACCCATTTCTTCTTGACAAAATGGCACCTTCTCTGTCCTTAAATGGTGGATGGGGATGAGGGCTCTCTCAGGGGTTTTTTTTTGTTTTTTTTTTAAAATAAATTCTTGAAAAAAAAAAAAAAGTACTTAAGTAATCTCTACAGCCAATGTGGGGTTGGAATTCACAACCCTGAGATCAAGGGTCACATCCTTTTCCAACTGAGCCAGCCAGGCATTTCAGGGTCTCTTTTATAAAGGCATTAATCTCCTTCACCGAGGGCCCCATCCTCATAACTTAATCACTTCCTAAAGGCCCTACTCCCAATACCATCCATCACTGTGGGGGTTATAATGTTGATATATGAATTTTGGGAGGACAAAAACATTCAGTTCACTGTAGTGATCTCTTTGAGAGCCTAGGTTGGCTTGGTGTGGCATGATATGAGAGCCTTGACTCCACCAAATACAGTCTGGATCCTCAGACAACTAAAGGGTCCTGCTGAGGGCGTGCCTCTGAGAAAGAAGAGCACAATTCTATCTTCACAGCAGTAGCCTGGCTCCAGATGTAGCCATTCTTCTTGACAGGTCACCTAAAGCTTCTCTTTTGGCACCCACTTACCTGCACTCTCCACATCCAGACTTATGCTCACATGCAAGGACTAGCAACAGTATCTCAAAACAACTTCTTTTTCTATTAAAGTCTTCGTGGTTAAAAAAAAAAAAGACACATAAACCTGATCATTTAAAATATATATTTAATGTCTATGGAAATTTTGTGAGAAAGGGGGAATAAAAACTTTAAGTAACACAACTTACACTTCAAAATAACAATTATAAACTTACTGTTTAATCAATAATTAAAATCCGTAACTGTCACAGAAAGGTAGATCTGGTCTAAAAATCTTGTTTTCAAATGAAAAAACTGAGGCTGAGGGAGACAAAAGGATTTTGGGGGGGGGGGGTCTTTGGATTTTTAAATTTCTAATACCACACAAATTCACTCTTGCTTTTAGTAAGAGTGATCAAAGGGATGACAACAATTTTCTAGTGTAAGTAAAAGTTATAAGTTGAATCAAGTAGAATAATGGGGACAAGTATTACAACAATGGGGTAATTTTATTCAAGTAGTTAATAGGATGGGATTTACTACTATCGGGAAAGGAGAGGAAATATGGAATTGTCCAAGTTCCTCTGCCTTAGTTGGTTCCTGCGACATGGTTCATCTCAGTGTACCGTATCTGACAGGGACATGGGTAAACTGTTTGTTGATGACTTGAAGTTATGCCTAATCAGGGACGGTAGATAGAAAAGATGAGAACTTGAAAACTTACATGCTCTACTGATTGAATGGTAGGACATGAGATTAACCCTTAATTACATTATGCAGTGCTCCCATATATAGGCTTCCATATAAAGAAAAAGAGCCATTCTTACTCTAATGGCCCCAAGTATTTGGGACTGACCAATAGGCGGAAGCCACAGAGAAACAGATTCATGCTGAATATAAGGCCCTTCCAACCTTCCATATTACAACTCTATGAATTTAAGTACAACTAAAACAAAGGCCTCTGAATTTTTCTCCCCCAAAGTGATATTAAACTTAATCAATTTGACATAAAAATAGGCACTATTGGTACTTCTAAAAGAACTGAATTATAATTCAACATTGAGTCATTAATTTCAGGTAGAATGAGCAATATATTCTTATTCCGCTAGTGTAAGTCATGGGTAATCAGTCTTTATAGCCCTTACAAAACAGTGTTTTCAATAGTATCCATTCACCATCTGGATTGTAATAATAGTCATGCAAGATTTCCACTCTATTCATTTGGGGTCAACTCAAAAGAAGCATTTTCTAGATCTCTAAACTTTAACCATGGGAATCTTTAACATGGGCAAGCAACTGTTTCCTGCAATGTATTTGTGGTCAATAATTCCACTTGTATTAAAATGTCACAAGACCTTACAACTATTTCAGCATCTCTCAGAAGCCTGACTCTCTTATTTTAGCTTAAAGAAAAAAAAAATCTACTATTGACGTAACACAGTCACTGACATTCAAATGACTGCAGAGTCTAGGAAATCTTTATTTAAAAAAAAAAAACAACAAGAATTCTGTCAATCCTCTATTCATACCACACGCACCCTTTTTCTTAAACTATTTTTGAAAGTGTGAATCAACCTGAATTGAATGAAATAGGGAAGATTTGATCAGAAGTGTCACCGTAGGTTAAGAATCTTTAACAGCACTCCATAGGGAAGGGAAGTGGGCCCTATTCAAGTGTGGCTTCTTAATTTAAACCATCAATAAGTGCTTGCTGAACTGATTTGCAGCAGAATCCTCTGATTCTTCCATTCAAATTGCAATTTTCAAACACCTGCTCATTTGTTACATTATTACTCCAACACACATGTACTGTGCTTAAAAATATCATTTCTTCCTTGGTAAGCCCCTATCTAGTTGCGATAAAGTATGTATCTTGGGCATTTTTCTCTGCTTCTGATATCAACAAAACTCTCTAACGGTTTGAATATAGCAAAACATCCTGCATTTGATTCTTTGTTCTGGCTGCATGTTAGAAAAGAGGCAAATTTTACGTCCTATAACCAGGTTTTATTTCCTAATTTTTACACCTCTAAAGCTATCTTTGCTAGTAAATTGCCACAATAATATTACACGACACATAAGAATTCTCTAGAAAAAAAGAAAGTTAGACAAAGGGCCAGTTTAGATTTTGAATATTACTATGGGAAATGCTTGTGTCACTGTTAGACCTAATACACAGATGAGGAGAAAATACATAAATAATTTTGGGATAAAAATGTGAGGTTCTAAAAGAAATCCGAGAAGCTAACATTAGCCCATGTTCATTAAATTGACATGAGTATCCTTGTTTCTAGGAAGAGATGGAGATAAAAAAGGGAGGTCTGTAGGTGTTGGATCCTAACCTTAGCTCCTATCTCACCATAACATCTTGGGTAAATCATCTAGTGTCTTATTTCTGTTCCATCTGTAAGATTCATCATATAGTATAATATCAAGATTAATGGACTTGTTCTGTAAAGGTTCAGATAGTAACTATTTAAGGTTTTGTCCACCATCTAGCTTCTGTCACAATGAGCCAACTCTGCCACTGTAGAGTGGGAACTGCCATAACCAGGACAAATGAATGGGTGTTGTGGTGTTCTAATAAAACTTTATTTGCAAGAACAGATTTTTTGGCTCCTGGGTTATAGTACATCAAATGCCAGTATAAAATCTACTTAATGAAGAGAATTTAATAATGGAGATGTACAAGTAAAAAGAAACAAAATGATGTATAAAAAAGGAAAGAAGATGTACAAACTTAAATGATGACAAAGGAGGAAAGTGGTTTGAAGGGGGAAAATGGAATTACAAGGTAAATGCTTTTCTATTTATTTTTTTAAAAGATTTTATTTATTTATTTGACAGAGAGGGAGAGAGCACAAGTAGGTAGAGAGGCAGGCAGAGAGAGAGAGGGAAGCAGTCTCCCCACTGAGCAGAGAGCCCGATGCGGGGCTCGATCCCAGCACCCCGAGATCATGACCTGAGCTGAAGGCAGTCGCTCAACCAACTGAGCCACCCAGGCACCCCAGTAAATGCTTTTTTAAAGAGATTTTATTATTTATTAGAAAGAGAAAGGGGGAGAGAGAGATAGCACACAAATGGGGGGCGGTGGCGGAAGAGGGGCAGAAGGAGAGGAAGAAGCAGACTCCCTCATGAGCAGGGAGCCCGACAAGAACTGAAGGTAGATACTTAACTGGACTGAGCCATCCAGGCACCCAAGGTAAATATTTTCTACAAAAACAAACCCAAAGACCAAGATCTAAAATCTATTTTTAATGAAAATTGTTTATAATGGAATTTAAACTACCCCTGGGAAACTTAAAGCGGTAGAGTCAATCTCTGGGGAAGCCATTTGGTTCTTCTTCCAAGTTAAAAAAAAAAACAACAAAAAACTGAAGAGCTGAATTCTCTTTGTGAAGTGTTCATTATTATCCTAGTGAATACTATCAATGCAGAGGATCCTGTTAGCTTATTTCATTACCATTCGAAGTATTTTCCCACTAGAAGTCAATTCTAAAAATTTTTCATCTACCAGATATTTACTTAATATACAAGGGGGATAGAAATCATGACTTGGTTCTAATTTGTATTTTTTTCTCCAGAGTTTTCACAAATCTTTATGACACATCATCCTATGGTAACATTTCAGTCTCCTGTATGTCAACATCAATTACTCTGAATATTTTACCAGTACAATTTTCCTCTATAACTGTAAAATGGAACATTGGCATGGCCTGAAGTAGAAGAAAATTCAGTTGCTCCTCCTGTAGTTTAGGTTCTTTTCTAAAAATTGGGAAGCAGCTTTAAGAAACTGACCATTTTGGGGCACCTGAGTGGCTCAGTGGGTTAGAGCCTCTGTCTTCAGCTCAGGTCATGATCCCAGAGTCCTGGGATCGAGCCCCACATCGGGGTCTTTGCTCGGCAGGGAGCCTGCTTCCTCCTCTCTCTCTGCCTACTTGTGATCTCTGTCAAATAAATAATAAATAAAATCTTAAAAAAAAAAAGAAACTGACCATTTTGAGGGTATACAAATCTATAATCTCTTATTTGAAACCCTTCGACTAGATGTGGTTTGGAATACAGAGGTTTTTAAATTTTAGAAAGGCAATATGCTTCATACACCACATAGCTTCTACCCCTCCAAAGAAGTCTGGAGCAGTACCCTGTAACTGAATATATTAATTTTGCTACAGCCCAACTCATTTATACCAAATATAATAAATGCCAAAATTAGCCAAATGTCAGTTCAGATTTTTCTGTCAAAAGTGTTTACTTCAATTTTATGCAAACTTTTTAGTTTTCAGAGCTTTTTAAATTTTGGTAAGGGATGGTGGGTCTGCTATGAAAGGCCCTTCTAAAGGCTTTTTCCGATCAAAGAGACCCACTCTGTTGGATATTTGAATGATATAGCCTTGTAACTCAAGATACTTTCAAGCATAAATTCAAGAATAAGCCTAAGTTCTTCAACTATAGGCACAATTACCAAGAGAAATGTGCTCCCCTACTGTTCCAGTGAGTTTCCCTTTCCTTTCAGAACCAACACATACATGCCGTGAACACACGTCCATCAGTATTCGTGGACAATCTGGCAGTAATTCTCAACCAAAAGGACTTGTGCCTCAAAGTAAAAAGATGGTTCTTGTAGCTCTGGTAGTAACTGCAGCCCTATATTTTAAGTGGCACAGACATTCGTAGAATTTTTCTTTAATTATTTTAAGACTAGAGCGTTAATCTTTAGTCCTGGCTGTGTACCTTAGAAATGCATGTGGAACACTTAAAATACAGATAGAGGTAACACCAGATCAATACACTTAGAGAACTTAAAGCACAAAAAAACCCCAAACCAAACAAACAAAAAACAAAAAACCCAAAAAACAAAAAACCCAAAAAACAAAAACCCAAAAAGATAGTGTCCTCCCTCAAACATAATCCAAAATCATGAAACACATGTAAGTAAATCCATCCTAGATCAGATTTTTTGTATGAAACTTTAGTCAATGCATCTTCCAATATTTTGTTCTCTCTTATTTTAACGCCCCTGCTTTTCTACAGTCCACAGCACACACCTGTTCTTCCTATTGCAAATCTGGTACCATAAGAGCCTTCAGATTCGTAGTCTTATCTCCTAGTAAAGGGAAAGGGGGGAGCAGAGGGGAGAGAAACAGACATGGTGGAAGCCTCCCCCCCTACCATGCAGTCTAAGAAAGGTTCTACAAGGCCACTGAAGCATCTTCAAGCCAGTCGGCTATCAGAAGACTTCCTGTCTCCAGGAATGGGCCTGTCCTCATATCCTTGCCATACACGATCCGTGATGGAGAGAAACCATGGAAGGTATAACCCTAGTGCAAAGCAGCCAAGGATTTCAAAGCGTGGGAGCATGGTCCTTGTCAAAGATGTCCCCTTGCACTGGTGACCTGCCAGAGATCTCCAATGTGGTAAAGGGGCTCCACGAAAGCCTTTCTAGCAATTTTTAAGCACTCCATAACCATCAATTTAACTCCCCACTATTACAGGATTGGGAGAGGAAAAGGGAAAGACATAGAAAGTAAAGGTAAGTGTTATTTGAATATTTAATACAAACCCACAAAGTTTTCACACTTGTAAACAATGCACCAAATATTTTATTTCTCTCAGTAGTTCATATGCAAGTAATTGATTCTCAAAGCATTTTCAAAAAACACAAAAGACATTACACTTTACCAATGAATTATTTGTCCCAGGGGAGTAAATCAAATTAAATGTTACAAAAATTTTAAGTTTATTTTTAGGTGAACTGAGATGATGAATTTATATACTTCTATAAAATTTTTTGTTCAATGTTTTGTACATGCCATCAGTACAATATGGTTTCTTAAATATTTAGGACATTGTCAATAGCTGTGATTCCTATGAAATATATAATCCGATATCTCAAATTCCTGATTAGGTCAGCTTTAAAGACACAAAAAACCAGCACATTTGTTATGAAATTCTGTTTATCATGCTCCCTGTATTAAGTTGTGACTAACTACTGATACAGAAATTCTGTTTAAGGCTAGAAGTTTCATATATGACACATTCCTTTAAAAAAAATAAATGATGTTGCAAAGGCAAAGCCCACCATAACTATATCAGAGATAAAATATTTAGATGATCAATTATTATATCCTTCTTTCAGAGTCTACATTAATTACCAATTAGGAAAAATTTAAAAAGTTTTAAGGCTTGTCTTAAAAAACATCAATAAAGATAGAAGAAACCTGAGCACATGTCAACAAAATCAGAGCAAACCAGGTATGTCCACATCTTCATTTCATCATTAAGTCAGTGATTTGAGATAAATGTCATGTTAAAATCCAGGAGTGAATGTAAAGATTCATTCAAGGAAATCAAATACTTCTAAGCATTTTTTAAAAAGCCTTTATAGGCAGTAATCTCTCATTAGCATAAGTGAGATGTGGAAAGGACAAAAATAATACTGTATTGAACTGATTCTCATAAGTTTGCTCTCTCAAAGGACATGCTTACCAGGTATTTTCCACAGTGTTGTTATATATGCCTAATTTTATTTATATATAACATAACTAGAGATTTTTCATTCTTCCTAGTAAGTACTTAAAATACATTTCTAGGTATGCAGTAGGATTACATATTAGCATATGACGCGCTTAAAAATCTTTCAACTTATAAAAAAACAATTTCTAGAAATATAAAAATATTGAACTTTTCATATTTCTGAGTCTTAAAAAACATAAAGTACAATATTTCCATATATCAGCAAGTTATAGCTGTGCCACTTAAGTTATCTCAAAAGAGCATGTAAATAATTTCAGAAGTTTTCCAAAGGCTACATTACAGAGCACAGACCACAGACATTTTCAGATTTGATTTTCTGTATGTTTTTATATTCTAATGCAAGGAAGAAAAATAAGCAGCAAAGTTAAACATGTTTTTATTACCAAAAAATAACATTTTCATGAAAAGAAAATAGAAGACATGTCATCTCTTCCTTTAGTGGTTTTTCTTCAATTATCTGATTTACCAAAAATATGATCTCAGTTCAATTACTGAATGAATTACCTTTAAATAAAATATCCAACACTTGTTCAAAGGTTTGTCCAAAACCTCCTAAAGAACACTACTCATTCTAAGCTCTTTTCTTGTTCTTCGGTAAAAACTTCAATTAAAAACAGGTCCCTTGCCCTTTGCTTCACAACCTTAACATTAATGCAAATTTCACTCTGAGTTTCAAGTAATATTTCTTTGAGGGCCTGACCCACTAAGGGGAAAAAATGGAAAATCCAATACCAGTGATCCTAGAAAAGAAGTTCTAAAACCAAAGGATTGCTTGAAAAATTATTGTTAGCAAGAAAAGAAGAGTGATTTATAGATAAGACCAATGGTTGGTATTTCTCCCAGTAGCAGCCCCCTAGGATCTGTGATTAAAATGGTATTTGGGGCCTGAGAAGTTTCAGTGATGATTGCTTCATCAGTTTTTGCTGGTGTCTCATTGACCATGCGTCATCAATGGCATTACATACTTTCTGTAAAATAAAATATTTACTATGAATGGTAAAGACAAGTACAGGCTCATACGGAGGAGAAAGGCATAGAAGCAAGAGTTGGAGATCTCCACACAGCCCTGACAGAGAATAACAAGAATACACAGTCTATATGTGTCATGCAAAATAAGACCCTTCTACCTGTAAGCCCACAATATATTATTTTAAGCTCACATATCCATCCAGAGTTAAAACTGGAAAAGTTTTTGGGAGAAATAATGGTTAGTGTTATAACAGATTTTTAAAAAAATCTTGCAGCTCAAAAAACAAAAGGGGGAATTCTTTAAAGTAAATTGTTTACCTCTGCTGTGGTGGTGTCTCGCAAGTAAATGTTCCGAAAACCATGACTGGCACTGTCTTTTTTGTGGAAGAGACCTTGCTCCTGTTTCAAAAGAAACGAGAGAAAAGAAATTATTCTGGGGAAGAAAAAAAAATCATATCTTTTAATTAGATGTTCAAATGTCAATCCTATTTTATAACCAACAGACTAACTAAATATCCATACTCAGGTATGATAAGAACTAAATCATTTTGGTACAAGGATAGTGGCTCCACGTGGGAGCTGTTAGAATTTATGAAATCAGATGAGTACACATTTATCTGGATAAAATAATGGCTTTCTACAGGCTATGATAAATAGCCTACAGAAACACCAAGTGATAACTCACCACATCTGACAAATCAAAAAACCCGTCCTTCATTTTCTTGGCTGATAGATAAAATTCTTATATAATGTAAAACACATTGAGTCAATTCTCACCACTGATGTGAAAGAAAAGTGACAACTGAATATATATGCAGAGTGACACAGTCTTCTCTGGTTTGAAAACTATGTTTCATATATCAAGGGGGTCTTTCAATTTTGACATTTTACAATGAGGTATGGCTGAAATGCAAAATGGTATTATTTCAGTTTCTCTTCTTTGTAAACTTCTATGAAAAGAAAATATAAAGGATAATAGTACCTGCAACTTTAACTATTAAATTTTATGATAAATGTTTTTTAGATAGTTTTGGTAAACAGAGATAATATCATTATTGTTTAGGAGAAAATACATACTCCAAGAATGACTATCCTCAGAATGACAATTTGTAGTTTTTTTAAAGGAGTGAAAACAAATTTATAATATACCATATATGCAAAAAATAATCCATTTCAAAGTAAAGTGAGCCTGAGAACTAAGCAAAGGGTAGGGCTACCATTCCTGGTAATTATTTGCTATGTAATTAAAAGTTCTTCTTTAGAAAATGATGAGAAGGAAAGACATGAGAGTATTATCATATATTTATACTGTACTAGTATCCTCTAAGTATCAAATTTGATAAAATATGACTGTTTTAGATATAATATTTATAAACTCCTAAAAGCCTAAAAAGGCATCTAGGATTACAGCAAAATAGTTACTCACGTGAAGTAAAAAAAACAAAACTGTATTTACTAATGCTTTATTCTACCTAAAAGGAAGCAGCAACATCCTAATTTTTTTACTGGACACTTGACACAATCAAGGACTATAAAAAAATACAGTACAGAAATAAATTGATTACACATCTTTCATTACATTTTACCATATTCTAATAATAGTAATATAATCATCATCATAATGATGATCCTTCAAACACTGTGTAGTTAACTGTAAAAGATAGCCATAAAGCACTGGTTTCCACTCATTTAACAAAGTCTTAGCTCTAAACATGTGATTTACGTTTTCTTACCTTGAATGAAATTTTTAGCATGTTTCCATGGACACTGGGAGGAAATACAAAATCTTCAAATGGACACTGCCAGTCTATGGACATATGGCCTAGGATTTCAACTTCATTTATACACAACACTCGCCTATTTTGCAAAAGGAAACAAAAACATGCAGGTAGTCATAAAGAGTTAATTATTCTAATATTTCACTGTGCTGGATGTCATATGCAGTACTCCGTAAACAATATAAGCTGGCACTAAAAAAAAAAAGTACGCTTCACATTTTAAAAAAAGTCTAGTTAACTGTCAGAAAGCAAATATGGCACCTACCAACTAACACAGCACACTTTCAAAATTCCCCTTCTGCCAATCTTGCAAAATTCAGAAAAGTGTCATTTTTTTTCACTGACCGAAAAACTGAAATCATCTTTGAAACACATAAGGAACAGGCTGTACTCTCATCTGGGAAGCAATAAAAGCAGAAGCCCCTGAAAATGTTTTACTTGGAAAATTACTAATTGCTCTTTACTGTCAGTCTTTGCCTTCCAGTCAAGAAAGAATGTGCAGGAAATGTCACAAACCTCAAATGTCAGCAAAGATTCACTTTGGGCCGACTAATAAATATCAGGTTTGAACACTTTAACAGTAATGTACTATATCACACAGTGAGTATCCCATTTTACTCAATAGCAAAAAAGGGAGAGGAGGAGGGGAAGGAGAAGATGACGAAAGAAAAGAAAAATCACAGAATCCTTAAAGGACATCTACATTGATTTCCCAGTGTGTGATTCAGATTAATTACTTGATATAACCATACCTGATTTTGAAATTTCTATTACAGAAAGGTAACTAGGAAAGTAGAGGACCTGTTAATTCTACAAATATCCAGGGTGCTGGAGAAACAAAGAAGGTAGGATTTCTGCTTGAGAGAGGCACTCCTAGGTTAGAAGGGAAATAAACATGTAAATATATCCGACAGCACAGTGAGATGAGTGCAGAAGCACAGTGTGCAGGAAAATTCTTCTGGAGCACCAGAAGGAGGGACTGATTATGTGGGTAAAGTATGTGGTATAAGAGCTGACTCTTGAAAGAAAGGAGTTCTCTAGGTGGGAAAGGGCAAAGATAGTCCAGACAAAGGGAGCAGAGCAATGACATATTGAGGAGTATAAGAAAGGGAAGGTTTGTTTGACGAATGTAGAGGTCTGTAGCTGGAACACTAGATCTACAAAGAGGTAAGAAAATTAGCCTAGTGTTATATATTGAAGTTTTTTTGTGTGGTTTGTTGCTGTTGTTGTTGTTGTTGCAATTTTAGTAAATTTTGACTTTAATCTATAAGCAACGGGAAATTTCACAATCAAGTTTCCTATTTTCGCATCATGGCCCTAGTGGCCAAGCAAGGAGAAGTGGGATAGACACTCAAGGTAGAAAGCTACTATGATAGTCCAACAAGGAAAGAGTGAGAACCTCAGTTAAGGCAGCATCTGTAACAAGGGGGGAGAGCAAGCTAGATTCTAGACTCTTAGAAGGTAGAGTTGATTGAACTTGGTGACTGATGGAGGGCAGGGATGGAAATAAACCCCTGCACCTTTAGTTCTCAGCAGAGGAACTATGGGAATTTAGGGCTGACTTGGACTGCTGTGTACTGCAGGAAGTTCAGCATCCCTAGCCCCAGCCTACAACTGCCAATAGTGCCCTCTCATCCTTGTGACATCTTTTAACCCCATGCGATATTCCAAATAGTCTCTAGAAGAGGATTCCATTCCTTCTGCCTCCTGTTCCAGAAGAGAATCCCAAGAGCTGAGAGTTACAGATAACTATTACAAATCACTCTGTCAAATGAAAATTCACCATTACCACCATCTTTAAATTCTCTTCTCTTGACCATGCCAAAAATAGTATCGTTCCCCTACTATCCTAAATTTCCTTCATTCTCTTCCTCCTGTTCCACGCTTACCGGAGCATGTGAACTGTGTGTATATGTGGAAGGCTGCAATAATGAGCAATAAAACGTTCATACTTTTAAAGAAATTAGTAATCTCCCATCACATTAATGATAAAATCTATACACTTCAGATGTCATGAGCAGACACTTGTGATTTACTTCACCTCCCAGTGCTTCCCCCACCAACTCTACTGTCCAGCTATTTCAAATGATCTTACTGTTCTAAGTGCTATACTGTTTTATCCCTCTGTTTGCTATTTACATGTATGAAAACTCCATATTCTGTAAGCTCAAGGACCTCCTCCCTAACACCATCCCCCTGGCACCTTGTTTCCCACCTTACTGAACCAAGAGGTTTACCTCTGTCTTCAGAGTCTCTGTATATCACTTTATCTTAGCACCTAGCACACTGTGATGTCACTCATAATGTATAGGTCTTCCTTTAGGTAAGGAGGGGACAGAAGATACCACTTTTATCTGTGTCCCTACTTCTGTCAGACATTGACAGTGCAATGGTTGGAATGTTTATATCCTCCCCCAAATCATACACCAAATCCCAACCCCAATGTGATGGTTTTAGAGGTGGAGCCTTTGAGGTGATTAGATCATGAGGATGGAGCCCTCATGAATGGAAACAGTACCCTTATAAAAGAGGCCTGAGAAAACTCGTCACCACTTTGCCATGTGAGAACACAGCAAGAAGATGGTCATCTATGAAATGGGAAGGGAGCCCTCACCAGACACAGAATCTGCTGTCACCTTGACCTTGGACTTCTCAGCCTCCAGAACTGTGTGAAATAAACATTTGTTGTTTAAGCTGCCTGTCTATAGAATTTTTGTTATAGTAGTCCATAGAAACTAACACAGATGGTTAAAAAAAATGTCTATTCAGAGAACAATTTCCTAATGAAGATTACTAAAATAAAATACTAAGCAGGAGTTAGGATCAACTAGTGGGGATATAGCCTAATAAATTTGGGTCCTGAGAACTCATTTTTTCTTTCTAAAAACTGATAAGGAAAAAAATTCAGACCAAATTTTGGATGAATTTCAATATGGAAAAATTAAAAGTCCTATATATTGGAAAACTCAAAAAGTAATCATAATAGTAATACTACATTGGGTAAAAAGGGCTAATATTAATTTATAAAATGTTACTTAAATTCAGTAAGAAAAAGACCAACAACAATAAAAAAATGAACAAAGGATATGAAAAAGCAATTCATGGAATAGAAAATACACATTGATGATGAATGTATTAAAATGTTCATACTCATTAGCAATTAAATAAATGCTAATTAAGACAAAACTATTTTCTGACCATTATTTTAGCAAAAACAAGAAGGTTTAAATGATAGCACTAGTCTTAGCAAAATTCACAGGATAAAGGGCATTCTCTTATACTGTTAGTGGTATGGAAAAAAAATCAATGCAAGTGTACTGATAAAACAAGTTGGCAATATATAAAAGGTTCTCAAAAATCTTCAGTTTTTCAATCAGCAATTCCACTAATAAGAACTCATCCTAAGGAAATAATTATAGAAAAAAAGACAGCTGCATAGATGTGTTTATAATAATACAGTACTGGGAAGAAAACACTGAGTATCAAATAGGAAGGTAGCATTTGAATAAGTTAGAGTATATCCATAAAAACAATATTACAGTCATTAAAAACCATATTGTCTAAGAATATCTAATAGCCTGGGAAGATGATCATAATACACTGTTTGGTGAAAAACCTAGGCTGGTTAAATATACATAATGTTCTTTTTTGTACACACAGTTTTTACAAAATACATATACTGCAGCTGGCTAAAGAAATACATAGTTTTTATAAAATAGATATACAGCCGGCTGGTGGGATTGCTAGTAAAAGCTATTTTAGGGGTTATTATAATTTATGAATCAAATGAGGACAGTTTTAAGAACGAGAGGGATAGCTACTAATAATTTCACTGGGACAAAAAAATGCAAACTAGCTCTGTCCTAGACAAACCACAATATATAGTTACTTTATTTTCATCCTTTAAATGATTGCCTTTGGGGCGCCTGGGTGGCTCAGTGGATTAAAGCCTCTGCCTTTGGCTCAGGTCATGATCCCAGGGTCCTGGGATCGAGCCCCGCATCAGGCTCTCTGCTCAGCAGGGAGCCTGCTTCCTCCTCTCTCTCTGCCTGCCTCTCTGCCTACTTGTGATCACTGTATGTCAAATAAATAAATAAAATCATTAAAAATTAAAAAAATAAAAAAATAAATTATTGCCTTTATCAGGGGTGGGCAAACTACAGCCTATGAGCCAAATCCGGTGCATGGCCCATGTTAGTATATAAGATCCTACTGGAACACAGCCATCCCCCATTCATTTACATATTGTCCATGACTGTTTTCCCACCACAAGGGCAGAGCTGAATAGTTGGGAAACACCGTATGGCCACTGAAGCCTAAACATTTACAGTCCAGCCCTTTAAAGAAATTTTGTTGACTCCTGACCTGTATTATCTACAATGAATAAGTGTAAGTCTGGCAATGAATGAGTTATTTTTTTAAACACCAATTTTAGAAGAAATGCTATTTTTATATAATCATTAAAGGTAAAACAGATCAGCATAATGATAATTACCTCAATTAAAGAATTTCCTATTAGAGTCTTCTAAAGCTACAGGGAGACTAAGTCATTATATTGGTCAGAAATATTTTACTAACTGCCTTCCAAAAAGCTCTGTAAGTGACTAGATTTAAAATTACTAAGATTTTTCGTTCTACCTGAAGAAAAACCAGATATATAATGTGTACAACAATAGTCCCACAAAATACCTAAATCAAACAAGTTCTAAAGTGTTAAGTATAGTGGTGCCTGGGTGGCTCAGTGAGTTAAGCCTCTGCCTTCAGCTCAGGTCATGATCTCAGGGTCCTGGGATCAAGCCCTGCATCAGGCTCTCTGCTCAGCAGGGAGTCTGCTCCCCCACCCCCCACCCCGCCGCCCCATTCTCTGCCTCTCTGCCTACTTGTGATCTCTGTTTGTCAAATAAATAAATAAAATCTTTAAAAAAAAAAAAGTATTAAGTGTTACCAGAAACAACAACCCCTAAAACCCCTGACTAATTTCCATTACATAGTGTTAAATTACATAAAAGCTATACAATTTTAAAATGAATTAATACACTGTCATTTGCAGCTAAGTACAACATATGATACAAATAAACTCTGTTTTTGGCCTGATCTAATAGATAAAATATAAAATTATGGGCACAAAAAATAAATGATTACTTGTCCAATCAGTAAAAAGCACTTTTTAGATTGTCTTGTGAATATTTTTACTTAACAGGCAAATCATATGACTAGTTAACTCCTTGAAAAAGCTTATGGGTTTAAGTCAGAATCCTGTCATTTTAGTTTTCCTTTTTCTTTTTCCCATCCAAATATATTTTGATACAGTAGTAAGGAACCTAATACAGATTTTTGCCTACCGTTAAGTACTCTTAATCCTATGAAATACATAATTTAGAAGGTTTTGAAAACTATTAACATATAATAGTCATTTTGAAATAAGTGATATAGGAAAAAATCTCAGGAAAATTAACCTAGTAGTTTAAGTTCTTTTATTTGGAAAAATTATCTACCACTCCCAAGACACTTAGAAAAAAATTAGAAAAAACACACAGAAATAATATCACCCTTAAAAAAGGTATGCTAATCATATAAAATAAAACCTAGTAAGAAAAAGTGACTCATGGTCACTCATAGCTGGATTTACAGTTCACATGCAACAGTATGACTACTATACCTATGAGGTCCATTCTAGACTCCACTCAGTAGCTATGTACCTGGGATAACCCCCTAAGCCATACGGAGTCTCAGTTTCAACATCTCCAAAATGAGAGTGTTGGAATGGATAGCCTCAAAGGACCCATCTAGATTGTATTTTTGTGATTTAAAGACAATGAACATTTTACAATTTAAGTATAGTTCTCTAAATCCTCTGCCATTTAAGTTTTCAAAATTCTTATCATCTATGTAGTTTGCATTTGAAAAAATGTCACTTGAAGTTAATACCTATTTGTAACCATAAGAATTGTCTTCTTGCTTCCAGAAATAGCACAGTGGTATCGATAAGTCTCTCCTTCTAACTTTTTGATACGATTCTGAAAAGAAAACAAGACTCAAGATTTGCATAGTAAAAGCATCCAAATAGTATTTCCAACACTATATATTAGTTAATTATAGTAAGAGTGCTAGTTAGGGAAAAATTATTAGAAACAAAAGCACAATACTGGCACATGAAGCTAGAAAAATATTCACAGCATGTTCATAAATTAACTTCCACTGTGCCTTAAAAGACAAATCTGTATTAAATGCTTACTAAGTGATCTTCTGACAAAATACACCTCATCCTATGATAACTCAGGTTTAAAAATATCTAGCAGAAATAATCACAGATTTTCATTAATGGAATATGAAAATACACTAATATAGGGTGACATTAACATTACAGGGCTTCTTAATCTCTGGTCCATGGAAGGACTCTGAGAGGTCTATGAACCACCTAAAATAGCATATAACATTTTGAAAATGTGGTTCTGCAACTTTTTCCAGAGAATGGTTCATATTTTTCAACAGATTTTGTTAAGCAGTCTGTGAACCTTCTCAGAGGTTAAGAACCACTGATTTACACAGAGATAGATATACACATAATAAAATTCCAAGATAACTGATATTTAGTGTTTTTGAGTATTTGGTCTTATAGGTTTAACATGCATGAAAAGTACATGTATGTAACAAATTATATTCTTGATAGAAAAGAAAACATAATGTCAATATTAACACAATCATGAAGAATTTCTAAGATTTCAAATAGCTGGCATAATTTATTGCTAAAGACAATAAACAGGCATAAGTAATTCAAGTATAAATAGCAGCACATTAAAATACATTTATTTTAATTTCAACTACCTCCAAACTATTGTGATTTGAATTAGCACACATTAAAAAATGAATGAGTTATTTTTTATAATCAATGCTAATGAACTATTGTTGACATTATCTATAATACATGATTAAAGATAGATGATATAAAATATATGAAGCTACAGAACATAAACATACCCAATAAGTAAGACTGAAACATTTATAACCAAGAATACATCAATATTATTAAAAGGATAACATAATCAATAATAATCACAAGCAGAGAAAGCACATTTGTTGTTATTTCAATGCTCACATACACATTTTTTCAAAAATCTTCGGTTCAGTCATTCCTCGACAATTATGAAAGGCAAGGAACACAGAAGATGAAGCCCCAAAGAAGTGGGATCTCATCCTTAGAATGAGTCTTAGAGAAAAGTGGGATTTAAGTCACTTGTTTTACATCTTGTCTGTGAGAATTAGCTAAAACCTTTTAACACTTATACCTTAAGTTGTTTAATGAAGAAAAAATGGGAAATGAATAGAACAATTCAGTACATTTATTTTCAGCTTTGAAATTTAAATGTTAAAATATTTAGATCTGAGATGCAATGTAAAAGAAATACTACCCACTCTCCATCTTGTAGGCATTTTCATTAGTTCTCAGGCTGTTGTGCTTTGAACCACTGAATGCTTTTAAAGCATAATTTATCATCATACTACACTACAGAAACTGTTTTCAGCATGATTAAAATCCACTACATTCTGAGATCAGATTAAGATATTCAGTCACTGATGGTAGCAGGAAACCAGATTAGCTGATAAAATATTCACTCTCCCTTCCCAAAATGCAACTTGAAGAATTTACAATATTTTAGCAAGAGCATTCAATATTTTCAAGTAAATTCTAAGGAAATAACACATGAAAAAGCAATCTGTATAATGATGTTTATCACAAAATATTACTGTTAGTAAAATAACAGAAGCATCCTTAATGCCAACAACTTGGAATGGTCAAATACACACTGTAAAGTTATTTCAAGAGATGGTAATGCAAGAATTAAGAATGAAGCATTTCTATGAAAATGGAAAAATATAATTAAAATAAAAAAGTAATGAACACCATTTTAAATATTATAAAGTCATAACTATGTGAACCAAAAGAATATTAAACAAAAACTGGCTATATATGTGTGTATGTGTACATATATATGCATGCATAAACAGTAATTATCTTAGAATAAAGGATAAGCAGTAAAGTATATCCTATGAAAACACAGTATATGATTTAGTAACTTTCAAAGCTGAGTAAAGAACACAGAGCAATACTCAAAGGAAAAAGAATAGGGGGTAAATGATAAGATTCCCAAATATATTATTTAGAATGTACCCACGTTACAGTAACGGCTGGGAGGACAGAATTTTACACTATGGTGCTCTTTAATATTTACAGGTTTTGTTATACTTGGTCCCTTAAGGAATGAAGTCTTATTTCTTTTGTATATCCAGCACAGTTTAGATAATCAATAAATACTTCATACATAAGTGATTATAGTAAGATAGGCAAGGAATGAAATAGCCTGAATTTAACTATCCAGATCCTGTCACCCATGGAAAAAAATTACCAAGTCCTCTCAGTAATGTACAACCATTCTATTTTTTCCCATAACTATAATAATATATTAAAGTTTAAAAGGCTGTCTGATATCACAACAAAAACTAATAAACCAGACAAGATATATTTAGCTAAAATAATAAAAAGTTACTTGAATTTTGTGCTTAGGAACATGGGGTTGTAAAAAGGGAAATCACAAGGTTAATAACAGAAAGAGCTAAACAAACAAAAAATAAACCATAAGAAAAAAAATTAAGTTATACAATTTCTCAAAAGTGAAGTCTTATTAAAATTGTAATAAATCCAGGAAAATTAAAAATCGTTACTTTTACCTAAGAAGAAAGGCTAATTATTAGTGATGATTTAAGACAGCATCTTGAATTAGTTATTGTGCTTGGTTCTCAGAGAAACTGTACATGCGGTGACATTTTTGCCAACCCTCTATTATCTAGGCACAAGAGAAGTTTGTCAGCTATGGTTTTCAGCTGATCTTTGGCTGCTGTCATTCTTTCTTCTTTAAAGTCCTTGTTTTAAATAAGAAGGATTCAATTTATTCTTTTTGGTAACTGCAGTTTAAACAGTATATAATCCAACTGAACAGTCGTATGTCAGCAGTTTCACTCTCTCCAAATGGATGGCACATTAAATATAAGTGTACACTTTGGTTTCAGTTTTGGGGAAAAGAATGAAAGTTGCCAGATAAGATGCTGCTAAATCAAATCAAACATTTCTATCATTCATAATAAGGAAAGAAATCAAAACACAATTTATTTTCAGAACTAACTATGAGGGTACTAACTTCAAAATAATAGTTTAGAATTATTTTTGTTTTCACTAAGGTAACAAATCCTCTAAGAACTTAAAAACAAAAATGACTGGTTTTTAAAAATAAAGATCTCTATAAAAAATAAAGATATTTATAAATTCAGGGCACACATAAATAATTTGCCTAATTACATGCTCAACTTCTCTTTATGTCTATTAAAACACTAATTGTGAATTAAGTATCACCAACAAGGAGATTCAAGTTCTGAAAAGCAAAAATGCTAATGGCTGAAAATGTATATAATATAATTATAAAATGATTGCCATTTGACCAGCAAGAGTACTGAGAGGTAAAAAAAGAAAAAAGAGATTAAGGAAAACCTCAAAATTCATGTCTCAACTCTTATTTGAGGTCTAAGGTCAGATCAACAGCAACTTATATTTCAATTATTAAAACACATGCCCCAGTTAACAGCCCCATAATTTGAGTCAATATCGTGTGAAATGTGAAACATAATTATGTAATTCCATCATCACGACTCGCAAATGTAAAGAAGACATAATAGACTGGACATAAGAATTGTCCTTATTTTTCAACTTTACCTGAAAGTACATGAATACCATAAGAAAAGATAAAATTTTGAAAATGATAGTAAAATTGTCTGCTTCTGGACACAAGAAAGTCTTTCACCAACTAAAAAAAGAGGAGTGTTAATTTCCTACACACTTTAATCTTTTATACTGATCCCTTATTACTGTGCAGTATTACCAGCAATAATCTTTGTGTGTCAAGCCACTACGATAAAAAGTTGAGAGAAAGGGGAGAGTTGTAAAGAAAAGTTCACTGAAATGAACACTCAATCTAAATAGATCAAAGACAGTCAATTAATACCACAGTTTGTTTTGATTTTTAAGGATGAAATCAAGTAGTAGTATAGGAAACATTTACTCCTGTATTTCCGGTTCTTGCTGTGTAGGCAGAAAAAGAAAGAAAATAAAGTTAGAAGCATACAGAAAGATAAAATGTAATCACATACAATAAAAACCAAAGGCTAAGAACAATGAAGAGTTGTATTATTTTGAAGTCAAAGTAGGAAAATATTAATACATTTTGGGGGGAAGGGAATTCCAGTCAAGGAAGAAAAGCAATTTACATATGTATATGTTATTTAAATGTAGTAAAGTTAAAACTAAAATAAAAGCCAAAAAATCCACCTTAAAATATTTTTAAGGTTTAAAAAGACTGTAATTGTGCATAATCTTTTTTTTTTTCTCTCCTTCAGCTTCTGTTTACCTGAATAAATCTAGATTTACAAAGTAATCCAAAGATTAATTTGGGTGAAAAGGAAGCAGTGGAATTCCCATAATTAGCTATAAAGTAGGAGACCAAAGTTAACTGTTAACTAAATGAGCTACCACACAAACAGTAATAATGCCTATGGCTTCTTTTAACATTATCCTTCTGCACAGAAAGGCTTTGTTCCTGTGCAGAAAAAAACTACCAGTCATTCCCTTTTAACACATTATGCAAACATAAAAAATAAATAATAAATTCTACTCTACAAATCACATTCCCTGGTGTAATCCTTAAAGAAGTTCATGAATCAGGAACTTTAAGAACCACCCACGAAATCCTCGTCCTAGAAATCTTTAATATTAAATTTTACCCATGACCATGAAGAAGAGAATTTATACCTCAAATAAATCAGAGCCCTCGGATTCCTGTCTTTCATATGGGCGAATGATGCCATCCTCGTGGATGAAACGGGGGGGACGGAGCCTGGACACTTCCTCAGTTGATTCTGCTGCTCTGTATAAAGCAGCAGAGTAAATATAAGAAAATACCAAAGAATCTTTCAAAATAATACATACAAATACACATGTAGATTAAATACTGTACTACATTCCATACTACATCAATTTTGATAAGAATAGAGTAATTTTAAATAATGTGCCCATTATAATGTGACATGTATTAAAACCAAATCTGTTGGACTCCCAAGTTCCCCCACCTTTCCTGTAAGAAAATAAAATAACAAAGGCACAGATAAAGCTGTGCACTCTTTGTGCAAGCAGCTAGCACAGGGGGTCTGGCATATAGTAGGTACCAATCAACATTTGTTGAACAAAAGAGAAAGTGAACCGTAAAAACTGTCTCTTCTTACTCCTCTCTGGTGGCATCCCACCTTGTGAACCGGTCATAGCTTTCACTTTTACTTCAACATCCTAAAGAGCATGCCAAGTTTTAACCTGTTTATGTATTTCTAGCAACCATTAGCACACAGACACATACCTTGCACATGGTATGTGCACCTAATTACCTCTGAATTCCTTGGAAGGTGCTGCTGGCCATGTCTATGATTCCACCAGTTGGACGAGCCACAGCACCCACAAGCCCCTTTCCAATTCCTTTGAAGAATCCAGCAGCTCCTTCCTTCTTGGCACCTTCGTAGAACCAAGGACAATGAATGTATAAAGATATTTTAAAATTAGCAAGCTTGAACTCAATGAAAGCCTGAACCAAATATAGAAATGTTTTATCCAGGGGTTTTCTAGATTTTGGTTTTCTAAAGAAGTTAAATTTAATCCTAACATATAAAAAAACAGTGGTTTTCAAAGTGTGTTAAAAACATACATTATTAGGCCCTGCCCCAGACCTCCTGAATCAGAAACTGCAGAAGCAGGGCCCACGTCCTTCAAGTCATCCTGAGTCATGCACAAGTTTTACCATCACTGATTCTTAGACCTAAGAATCGAAGGTTTCAGAAATGACCTGAAATTTTTCTCTTTCTGTCTACCATCAGGAGATTTTTCAAGCAGTGTACTTTTTAAAAAATATAAGAACTTCATTGAATTACAATTTATATACCATATAATTCACCAATTTAAATGTACAAATTAAATGTTTTTGGTATTTTAGTGTGTGCAACCATCACCACAATCAATTTTAGAAAATTTGCATCATCTCAAAAAGAAACCCATGACCATTAGCATCATTCTCCACTTTCCCCAACCCATCTTCTCCTGGTCCTGTGCAATTTAGCTCCTTCCTCCCTAATCCCTGGACCTAGGCAACCACTAACCTACTTTCTATCTCTGTGGATTGGCCCATTCTGGACATTTCCTACAAACAGACTTAAACAATATGTGGTGTTTGTGACTGGCTGTTTTCACCTAGCAATGTGTGTTCAAGGTTCACCCATCTTGTACTTGTATCAGCACTTGATTTCTTTTTACAGCTGGATACTATCCCATTTTAAGGAATACCACCTTTTGTTTAATTATGCTTTAGTTGATAGTCATTTAGGTTGCTACCACATTCTGACTATTATGTTCTGTGAACATTTTTGTGTAAGCTTTTTTTTTAAGATTAAAAAAAAAAAACTTATTTGACAGAGATCACAAGTAGGCAGAGAGGCAGACAGAGAGAGAGAGGGAAGCGGACTGTCTGCTCAGCAGAGAGCCCGATGTGGGGCTCAGTCCCAGGACCCTGGGATCATGACCTGAGCTGAAGGCAGAGGCTTCAACACACTGAGCCACACAGGCGCCCCTATATGTAAGTTTTTGAGTGAACTTATGTTTTCTTTTCTCTTGGGTATATACCTAGAAGTGGAGTTGTTGCCAAACACATTAATTCTATGTTTATATCCAGGTGTTCCAGCACCATTTGTTGAAAAGGTAATTCTTCATGGAATTATCTTGGCACCCTTGTTGAAGATCAATTGACCACAAAGTTTTTATTATGTTTATTTCTGGAATCTCAAATCTATTCCACTGATCGGTATGTCTAACCATATGCCAATAACACACTATCTTAGCTACTATGCCTTTATGATAAGTTATAAATTGGACAGTATAAGTTTTCTAACTTGGTTCTTTTTCAAGATTGGTGCAGCTATTTGGGGCCACTTGAATTCCCATACACATTGTAGAATCAGTTTGTCAATTTCTGCAAAGAAGGGGTTTTGACTGAATAAAGTACTTTTTTAACAGGATTTAAAAAAAAATGAATCAATTGCTATTGAGGACCTAAAGGAACCTACCTTAAATATTATCCTGCTGAAAATAACACTCAAAGTCTGAGTCAGAATCCATTACTTATTAGACTCTTTTAACTTTCTGAAGAAAGTACTTTCATTAAAAAACAATTTAAAACTATGAACGTGAAATCAGAAATTCTCTCATATAACTTGTAGCAATAACATCTCTTGTGTTTATTATATATCAACTCCTCAGACTTTGCACTGGAAGGAAACATTCTCAACTTACCTTCCACAGGTTTTGTTATTATCCCAGTCACTCCACCAACAACTCCCTGAAAGACAGATCAATCATAAACCTGAATGGAAGGTGCTTAATTTTAAGTCAACCACTAGAGGTCTCTACATACATACTAGAAATAACTTTTTTAAAGAATGAGGACTTACTTGATAATGTGAACATGCACCTAAGTGATTTTTAAAATATTGTGATGATTTTTAAAACATTAAATTTAAAATATTAAAATATTAAATATTTAAATATTAAAATTTTTAAAATATTCAAAATATGATTGTTAAGTATTATGATTTTTAAAATAGTATGATTTTTAAGATATCATATATTTATATTAAATATACTTAATGATATATTAATATATTTAATAATATTAAAATATTATACAATAGCAAATTTTAAACAAAAGCACTTTGTAGAAGTTACATAACAGAAAGAATGGGAAATCAGATGAAAAGATTCTACACCTAGCTCTGGCACCAATTAGCTATATAACCATGGGCAATTGATTCACTCTCTTTAAACCTCAGTTTCCATACCAGTAAAATGAATGAATTGACCCAAATAATCCCTAAAATCTAATATAAATTTTAATGAAATTACTTTGTAATTTAGCTGAAGTGTGGAAAACTGAAAATGAAGGGAACTGTGAAGCATGTAAATAGCTTGACAAGTAAGGCACTTTCAATTAGACAACATACAACCTTGGTACAAACACAGAAGTTACAGTTCCTGAAATTATTTCCAAAATTAAAACAGTAATATGTTTATACATTCTTAACACTTGCTAAGTAATGGCAGTAAATAAAACCACCTGTACATTATACAAATGCACAGAAAAAGAACTGAAGTATACACACTGTTGAGAAGAATAGGTATTTCTGGAAGAGGCGAGGGTGATCAAATAGTACCTTATAGCTTTACCTATACTATTCCCATTACTTAGTAAAAGGAGAACTTACAAGTTCTTATAATTACTTATACGGAGAATATTCATACATTACCTGTATAATTTTTAAAGTACTGACAAACAGTGAAAGGCAGTTCCTGGTTTACAAACACTTAGCTTGTATACCTCTTCTTCCACAGAAATGGTCAAGTGATGATACTGACCGGAACAACTCCTCCTCTCTCTAGTTACCATCAGGTACAATATTTCTCTCTGCTTTGCTTCTTTGCCTTCCGGAAGAGTGCTAACTGGCCATCATCACAGAGCTCTCACTCCAGCCCAAGTGCCAAACTAAGTCTGGGATTTGGGGAATAGATGTGATAGTGATATCGGGGAAGGAGAGCAGAAAAGTGCACAATATCACTACTGCTACTGTGACAGACCTCGACTCACAAGTAATATTCCAAGTTGCAAAAAACCATTTGAAGTACATTTATAAAGTGTATATCAAACTTCACAGCTTCTTGAAGAGTCTATAAGAGACTTACAAGCAAGAAGCCCTTTCCTCCTCTGGCCAGGCTGTCTCCAAAATCTTTAGGCTGTCGACCCATCTCTTCTCTTCTTTTTTGTTGATATTCCTTGTCCATTGTAATTGCTGCCAAACCTTTTCCAACAGAACCAGTGATGCGAGATACAACTCCTGCTGCGCCACCTATCGGAAGACCCAGAGAAGTCAGTCTCATTGTTCAAAGACCAAACACCGTACACGGCACGCCATTGCTTTGAACAAATGCTTCAGATTCTCTCTTCTATACAAACATACAGAAATGTATTTTTATCATTTCCCATTTAGCAAGAAGAATGAAACTATTCAAAGTACACTGATTCTCCAAAATTCTTCTGTAACCCTAAAACTGTTCTAAAAACTATTCTGTGAAAAAAGCACATTGATCCAATGTTACAAAGACATATAAACAAACCCAGCACGTCTGTTATTTTCCATTTAAGAAAAAGGGAACACATCTTTTAAAAGGGATTATTAGAAAACTGATCCTCTTTATTTATAAATGCATTTTAGAATAATTACAATAAAACTACGTATATTTATATACACAAATAGGTGATCCATACCTACAGTGTGTCCAAAGAGACTTCTTACTCCAATCACTAACCCCTCAGCAAATTCTTCAGGGCCTTGAACAGCACCCTGAGCAAAAAAAAGAAAAGAAAAAAGAGAAAAGTTTGCTATTTAAAATGTAAATAATCTTAAGATTTTTCATCTAATATTTCAGGGTTTCCGTGAAGACAGAGAATCTGTAAACATCCACAAACACCATGATACCAGTTTTCACCCTCTAACTCCAATACTGCCGGAGAAATACTGTGTTGTCTTGTTAAACCCTCACTACTTAGGGTTCCTGAGTTCCTCCACCCAATGGAGGTAAACAGGTGAGGAAAGCTTGAATACAAAACGAAGTCAGCTTTTCTTATCCCCTGAGTCCTTTCCATAGTGGTGAAACAGCCTTGAAATGGTGTCAATGTACCTAGCATTCTTCCTTATAACCATGTGAAATCCTGGAAAATGTGGGCAGGTTTTATCGCCCAGACACTAGAAGTGTTCAATTAATTCTACAACAGTCTTTTAAAGTCATCTCACATAATTTTAAATAAATATGATGTTCATGTATTTTTGTTATCTGAACATTATTCAATTCCCAGATACACTTAAAATACAACTTATTTGTCACTGAAAAAATAGAGTAACAATTTCTGTACCTATACTTAAAATAAATAAAAGATCAATACCTGGAAGGGTTCATAGAAAAAAGCTTCAACTCCTTCAGACAGACCTCTAATTAATCCAAATGGGTTTCCAAGCACATCTAAGCCCAATACAAGGACATACATCTGTTTCAAGAACTAAAGAGAAAAAAAACATACAGTAAGTCCTTTACTACTCTTGTAAGAAACCATATCATGATGCCTCGGGAAGAAAGGAGAATACTGACTACATGAGATTGTTAAAGGAAATCAATGCAGAATAACCATAACTATATCCATTAACTGATCTTTCACTATGTGCCAGACATTATGCTAGTCTGCCAGTTATCAGCTATGTAACCTTGGACAGGTCAGTTAGTCTCTATAATAGGGCCTCAGTCTTCTCATATAGAAAATGAGAGGTAGATTACACTGACTTTGCATGGCTAAGTACACATTTTAAATGAACATATAATTCAATAATAGTTATTTTTAAATTATTTTTTACTTATTTTTATTATTATGTTACTATCACTATTACTATGAAACTAGATGGGGAAATAATAAGTAACCAAAACAAAACACAAATGAAAATACATCCTTATTTGAACACGTAATAACCATAAGGTCTATCTATACTGTAGGAGAAAAGACCTTCCAGCAGAGGCAGGAAAGGGTACCGCCGCCCTGAAGTTCCATGGTGCAGCAATGGTACCCTACCACCCTGAAAACAACTACTACGCCTCTGCATCCAATTCAAGCCATGGAGTAACTGAGGTGTGGAAAAGAGCCTGGCCTAGAATTCCTCTCCTGACTCTATTAGACTATGCCGAGAAACTGGAGACATTTACAAAATAAGTGTGATGCCTCCTACATCAGTATTCTTTCCCAAAGTGGCAAATGTATAATTGCAAAGGAAAAAAGGCACCAGAGGAAAATTTCAAAAACTTTCATACAGAGGGGAAAGAAGTAAAGACATAGAAATTAATCATTCAAGAAAACTACGAAGTAATGAGAATGCAAATTGAAGTAAATTAGATAAACAATTTTGCACAATGTGCCATCACATACAAATGTTTTGTCTGATACTTTATGATGTATATTCCTTGTTAGCTACTATGATAGGAAATTACCTGTTCACTGTAATGTCTAACAACACTCCACATGAGCTGATCTCTCTTGTAAAACTGATACCGAAGTTCATAATAAGCAAGTCTGGGAGAAGAAAGAAAGATTCAAAGGCATGATGATTACATTCTGAAAGAAAGGAACTTAAAATTTCAATGATAAATTAATCATTGCTAATCCTTCATAGTTCGATTTGTAGATCTGCCACATATATTTTATGTTTGAGATCTTCATATCATGGTAACAAAACTACTGTAAAAGTAGCACACTCTTGGGTGCCTGGGTGGCTCAGTCAGTTAAGCATTTGCCTTTGGCTCAGGTCATGATTCCAGGGTCCTGGGATCAAGCCCTGCATCAGGCTCCCTGCTCAGCAGAGAGCCTGCTTCTCTCTCTCCCTGTGCCTGCCGCTCTGCTTACTTGTGCTCTCTGTCAAGTAAATAAATAAAATCTTAAAAAAAAAAATAGCATTCTCATACAAGTCTTTCATAAATACACAAAGAATAAAAAGGTTGAAAAACTCAACCATAATCTCATCATACAGTGGATTTTTTAGGTTTTTTTTCCTTGACATTTTCCCACTTTGAATTTTCTTTTCTAACCAATTCAAAAATATTTAAAACATTTTGTATGCATTTTTACACTCAATATTGTGAATAAGTATTTCTCCAGATTTTTAAAATTCTATGTAACCATTTTTAATGGATTCTTAGCATGCCATCATGTGGAAGTGTCATAACAAAACAATTCTCCCACTGTCAGACATTTCCAAATCTTGACAATAATAATTAGGACTGCCATATATAAATTTTGAATATAACTCTTTGGTTGTATTTCATGATTATTTTTTGGACTGAATTCCCAATAAAAGAATTACAGAGTTAAAAACTGCTAAAAAAACATTTGAGGCTTTGAGATATGTATCAATATATATAGATAAAGATATATAAAATCTTTCCACTCATACAAATAGTTAAAAATTCCCATTTATTAGACCCAACCCTCTCTAGTATTGATTATTCATATTTTGAAATCTTTGATAATTTGCTTTAATTTGCATATATTATGTGATAAATCAGAAAGCTGAGCATTTCAAATATCTATTACCTGCTATATCTTCCCTTTTGCAAATTCTCCCTTATTGTCTGCTAGCAATTATGGTACTGGAATCTTCTTTTTTTAAGATTTTATTTATTTATTTCACAGAGAGAGACACAGTGAGAGAGGGAACACAAGCCGGGGGAGTGCAACAGGGAGAAGCGGGCTTCCTGCCGCCTAGCAGGGGCTGGATCCCAAGACTCTGGGATCATAACCTGAGCTGAAGGCAGCCACTTAATGACTGAGCCACCCAGGTGCCCCGGCAATGGAATCTTTAGGTTTGTCTTATCAGTGTTTAATATTAAGACTATCAATCTTCTCTCTGTCATACTTGTCATTATATTTTCCCAATTCATTTTCTAATTGTTTCCACTGATTTTATTTTGTGAAGTGTTTAATTGTTATGTAGTCAACTCTATCTTGTATTTTCCACTGCAGGTTTTCCCATTGCTTTTACACTGAGAAGACTTCCTTTACTCGAGATTTGACAATTAACATTGATATCTTCCTCAGTCTTTTTCATTTGAATTTTATATTTAATCTTCCATCCCTATGAAATTTGATATGTATAAGGTGGAAATAATACAAATGGGTTTTTTTCCTCCAAAGGAACTACTTGTTCCAATATAATTGCTCAATATTCAATTCAATAAACATTCATTGAATTCACATATGTCTAGCACATGTAAGTATTCTCAGATTAAATGCTACAAAGAGCTATTTTCTACACTTTTCCATACAATTATACTGAAATCTCACCATACTGCTACATATTTCTAAATATAAGTCTGCTTTAAAACATGGTCAATTTATAAGCTACTACTAAAATAACTCCATTTTTATTCTATATTCATGTATTATCAACATTGAGTAACTGAAGAAAATATAAAACTCTTTAAGAGTAAAATAAGCATTATCTAAAATGCATAATTAGAAAGGGACAAGCTTCAAATATGTTGAGAATTAGCTTTTTCTAAGTTAACATTCTAGCCCACTTGGGCAGAAGTAATATTCAGAAACATAACCTTGGTAGAAAACCGTCCCCATCTAATTTAACATAAATCTTACTTGAATATTAGGTCATCCACATCAGTCAGAGTAGCACCTATGCTTTTCAATAGCAGATTGACAGAATGAATTGCGATCATTTCCTGTTTTTCTTTGTCTGACTCTTCACCTCCACTACCCAAGGACAGACTTAAATGCAACTAAAAGAGAAATAATGTTTCATAAATAAAAGCTAAAAACAAAAACAAAAACTTTACATACATAGGAATCAGATCTTCCAGATACAAACAGATGCTATATCTTTCAGAGTCTAAAAGAAAGCCATTGTTTGTTACTCTACACACCACACAGGATAACTCACTAGTACCTGATTCTCACATTTGCTTTTTGATATAATTTCAAAGAACTAAAATTTTATCTAAAGTGTATAAAGACCATTGTGCTTATATGGAGGGGCTCAAAACACTTTACAAAAATAGTATAATCATTTTAAGAAGAAAAACATGTCAACTGGCATACAAAACATGTCTACCAGTCAAAATAATTAATAATTTATTTTCATCCAACTAAGGTAAACAATTTATGGCAATAATTAATAATAACAATTATAATTATACAACAATAATAAATAACAACAACATGACAATTACAGCAACAATTAGCATGTTGTTAAATAAAGTTTTAAAAAGTAATAAGGTTTCAGCCTCCACAGACTCCTTAACTCAGTACCGAAGCACGGGATCTTCACATTCTCATTTAGCTTCTACTTTGTGCTGTATCGTCGATAGTACAATAGTGACAAAAGACACAGGCAGAAGGTAGTCTATAAAGGCAAATAAATCAGATGACTCTCCTTTCTTATTCTGCATTTTACCTAACCAAGGTAGAGCTCAACAGAGGAGACGTGGGGTAAAATCAGGAAAGCCTGGTTTGGGGTTTTGTTTTGTTCTTTTGATGTGGACTTCTGCCTGCTGCAGAGCCAGAGAATATACAGATCCAGGAAAGGTCAGCTTGGGTGGGTCCAACCTCTCCCTAAGGCAAAGTCACCATGGAATAAGAAAACAACTACAGTTCATGATCTTTAATTACTCAACCTCATGGTGTAATTCCTAACATGCGTAAAATCATGAATCAAAGATCTTTAACACTCCCCTAAGATTATAAAATCCAGGAAGTCATTTTATACATTCCAGAGCAACTTTGATAGTAGGCATTCAGTAAATATTTGTTGAAGGTATTGTTCAAACTCATAAGTGATTTTCACTTAATAATGAAAGAGAAATTGTGTATAACCTACTACATGAAATGATAGAAATTTTAAACCTTACACTATAAATATGTCTAATAATACCAAAGTAGTATATCAATTTAAAATAATAATTTAATTCCGTTTTATAAATTAATTTACTTCGCCAAAAGGATTGGTGTATGCAATTGAAAATTATGTGCTGTGAACAGTTTTTGAGAAAGTAAAGGATCATCAGTATTTTAGAGTTACTTAATTGTAAATCTGGCCCATTACACAAGTGTAGAGAGTTATGGTTGGTGGCATTTGTGAATTTACTAAGCAGTCACCTCTTCCTATAAAACCCAGAAAGAACAACAAAAGGAGAAAAGTAAATGGGTTCATAAAGTACAAAATCAGGCAAGTGAAAGGTATCCAATTTTCCACTCCCTTAGTTACAATCAAATTTTGGAAGAGTGAAAAACACCACATCAACAGTATAATACCTACTTCAGCGTTTTCACATTCTGGTTAGGGCACCCATTATAGCTCTCTCTTTAGACAGTGATAGTAGTTACAAAGTGCAACCAAAACATTAAATGTTGGTGAGCACTTCTTCGCTTAATTAAGAAATGCTTTTGTCAGCTCCTTCCTTGAATAAAGGGGTTATTAATTCAAGACCAGAGAACATGCTCTGACGGTTTCTCTGTGGGAATTATGCTTGTACATATGTTACAGAGAATTGTCTTAATTATTTCAATTAATCAAACAAAATTCCCACCAAATATTTGATGCAAATTAAAACACACATTTATATACAGAGCCTTTAAAAATCTTACAATTCTGCACAATTTTAAAAATAATAATTATAACAAACCTTAACAGGAGAAATATGGAAATGTTCAAAAAAACTAAGAACTGACATATCAGTCATTGAAGTCTCCATTAACTCTGTATCTAGAGCATCAATATCTTGTTGGATTAACTTTGTCTGAAAAAAATAAAATCAAGAATTAGTATTTTAATTTTTTTTCTCTAATTAGTTCAAGGAATGGCTGACCTTCTTTTTTAGTTTATAATTTCCCAAGAAATAAAAATTGTTACCCGTTTTCTTTCAGCTTCAGGGTCCATTGATGGGGTAAACAGTGCAATAATAGCTCCTAGAAACCCCTGATCAACTTTCAAGGCCATTTCCTGAATGAGGACCATAAAATACCTGAGGAAAAAAAATTTTTAAAGACAGAAAAGAGTTTCTATCAAACCTTGTAATTTTCAATGTTAAACTCTGGTTTTGGCCAGAAGTCACAACAAGATTTTTACACCTTCATGTCTTAAAAAAAAAAGTGTTACGTTAACAAGATCAAGGTATCCTTAACTGAGCTGGTTTTTTTCCCCCCACTAGAGTTAAGATTTCACTGGTGGTAATAACTGCTGTATTGATACTAAGCATTTAAAGTTCCAAATCCCATATTTATCATGTTACAGAAGAGACAAATACCGTTAGATGATATAGCATGTATTATTCCATTTATAAGGGCTACAGCAATTGTTTCAAGAGCACATTTCACAAATACATATATCATTTATATTTCACTGGGTATTTTATATTCTAATTGGAATTACAAAGAGGAAAAGTGGGTAAGGAACTTTACACCTTAAAATATAGAGGGACTATTATTATATTAAGTTCAACAAAGAAAATGACTTAACCATTAGTAGATTCATATGTTTAAGTGGAAAATAAGTTTTATACGGAAGTCAGCCTCACAGGAGTGAAACTTATTTTCAAAATAGATTCTCGTTTTAAATTCCTTTAGTTAAATAGGGGAATCTTTACTTACTTGAACTGTAATACTTTACTGTATTCATTAAATCTTGTGATGACACTCACATCAATGAAAGGTTTGGGCTCTAAGAGGAAGAAAGAAAACAAAAAAAATCAGAGGAAAAAAATCAAGCTCTATACTAGATCAAAATAATGTCTACTTAATTTTTAAAATAGAATGTCTCAATTTTTTTTCTTTTTTTTACCTGAATCCAAAGCAATAGATTTTGGAGGAGCCACAGGATGAAATACAACAGGAAACATTGTACCTGGTAACTGACTATCAACCTTAAAAAAAAAAAAAGAAAGAAAGAAAAGAAAAGAATTCAGCAGGATTTGAAATAATGAAATAACTTTTAGTTTTAGAGATAACATTATAGAAGAGGCTACTAATTTCATCAGAATTAAATATTTGCATTGTATATGTGGTGCTATTAGAAGTTTCACTTTAAAACTAAAATTCATACATATGCCAGCAAGGGCAACCTTTTATGTAGGGAAATATTTAATTTCCTCCTAAGTGCATTAACACTGTGCAGCATATACACTATTAATCAAAATATTTGTGCTTATGGATCATGTGAGATTTTAACAGTTTATAATTTAAGTAAAATGTAAGTGGAAAAAGGATATGAAATTAGAAAGAAGAAAAAGAATAAAAATGTCCTAAGTAGTATTTAGTAGTTAAAAGGAAGAGAGGAAAGGAGGCAAGAAGGGAGCAAGAAAGCAAGCGGACAAAAATGTTCTCCGATGTCCACTCCTATGTAGAATGACAGGAGAAAATCTTATTTTGGGATCCCATGACAAATTCAAAGGAATTATTTAAAAATAACAATTTCATGGGCACCTGGGTGGCTCAGTGGGTTAAGCCTCTGCCTTCAGCTCAGGTCATGATCTCAGGGTCCTGGGATCGAGGCCCACATCGGGCTCTCTGCTCAGCAGGGAGTCTGCTTCCCTCTCTCTTTGCCTGCCTCTCTGCCTACTTATGATCTCTCTCTGTCAAATAAATTACAAAATCTTAAAAAAAAGAATAAATAAAAATAAAAATAAAAATAATTTCAGCGCAGAAAAACACTCTTGCAGGCCATCTGGTCAAATTAAATAGTCTCAACCGTCACAATCTTTGGGACACTAAGTATAGAGTATCCACAGGATACATGGAAAAAGGGAATAAATATACAAACAAAAAGAAAAAAACTGTTTACAATGTATGCTAGAGTCTTGCAGAAAAATTTTTACCCCCAGGTTTCCCAAAGGGATTAGGTATACTTATTAAACTGAAAATGACAATGTTACCTGAAGCCAGTACAATCTGGCTCTTAAACTTCTCTGGTGAGGAGATTGCTTAAACTCAATCTGAATCCCTGATAAAAAATCTCGCTTTATTGGGCAATGAACAGGGAGGCGCATTTCCATGGGAACTTTATCAAAATTGACCTGGGGAAAAAGCACATATGTTTATGATGATTTGGTATTAGAAGGATAGCCCCTTTTAAATACCCATTTACTCACAAATTGAAAGGAGAAAACATTTTAATCTCTATGTCCCACCAAAAGATCTGCCTTAAGGTGATCTACAGTTGAGATCTTTGAAGCAGAATCATCAGTTTTCCACCAAAATGAAGAAAACAAGAAAACAACTGAGGAAATTTCCAATTATATAAATTGCAGTTAAAGAAAATAAACCATGTTTCGTATTTTTTTAAAAATCTCAATAATAATTAGTAATTCTAGGTAATTCTTAAATTTTGTTCTAACAGAGTTAAACAATGCATAGTTAATAGCTTATTTATGTCAGTTTGTTTTCGTTTGAGCATGGCCAACCTTTATAGGGATGAGGGTTGGGATGGGGAGCATATCTGGTAATCAATCCAAACTCAACCATTAAACATCAAAGAATAACTAGAAGTGTGTAACTGAACCAAAGCAAATGAGAAATGGCAGTCAAGCTTCTGGGGTCTTCTTAGGGCAAAAGTGACCTTCAACTGCAAAACCGTAAGGGCCTGCAGACAGTACACCTATATTTGTGACATCTACCCAAGTCCAACAATCATTCACATTTAATGAACTTAATTGAACGGATTTTCTACAGATTTTTCATTACTGAAATAAGTAATTTTGCACAGACTTTATTTACCAATATATATTGGTATCATTCAAAATAGAACAAAAGTTCCAATAAGCAATATTAATTTCTGCATAATCTTACTGAAAACAAGTTCCATGAAACTGTCTTATAAACAGAAGAAATTACAAAAACGCAAAAGGGAAACATTTAAATCATGTTTCACAGTATATGATTTAATAACATATTTTGATTTAAAATGTACTAATGATTATCAGTCATGTCAATCCTACTAACAACTAAGAGTTCATTTGCTATAAATTAGTTTCTGCACACACATTTTTACTTGGATAAAATTTTGCACACAAAATTTTACTCTAAATTTTCCTTACTTATTATGCACTGATGAAATACATATATAAAAACCAAAACAAAAAAATTCTGTTATACCTCAAAATTATTATCTAGCTTAATCCATCCATGGTCTTTTGATACTTGATATTTTTTATAGGACTGTTCCAGCAACATTATCTGCTTTTGACTAAAAGGCTTCCATTTCTGCTTTGGTTTCATCTCCCAAACAACACCAGAACTAAAACAATTCACAAAGAAAATTAAATTAGTAGTATATATTAGGCTTGCTGGAATTGTCATTCAACCACAAATTATTACAACTATAAATCTTCTATGAAAATTATACAAGATATTTTTTAAGCAGCAAAATACACCTGTATTATAAAAGTACATAAGGAAAAGGGGCAGGGGAAATGTTCTTCTCTCACACATTCACATCAATCTATTAAAGAACTCAAACTTTTTTCATAAAAAGCCTTATAGTAAATATTTTAGACTTTATGGCTAAGACAAAATTGAGGTTAACTAAATGCTTAAATAACAAGAGAAAAAAATTGCACAAAATTTTCTAATTGACCAGATTCAAAATATAAAAACAACTGAGTACAAATTTTATTTTATTTTTAAAAATATTTTATTTATTTATTTGACAGAAAGATCACAAGCAGGCAGAGAGGGGGAAGCAGACTCCCTGCGGAGCAGAGAGCCTGATGCTGGGCTTAATCTCAGGACCCAGAGATCAAAAATTTTAAAAATTTTTTATAATTGACATATAATTTGGTATAATTGACATAACATTAATTTCAGGTACACTAATGATTTAATATTTGCATATATTGTGAAATGATCATCACAATAAACCTAGTTAACAACTGTCACCATACATACTTACAAAAAAATTTTTTTAACCTTTCTCAGGGGTGACAACATTTCATTTCATTATTAGGGCTCAAAGTCGGTATTCATAGAGGTTAATTTTTTAGTCACTTCAAACTCAGCACTGGCTTCTCAAATACACAATAAGTGAGCAGTATGGGTAACATCTGTTGACCCATTAAGAGCCAAGGAAAACCACTCAAAATGATTTGCCTTATTTTTAATTGACTATTGATGTTGCTCTGAATGTCCTCAGTTCTTCAAGCAACTATTTTCACAAAAAGGCTAAGAAAGGTTCTAAGTTTATTAACTCTGGACACCTCTCTTCAGCTGCTACATTCAGGTGATTCCAATTACCTCACCATTGGTAAAAGATGTTCCTTGCCTGGCTAATAGACGAGTCATTCAGGGTTTTTTGTTTTTTTTGTTTTTTTATTTGTGTAAAGAAAGTCTGTTGTATGAGTTATTTTTTCTTAAATTTTCAAATTTTTCTGGCCACTCCTTTCCTGTGAGGTGGATATATTGTGACAAGTGCTTAGTTTGGAAATTTCAATATTCTTTTAGCACAGGTAAATATTCTTTTATTTTTATTTTTATTTTTTTTTAAAGACTTTATTTATTTGACAGAGAAAGATCACAAGTAGGCAGAGGGAGAGAGAGAGAGAGAAGCAGGCTCCCCACTGATCAAAGAGCCTGATGCAGGCATGATCCCAGGATCCTGAGATCACGACTTGAGCTGAAGGCAGCAGCTTAACCCACTGAGCCACCCAGGTGCCCCTGTAAATATTCTTTTAGCACAGGGTCATTACATAATAGAATAATGCTTTGCATTTCATTTAATAACTAACTGTGACCTGGAAGAGAGATACTCAAAGTCCACTTTCTCTACTTCTTTTAACATGATCAGTATGCATTAGTAATAAAAAACAAAAGTTTCAGGGTAGTTATATGTGTGGTAATCTACAATCGCGAGTTATTTTTCCTTTGTTGTGTGCTAAGCAGGAGTGCAAAAGCAGCCACAGATATATAAAGAAAAAGCAAGGCTGTGTTCTAATAAAGCCTTAGTTATGGGCAACAAACTCTGAATTTTGTATAATCTTCATGCATTACAAAATACTATTTTCTTTCAATTTTTTCCAACCATTTAAAAATGTAAAAAATTCTTAGACCGAAGTCTCTAAGAAACAGGTCATCAACTAGATTGGGCTCAAAGGCCATACTTTGCTGATCCCTGATTACAGAAGACTGTTTGCATAATGATAAAATACAATCCCATAATATTTTAATTTAACATAGTTTGTTGGTATTAATCAATGACACTGTTAACAATGTCCTCACTATATTATGTATTTAATCAATTAAGATAATGAATAAAATATCTATTATAAATTATATAAATGTTGGGCTGCCTGAGTGGCTCAGTGGGTTAAGCATTCAACTCTTGATTTTGGCTCAGAACATGGTCTCAGGGTTGTGAGATCGAGCTCCGAGTCAGGTTCTGCACTGGGTGTGGAGACTGCTTAAGATCCTCTCTCTCCCTTCTCCCTCTGACCCTCCTCTCTCTCTAAAATAAATGAATGAATGAATGAATGAATGAATAATATAAATCCAACATCAATTCATGACAAAAACTCTTCAGCAAATTAGGAAGGGGGGGGGGGGACCTGAAAAAGAACATCCACAAAAAACCTACAGTTAACATTATACTTAAGAGTGAGAAACTAGATGCTTTCTTACTAAGACCAGGAACAAAGAACAAGGACATCTACTCTTACCACTCCTATTCAACACTGGGAGGTCCTAGATAACGCAATAAGTTAAGAAAATAAAAGGTATACAGATTAGGAAAGAAGAAAGAAAGCTGTCTTTGTTCTCAGATGACAGGACTGTCTATGCAGAAAATCCTAAAGAATCAATAAAAAAAAATTCCTGCAACTAATGTTTCAAGATACAAAGTTAATATACAAAAATCAATTGTGTTCTTACATATCAGCAATGAACAACTGAAATTTGAAATTAAAAAGACAATAATATTTATATTAGCACCAGAGAAATGGTGCTAATTTAGAGAAATGTTCATACTTAGGTATAAACAAAATCTAACAAATTTGTACAGAATCGATATGAGGAAAACTAGAGAAGTCTGATCAAAGAGATCAAAGATCTGAATACAAGGATCTTTGTACACCCATATGAAGACTGAATAATGTCAAATGTCAGTTCTTTCCAAGTTGATCTATAGCTTCGAAGCAATCCCAACCAATACCCAGCTAACTGATAAACTAATTCTAAAGTTTATATGGAAAGGCAAAAGACTCAAAATCGTCAACATAATATTAAAGAAGAAAAAAGTGGGAGGAGTGACACTACCTGACTTCAAGATTACCACAAAACTACAGAAATCGAGACAGTGTGGTATGGGTGAAAGAACTGACAATCACACCAAGCAAATGAAGGGTCCAGGAATAGACCCAAACAAATATAGGCAACTGATTTTGAAAAGGAGCAAAGGCAATTCAATGGAACAAGTACAATCTTTTCAACAAATGGTGACAGAACTGAATATGCAAAAAAAAAAAATTTAATCTAGACCTAGAACTTACAGATTTTACAAAGACTAACTCAAAATGTATAATTATAGACCTAAATATCAAACACAAAAGTATAAAATCCAGCAGGTAACACAGGAGAAAATGCATGTAACTTTGCATTTTTTTGACTTCTACACTACAACTCCTACAGCACAACTCAGGAAAGGAAATCCGCCCCCCCCCAACCCCGCCCCGGTCTCATTAAAATTAAAAACCTCTTCTGTGTGAAAGACACTGTCAAAAGAATGAAAAGACAACCAAAGACTGGGAGAAAATATTTGCAAAACACATATCTGATAAAAGACTTAATTCAATGATACAAAGAACTCTTGAAATTTAATAAGAAAATGGAAAAATTAGGGACGCCTGGGTGGCTCAGTTGGTTAAGCGGCTGCCTTCGGCTCAGGTCACGATCCCAGCGTCCTGGGATCGAGTCCCACATTGGGCTCTTTGCTCAGCAGAGAGCCTGCTTCTCCCTCTGCTTCTGCCTGCCTCTTGGCCTACTTGTGATCTCTCTCTCTCTCTGTCTGACAAATAAATAAAAATCTTAAAAAAAAAAATTAAAAATTAAAAAATGGGCAAAAGACCTGAATCTCACCAGAGAAGATATTCTGATAGCAAATAAGCATTTGAAAAGATACTCAACAGCACACGTAATTAGGGAATTGCAAATTAAAATAATAATGACATATCACTACCTCCCTGTTAGAATGGCCAAAATTTGAAACACGGACAACACCAAATGCTGACAAGGATGTGGGGCAATGAATGCTCACTCACGCATTCCTGGTGGAAATGCAAAATGGTGCAGCCGCTTTGAAAAACAACTTGGCAATTCCTTACAAAATTTAACATAATCCTACCATAAAATCCAGCAAATATATATATGATATATACCCAAATGAGATTAAAAACTTATGTCTACACAAAAACCTGCCTATGAATGTTTATAGCAGCTTTAGTCATAAATGCCAAAACTTAGAAGCAACCAAGATGTCTTTCAATAGGTGAATAAACTGGCATATCCAGACATGGGATAGTATTAAGTGATTTTTTAAAATGAGTTATCGAGCACAAAAAGAACATGCGGAAACTTAAAAAAATATTGCTAAGTGAAAGATGCTTATCTGAAAAAGCTACATACATATGATTCCAATGATATGACATTCTGGGAAAGGCAAAACCTAGGGACGATAAAAAGATCAGTGGTTTCCAGAGGTTCAGAGGGAGGGAGAAAGGGATGAAAAGGTGACACACAGGTGACTTTTTATGATACTGAAACTATTCTATAGAACACTGTAATGACAGTTGTATTATCCAATTGTCAAACCTATAGAATTTATAACACTAAGAGCAGACATAACAAACAACATCAACACTGGACTTTAGATAATAATAAGGCATCAACATTAGAACATCAACAGTAAAAAATTTACCACACTACTTCAAGATGTTAATAATAGGGTAAAAATGCAGGGCATATGGGAACTTAAGTATATTACAGCCAATTTTTCTGGAAACCTAAAACTGCCTAAAAAGTACGTTTATTTTTAAAAATTACATAACTGATTTATTTTCCCTCAGTACACATCCTCATTGAATGTATATTAAATGCTTACTGCATCAGAAAAAAGATAACCAAGTTCTTTCGGATGAATTTTTTTTTTTTAAAGATTTTATTTATTTATTTGAGAGAGAGACAGTGAGAGAGAGCATGAGCGAGGAGAAGGTCAGAGGGAGAAGCAGACTCCCCATGGAGCTGGGAGCCCGATGCGGGACTCGATCCCGGGATCCCCGGATCATGACCTGAGCCGAAGGCAGTCGTCCAACCAACTGAGCCACCCAGGCGTCCCCTTTCGGATGAATTTTTAAAAGTCCTTATGAGTAAGGACCAGTCTGACAAAATGTAATAACATATGTAATATTAAAGTAAAAATAAGTTATATCAAAGAAGAGAGTGAAGAAATTGAATTTATAGGACTTAAAAATTATTTTCATATTTAGGTTAAAAATACTGTAAAATTCTCAAGTATATAGCCAAAAGAATATATTTCTCATATATACACAAATATATTAATATTATATCAACATTATATTATATACCCTTTATTTGTTATTATATATTATATTAGGGTATATTATATACCCTTTTAAGATTTTATTTATTTATTTGACAGAGATCACAAGTAGGCGGAGCGGGGTGGGGGGAAGCAGGCTCCCGCTGAGTAAAGAGCCCAATGCAGGGCTGGATCCCAGGACCCTGGAATCATGACCTGAGCCGAAGGCAGAGGCTTTAACCCACTGAGCCACCCAGGCACCCCAGGATGTATACCCTTTATAGAACTCTTAATCCATTAGGTGTTGCATAAAGTATGTTACATATATGATCTTTTTATTGACTTAATGTTTTACTTCACTAAACATGATTATTGATATTGATGCTATGATGCTTATACATGGGAACATGGTAACCATCCTATCCATCAGTCTCCAAGAAAAGAAGGAGTCTTTTACCAAAGTTAGTGAGATTTAAAAAGTCAAAATAAATAAATTCAAATACTTTTCTTATACAGATACAAGCAGAATCAGAGCAAATAACTGATTCCATCACCATTAAAACATTCTAAATAACATCCCATTAAAGACTATGGATCCATGTCAAATACTGCCTCCTCCATGAATATTTCCTCCAATTTATCTGACCCACTCTTGTCGGTTTCCTCTACTCCAGGCCAGTTTCTTCAGTCTCTACTGCACAAAACAATTTAATTGTTTCTATCTCTGTACTTCCATTGCACGTTTATATACTTCTTTGTAGCATTTCTGTTATCATAATTCATCAAAAACAATACATACCAAAAACAAAGAAGCAAACCTCTTTTTTCTCCACCAAATGATGATGAGTACAGTAAGGACAGAGGCATTATCTTAGTCATCTTTCTATCTTAGGGGCTTTTCAGTTAGCAGTGAATAAAAAAATTATTCATAAGTTATGCTGAAAGAATATAAAAATTCAGAACAGCTGTTTACTCTCAGTAAACTTGATATTAGGAACTCAGTGTTTTTTAAAGATTTCTGAGGCCCCATCTTCCTTCTTCCATACCTGGTTATCCCAACATATGAAACTTCCTGCTTGTTTTCATTGTTAACCAGGGAAAGCCCAAGACTGTGGAGAGAAAAGGTTATTTCATGCTCGGCCTGCTCCATTTCTTCTGCCTGCAGTGCTTTGGAAACCAAGGCAACATCATCGGTGAAAAGCAACACTCTCTGGCGTCCATCTAGGAATGACACCCAGTGTATCTGAATGTTCGCATCATAGGGAAACTGACCACATTCATCCTGGGGAAAAGAAAGACTATATTAAACCTATAAGCAGTAAGTTTTTTTTTTTTTTAAAGATTTTTTATTTATTTATTTGACAGAGAGAGATCACAAAGCAGGCAGAGAGGCAGGCAGAGAGAGAGGAGGAAGCAGGCTCCCTGCTGAGCAGAGAGCCCGACGCGGGGCTCGATCCCAGGACCCTGAGATCATGACCCGAGCTGAAGGCAGCAGCCCAACCCACTGAGCCACCCAGGCGCCCCAGCAGTAAGTTTTTATTACATAAACTTAAACTACAGTGTCTGAGAACATTTAGAAAAGTTTAAAAACATGACTATAAATTGGAAAGCTAACCATCAAAATGACATAAATTAATTAAAGTCGTAACATATTTTAACTCACCAATGCTTTCAAACAATAACAAACATTAACAGTGCTTTGTGTTTTTTTTTGTACCCTACATCTGACTGCTCCAAGGGCACTCAGCAGGAACAAGAGTACCCTGCAAGGGCACCTGTGTCCTAAGACGCTTATTTGTCTCCAAGACGGAGAGGTTCTTAAGTTTATTAGAAGAGTAACCTCACATAAAAATAACCTAGTTTATTTTTATGTTTTAATAACTTACAACACTGCAAATATTTCTATAAGTCACACCATATAAAACTATTGTTTGTACTTGTGTGTACTGTTTTGTAAAGCCTTCATGGCTGAAGGTCTCATATAGCACTAAAACTGTAAGACTTGATTTGGTCAGTGTTTTTAGAGACTGAAATAATGATTTCTTCCTCATTCTGGGCTACATAAATATAAGAGTTCATTTCAACAAACAGTACAAGGACCTATTATATACTTTTCATTTCATGCTTTCTTGGAAAAAAAGGCAAACAAAGGATTTATCAAGAGAATAGGAACAGCTGAGTTTGGTTGCTGTTTATCATCTGTCTATTGCTTTTTTTTTTTAAGATTTTATTTATTTATTTGACAGAGAGAGATCACAAGCAGGCAGAGAGGCAGGCAGAGAGAGAGGAGGAAGCAGGCTCCCCGCTGAGCAGAGAGCCCGATGCGGGGCTCGATCCCAGGACCCTGGGATCATGACCTGAGCCGAAGGCAGAGGCTTAACCCACTGAGCCACCCAGGCGCCCCTGTCTATTGCTTTTTTTTAATTGAAGTATGGTTGACACACGTTTCATTAGTTTTAGGTGGACACCATAATGATTCAACAACGCTCTATATTATCCTATACTCACCACAAGCATAGCTACCATCTGTCACCATTCAATGCTATTACCGTCCCACTGACTATATTCCCTATGCTGTACCTGTCAGCTCCGTGACTTACTCATGCCATAACTGGAAGCCTGTACATTCCACTCCCTTTCACCCATTTTGCTCACCCCCCACCTCAATCTCTGGCAACTACAAATTTGTTCTCTGTATTGATGGGTCTGTTTCTGGTTTTGTTTGGTTGGTTGGTTGGTTGTTGTTTTTTAGATTCCAGTGTTTAAGTGAAATCATACAGGTATTTTTCTTTCTCTGACTTATTTCTCTTAGCATAGTACCCTCAAGGTCCATCCATGTTTTTGTAAATGGCATGAACTCACCATTTTTAAGACTGAGTGAATGGAATATTACTTTGTCATGTCATCATATCCTATTTAAAGTTTTTGCTTTGAATTATAGTTGTATAGAAATTAAAATCAACAACTTTGCTTTCTTTTTACTTGTTTGCCTCCTAAATCCTTACTGCCTCTTCATGCTTGTAACGTTCTGTGTTAGTTTGGTTAAGACATATCTTTTGTAAGTAGCATATATTTAGATACTGTTTTCTAACTTAATCTGAGTATTGTCTTTTAATAGGAGAATTTAAACCATTTTCATAACTGACGGGAAGTTAAACCATCATAATTGATGGGAAGCATGGCTTAACGGAAAAAGTCCATGGACTATTAAGTCAGATAGACCTGGTCTTGAATTTTATTTTTTTTATTTTTTTTATTTTTAAAGATTTTATTTAATTATTTGATAGACAGAGATCACAAGTAGGCAGAGAAGCAGGCAGAGAGAGAGGGGGAAGCAGGCTCCTCGCTAAGCAGAGAGCCAGATGCAGGGCTCGATCCCAGGATCCTGGGATCATGACCTGAGCCGAAGGCGGAGGCTTTAACCCACTGAGCCACCCAGGTGCCCCCTGGTTTTGAATTTTAACCAGCAGTTCTGAATTCCGATCATAAGAATTAGTGATAACATGCAGAAAGCATTAACACAGAAGATAGATTCAATAAAAGGTACTTGCCACTTGTTACATACTTAAGTCTCCTTCCTTTACTCTAAAAGCAAAATTGTCTTTATTTTCGTTTTCTCAATTGCTTAACATTTTCTTACCAATGATTTTAGTTCTACTAATTAATAGATTTTTTTAAAAAAACAAAATCTTTAATCTGTACTTCTGTAATGATAATTTAAGATTAAATGGTATATTTATGGTATGAACAGAATATACTGTTTCCCTACTCCACTTCTACTTCATTTGGGCGTGTCTTTTTATTTCACCACGCATTCTTCTATTTCATAGCTGTTACAGCTTTGTAACTTAGTTGAGGATGCAAGACATAAACTTGGAAAATTTCTTGTGGTGCTCCTGTAGTAAAAGAAAGTTTCAGGGGTATAATCACCTTCTGATTCTACAGGATAATTCCACATTTTTCTCCTGAGCTATTTTTTTTCATAAACCCCGTGTTGCTGGGGTTTTTTGTTGTTTTTTTTTTTTTTCCCTGTTCATTCACACTTAATAAGGAAAGATCTGTTCAGACCTAATATTTGTCAATAATGTCTGGATTTTCTTTGAACTCCCTCACCGTGTCCACCTGGGTCTAAGTGGAACTCTGTTCTCAAATCGACTTAGCAAACAGGGGAATGGGCAACTGCCTTGCTTCTAGCTCAGTTTCCAGAATCTGGCAGATTAGCTGCTAACTGAGGCACAATTATCTACTTTTCCTATTGCCTGGTTCCCTGGTTCTCCAACACCAAATAGAAAAGAAACATTAAAAACCACAATCCCCACATACACTATTCCCAGATTCTTCCTCTATCTGCCTCAGTATACACATCTGAATATCCTCCTTCAGTTCTTTCCCACTTTCTCGCTAGTGTCTATGTACTACCACTGGGTGTTGTAGTTACTGAGCAGCGTTAAATGTGACAAGAGGGAAACAATACCAGCACAGTCAGAGACCTCTGCTAGAGCTCCCATGTCTCTGAGCCAAGAAGCTAAGAGGATCAGGGAATTTAAGCCTCTGTACCATTTACAGAACTTTGAGTTTTGGTCTTGTAAAAAGTAAAGCACAAGCAAGGCAGTATAGCTCTATCAAATTGTTATGGTGATAATTGTTCTAAGAATCTCGTAACAGAGGAACCATCTGATTTTTCAAAAGTGGGTTAAGTCTCTTTTATGGGTATTTCAGAGGGAATAGAGGAGAGGATAATTCGGCCACTACTAGCTGATCATCATTTTAAAGCAAAAGTCAATAAAGTTTTTTTAACAACTGGCATTATCAGACAGCAGAACAGGACACACTGTATGAACTTTTCATAACAGAATATATTTCTATAGAAACAAAAGATCTGTCTTACTAACATAGGAGCAATTCCTACACTAGAGAAAGGCTGGTAGGTGAATCTTTAAGACCTTCCCAAAGTTTAAGAGTCTAAGAATAACATATTTGATTAAATTAGCTACCTAAATATTATTTTAATAAATTAATTCATTAAATTCCTTCTGTGGGTTAATTTGCATACTGTCCGATTCCTTTAATTAAAATATATGGTCTTCACTGGGAAAATATGCCTAAAGACCTCACAGCCAACAGTGGCATGCATATGTTCAAAATAAAGTTGTTTTTACTTAGCTTTAAAATTCTTTTCTTTAAAAAAAAAAAAAAAGTATATATAAAAAGATACTTCACTGGTCTTTACTCGGACAAGATAAAGCAGGCCTGTTTTTTAAACTGTAAAGAAATTATTTTGACTAATCTAAAATACTGATATGAACTACTTGCAATCTAAACTCCAAAACCGACCTATTTTGAAAATACTTCCAATTCATTTTTAGTTGAATAAGGACAAACATGACGGTGAGAAGCTGGCCTGTCTGCTTCCTTCGCCACCAGGCCCCTCTAACAGCACTCATTCACATCACATGGTACCTTTAACAGACTATGTTCTCCAGTATTTGCTGCGTATGTCCAGGTAAGTTTTCTGGTACCAGTAGGATCTGCCCAGGCAAAAAGTCGAGCTTCTCCTGGCACCAAGTGCACCTCCTCCTGTGACCCACTGAAACACAACCACCAGAGGGAAGATGAAAACAGCCAGGCCCTGAGTAACCGAGACCTGTGATTTACAGAGGAGTGGACTGGCATAAAAATCTTCTAAAATTGCCTTTCTTAATAAACGGAACTCTGCCTAAAAATAAGTACCCTAAAATGTCCAATAAACTAACGGCTTAAAGCTTGAGGGATGGGAATACTGCCTTTCTGAAGTTGCAGTGTGCTCCAGACTGATGCAGGCCATGGAATTTATTAAAGTAAACAAACTGGCACATCAGGGCTCACCTGCAGGAAGAACTATAAACAATAAATCCTTTAGCAGCAGTAGAACTTTAAGCACTCAGTGCTTAACTTTAAGTTTATGAATCAAATGCAATAGATAAGAAACATGAGTCTTGGGGAAAATAAAAAATTAGGTCCACACTGTTGCTACTCAAAATTGTGATCTATGGAGAAGCAGCAGTCTTACCTGGAGCTTGCTGGAAGCACAAAATCCTGGGCCCTGCCTAAAACCTACTCAATCAGAATCTGCATTTTAACAAGATTTCTGGGAGATTCAAACCATTAAAGTTTAAAAAGTATTAGTCCATATTACAAAAATCTTTCCAGGGAACAACAACAACAAAAGGAACCCAATTAGGTTTCAATCCCATTCTATAATTTTAAATCTCCGAGTGGATTCCAGTCAGGAGAATTAAGAACAGGTAAATCTACAAGGCATTATTTTATATAAAATAATTCTGTATGTAAAAATAACCTTAGGTATATATAAGATTTTACACTTATATAAAATAATGCCTTGCAGATTTATAATAGTAATTCTTGGCAAATATGTAGTATGTATTTTAAGGGTTTAAAACTGTCTGTTATGTCCTTAAATGGTATCATCCAAGTCAAATGACAGCACAAGCAAGAACAACAAAATTCCTATCATTCCATATTTATATTCAACGCCACTACCTATTCATTGTCCTCTCACTGAATCTTCTACCGCCTCTCCTCAGGCAGGGGACGGGGAGGCGGAAACAGCTTGATAAAGATTTATAGGGAGAGGCTCACAGAACATTTGCAACTTACGAAAGAATGATAATGCTTCAACAGCTGAACAGGTTCACAGTTCCTTATATGCAATTCTGAAATTTTAAAAGCTCCAAAAGTCCAAAGATTTTTTTATTAGTTTGGTATCAAACATTTGGCTAAAAAACCTAATCTGAACTGCTGTGAGATGGTTAATAGTTTTGACTTAGCCCACTTGATATGAATATTTATAAGTTTTGCTTCAGGAATATTAATGTACTGGAATATAGAGAACTGTCCCAAAACCTGCTGAGGGTATTAAAATAAACAGCATGTGTTCCGTGTTACCATACTAAAACCAGAAAACACGTGAAATGGGAAACACATTTCCCATAGAAATGACTGTGGGCCTTTCTATGGGACCTCAAAGAAAAACACATAGAAAGGACTGTGGGCCAGTAAAAAGCAAATGAGATTTCCCATGCACCTTGTTTTTCATACCTCTGTTTGTATGTGAGGACGTCCTGTGATGTGTGGTTTATTACTAGGGCAGGTGCAGATCCCTCGTGGTAATCAGAAAAGGTTATGACAGTTGAGTGTTCAGCAGTGTTTACATCCACCAAGATACCCCCATTCTATTGCAGAAAAAAAAAAAATCTGTTTGAGGCATTGGTTTCACTTGCAGGCACATTTGGAATTTCAATCAGTTATGTAGACACAAAAAGTCTTTTTTCTTAAGTTGTTACTGAAAAGCACACTGGCTCTGATCTCTTACAAATACATGTATAGCACCTTACAAATATATATATTAGCACCTTCAAATGATTACTGGTAGATTTTTTTTTTCCAGTCGAATTTTTTTTTAATTTAAATTCAATTAGTAGTAGATTTTATAGCATGTTTTAATAAAATATTTTAAAGCAGATTTTAAAAACTGAAGACATTGTATTTTAAAACATGAAAACATAATAAGAAACTAAACTAAATTAAGTTAAATTAAATTAAATTAAAAACCATGAAAACATACCAGCTCTTCTAAGCTCAGTAAAGTGCCATTATCCTGTCGGTTATAAAAAAATGGTTTGGAGGATCCTTCATGGCCCACCACTCTCACACAAAGTTTGCCTGACAAATTTTCAGGCCAAAAGGGAAGACACTGAGAAAGTAAAAGTTAATATCAGTCTTAAAACAATATTGGGGTATCAGTAAGACAATGGCTAATTAAGTTTTCAATTCTAAATCTGATCATGATACAATTATTACTAAGTTTCTTAAAATATTTCCTCCACATCTCATGTTAAGATTATTAACAATATAAGGCCTATTTATGAAACCAAAGAAACTCCATCAGAAGAACACAGATCTATTAGTCTGTATACACTTACGGAATAACTGTAATATGAGAAACTAAAGCGCTTACTGATTAAGAATGCCTCAAATGTCCTGAATACTTCAAACCTATAATCTTAAAACATCTGCTTTTGTGCATATCCCATTATAATTCCATAATGCACTATGAATTCTTTCAGTGTTATCTTAGCCTAGAAAAACTAGAAAGACCATTGAAGGCAGAGAAGAGAACACCACAGACCTTGCTGGAAGTCCTAAAATTACCTTCCTAACTGTTTGATCTTAATCAAAGCATATACCTCTCTGAGCCTTATCTGTAAAACTGAGGTTTTAGTTCCTAATAAAATACAAAATGTCCCTCTGTTATACAATACTAGGTAAATCCTATCTCTGAATGAAAATGTTACTATTATCAAACCCACATCAATGATAATGAGCATTTGTATGTTGAGAGATCTTTTTAATTAACACATAATATATTATTTGCTTCAGGGGTACAGGTCTGTGACTCATCAGTCTGACACAATTCACAGCACTCACCATAGCACATACCTTCCCCAGTGTCCATAACCCAGTCACTCTATCCCTCCTCCATCACCCCCCAGCAACCCTCAGTTTGTTTCCTGAGATTAAGAGTCAACAGAGATCATTCTAAGTGCCTTGGAAAGCCCATGCCTCTCAGAGCTCTAAATTCATATAACTGGAATCATTCCTCTTAATCTCTTGCTAAGTTTACACACACACACACAATTTTGTTTTTGAGGTATACAAAAGAATGGTTCTTTAAGCTCAGCTGGTTTGGTTGAAAACGCAGGCAAATTCAAGCAGGAATGCTCATCTTTGCACCTGTCCTCTCCCCCTCACTCTCTTCACTCCTAAAATCTTGTTGAACCTGCGGTGTTTAGTTCAAATGCCATCTCTTCTATGACACACTCCCTTTTAATCTTGGCCATAATAATGGTGACTTCCATTGACTGTACTGACTTTAGGGAAGTATGAGATTCAATTTCCTTCTCAGTAAAGTGAGGGGGATGAATTTTAGGAAATTTTCAAGGAAACTTTCAGATAATCTATTCAGAAATTCTAAAACCACCTATAACTTTGCATGTATTTTCTTCCTGTATTAATTTATATGAGTCTTAAGCCCTCCAGCAAGATTATATGCTTCTTGAATGCAGAGACATTATCCTGACTACTGAGATAATCCATAGTACATTATCTTTATCTTCATTTCACAATACACAACCATATGTTCTATACATATAGGAAGAACTAGAGATTGGTGTTAGCCCTCTAGACTGGCTGCTGATAAATATTAGCAGTACTTTTCTACTTTTTTTTAACATGTGTTTATAGTGCAAAAGCAAAGCCAAGGTTTGCTATCATATTTTTGTATTAAAATTTTATTTTAATTTTAATACAAAAATATGATAGCAAAATGAGTATAACAAAGAATATGTGATTCTTATTTATATGGCCATATTTATTCGTACATTTTAAGAGCCAGTTGTAGTAAAGGAAAATTTTACCTCTGAAGAAGCAATATAGTTCCATTTATTAGTGGGCATTGAGCCATCAGCTGCAATTTCACCAACTTCTAGTTCAAATGATGACTTGTTTGCAATGGTGCAAAAGGGAGTCAGAGTAACTATTCGTGTAAGATTAAAACTGCTCATTTTGATGCTAACACCAACCTGTATGAGGGAAAAAACAAGTGTATAATTTCTCAGTACTTTATACAGTTTCTTTGAAATGTACATACATATACCCCATTCATACATGAATTTCTTAAAATATTTTAAAATAATACTTGTTAAAATAAAGTAACTAATATAAACCATATTCAATTACTGCTTATCTTTTCATTAAGAAAAATTTTTGGTTCCTTAATTTGGTTCCCTCAGAAATCAATTCAAGAAATACCAAGAGGTAACCTAACTAATGATGATTTATAATATTTATTTTATTTATACTCTTTATTTTTTAACATTCCAAACATAAATTGTTTTATAATTAGTGAAGAGGCTCAGTTCTACTGCTTTATTGTCTCTCTGTTAATGAACTAATATGAAAATTTCAAAGTGGCAATAAAACAGGTCCACTGGCATCAGATTACTTAAATTTTCACAATCAAATTTAATATTTAAGAAACATTTGGCAGAGAATAATATGTAATGAGGATTCCACTTACTGTCTTAAACTTTTATAAATTCAGGTTTTGTTCTGATACTAGTGGCCAGAGAAAATTATAGAGATAACAGTCCTCTACACAATACTTTGAACTCAAATTTCTGAACCCCTTAGAATCTAGCTAGTTTAGTGAACCAAAGAAAATGTGAACGAAATCAGAGGTAAATAAGCAAGCAGAATCTTACCAGGTACTCCATATTGTTGGCAGGACACTTCACACACCCATAACTTCCCACTGTATCCAATGAAAATCCACTGGACCAGGCACTAGTTGAAATTTTCAGTTGTACCTACACCAGAACACATAACCATTATATAAGAAACCTAAAAGACTATATTAATATTTTATTTGAGGGAAAGTTGTTAGATCACTAGAAATTTATTTAGTATCATGGGACACACAAAAAAATAATCAAAGCCATATGGCCAATGGGTCACAGAACCACAGATATTCTAGAAGCCAATAAAATAAGACCAGAGTTCCAATCTTCCCATTCACCTATGCAATGACTTTAGTGAATTTAAAGATGTATACCAATGAGATCCTCTGTTGTTTAAGAAAAAACCACCATAATGTAAACTGGTGTTTTCCAGTGTTACACTTAAGATATTGAGCTAACAAACTCTTAAAGTTCTAAAACACAGAGAAGTGATGCCTTTAACATTATTCAACAAATGTTAAATGAAAAGCATCATGATCAGCAGAATGGAAGACAACAGGACACCACTCCTGTCTTTAATGAGCTCCAACTGAACAGGGAGATGGAAAACACTACTAGTAATTATGATGCAAGACTCAATGTGACTAACGGCTACACAAGTGGTACAAAATGCTATGAAGGTGAGAAGGTAAAAAGTTTACTTCTAGCTATGAGATCTGGATAAAGTTTTATAGAAGAGATCTAATTGTGCTCCTCCATCTACCCAGACCTACTGACTCAAATAGAGGTACAACCCAGAAATATGTTTGAAAAGCCCTCTAGGTGATTCTAATGGAAACTGAAATTTGAGAACCACCGCTAAGAGGACATGGATGCACTATCTAACTCCACTTTAGACAGCTTGAAATCCCTTCACACATGTCATGCCTGAGCACAATGATAGTCAAAGGATGAACAGCAGGTAACCAGAAAAGATATGGCAGACAGGGAAAACATGGGGGAAGATCTTGCATTCTAGCAGAGGATGCAGCACAGACAGAGGCCTAGCAGTAACTTGGGACAGTGTGTGTTAAGCAATTCCAAGATAGGAATCTACAAAGGAAAAAAGGGACCAGACCACAAAAGACCAGGCTTAGGCAGTAGGTTCTCTCTCGGAGGCCTGGCTTAGTGCTTCATACCTAGGAGGGCTCAGTTAATACAAGCCAAGTCCAACTCTTCTACCTTTTGAAATGCTATTTCATCACTGGTAAACTACATAAAATCAAGCTTTCTACCTGACACTACTAAAAGAACAGAAGTAATTCTAAAGGCCATGGAGAAAGGGACAATTCAGCTTTGAGAAACTCTTGCTAGTCCTAACAACCCACTAGATTATGTATTCCTGAAAAGTCTCCTTGGACCTACTTCATACCAGTGGCACTTAGCAAACTGGTAAGCATGGATTTAAAGAAGGCTAATGACTCATGAGTTCCTAGATTAGGAATTTATCTATTTTAAATTGTTGTATCAACCAAAACACACCTTATTTTTACTAAAAATGTTCTTCTTCTTGAAAGAGAATAAAATAATATCTCTGAAATCAGCTGGATGTTTCACGTGAATGTCTTCTGAACAATACTGGAGAACTCGAGAAGTCTTGTTGATTAGCCAGTAGGGACTAAAGATAGATAGCACCATCCGGCTGCCAATTCGTTTGACATGTACTGACAAGTCAATTGACATCATTTCTGCGGAGTCAGAGGAAAAACACACAAGAAAGAATTCGGGAAGAGTATCACATATACGGAAATGTCCATTCCAGTTTCTGCCCTGATATTTCATCAGAACTAATTCCATTATTTCTCCACTGATTTTTGAATGTAGAACATCCGCGGCACTGCCTTCTGCTAGCTCATGAGTTTCCGCTGTTCCCTAAAAGCAAACAAACAAAAACTAAATTTGCTTAGTGATTTTTTTAAAAACCTCTGCAATAGCAATATCCATATTTTATACAAGTGCTAACAACCTACCAGATTCAGATTAACTGACAAGTCTTCAACAAAGTACCATGTTTACAGATTATGAATATCCAATAACCACTAATAACTAAAAAGAAAAGACTGTAACATGGCCAAAGGCAGAAACTGTCTTTTGGTCACGAGTAGGCCAACGGCCATAAGTTTTCCAAAAAAAGTCAGATCTATGCCAAAAATCAAAGGACGGATTCAAGAGTGCTGGCTGTTGTCTGTGTTATTAAATGAGCCTTTCAACTGTCTCAGCTTCAGCTTCATCTGCTCTTCACACACTATGCCTAGTGATTCTTACATAAAGAGAAGAAGGAAAGTGATATCAAACTATTCTGACAAGCTATCTAAGTAAGGCAGAATTATTTTCAAAATGAATAATCACCACATAATAAAGCAGGCTTTCTTTTCAAAAGCTTCTCTTGAATAAGTACCATTTAGTTCATTTAATTCATTTTTGTCTTTGCATCTCAGGGATGACTCATTATTAGATAAAGAAAAGACATAATTTAGGTTCCAACACTTCCAGACTTTTGTATTCTAAAATGTTGTGGCATAAGAATATAAAAATATTTATCATACATCAATGCTAAGAAATGTTCCCCATTATTTCTAGTCAGACTAATTATTTTAAGTTCAACACAAACCTGGACCAAATAATCATACGATTAACCTAAAAATAAAAACTTTAAAATTAACTTTAGAATAAAGTAAGATGAAGTATTTCCCCATTGGCTTTTCTCTATCTCTTAGCTAATGGAATTTTACTTAATTAATAGAGATTATTATGGTTTTTAACTCACAGCACATGCAGCAGAGTTCAGTGGAAGGGAGCAAAAGAGCCAAATTGCATAGGTTCAAATCCCAGTCTATAACTTACTAGTTGTGGGTTCTCAGGCCTGTCACTTAATCCCTCTGTGACTCAGTTTCTTCATCTGTAAAATGGGCCTAATAATAGTACCTACTTCAGAAGGTTATTGCAAGGATTAAATGTGTTAATACATGTAAAGCACATGGCACAGTGACTGTCATATACTAAATGCTATATCAGTTTTTGCTGTTATTAATATTAAAAGGATTTTATTTATTTATTTGACAGAGAGAGATCACAAGTAGGCAGAGAGGCAGGCAGAGAGAGAGGAAGGGAAGCAGTCTCCCCACTGAGCAGAGAGCCCGACGTGGGACTTGATCCCAGGACGCTGAGATCATGACCTGAGCCGAAGGCAGCGGCTCAACCCACTGAGCCACCCAGGCACCCCATGTTATTAATATTAAAGCATTACAAGTACACTATGGAAAATACTCAACTAAAAACACAGTAAAAAAACTAGAATTCACTCTGCAATAATAAAGGTCAAACAAAATACAAGAGACATACTTCAAGTAAGTATCTTAGAGAATATGGGAGAAGGTTCCGCAAAGTGAGGGTAGGATAAAGATGAATAATATAAGCTGGATCCCAGTCTTCCTCATGGGTACATATATAGCTTAATTCATCAGGCAGAGCAACTGTATTGACAATGAGAGGTAAGAAGTTGACTTCGACTGATGGGCACTGCAGCATGCATCTGACTTCCCTGCTCCTGTGAAGTTCTTCCTTCCAAGAAATATAAGTAGTGGATTCTTTGTACTGATTCTCTAAGATACCAGCAGGCTGAATAAATAACTGACACCTAAGGAAAAAGAAGACAGAGTGGGGATAAAAGTTTTTAATCAAAAACTTAAGGGAAAAAAATCTCATTAAATCTTCTTGGTAACACTTATAAGTAAGTACTACGATTCCAATTTTTACAGATGAGGAAAATAAGGCTACAGAAGGTTAAGAAACTTGCCCAAAGTCATATAGCTAACCCAGGAGGAACTTCCTGGGGGAAAAAAAAATCCACAATCACCAGTCAGAAAAAATAGTCATTTCAAATATAAAGGCAATCTCATAAAGACAGATTTCAGAAAATTCTAAAACATTGAATATACAATAAGAAATCTTCATCTGGTAAATTCAATGATAGAGTAAATCTATTTATATATGTCTTAAAACTGGCTTTTACATATCTTTAGATAATGAAAATATAAGGTTATTTGTTCTAGAACATAGATCCCAATTCATAGAATTAAAAATATGTATTATGAACCTTTTAAAACTTAGTATATTCAAAGAAGTATGTACCTATATGAGTCTAAAGGAACATGGAACTCCTCTTCAGGTCTGACTACTCCAATGCACTCCAATAGCTTAACATTCTTAACAGATTTATAGATGATGAACGCAATAGAGAAATGGTTTTTAATCTGTTAGATAAAAAAGACATACAAATTGTTTAAAAAGATATAGATGCTTGAGAGAAAAATGTGAGCTGCACACAGTTACTTTCAGATCTAAAAAGTTTCAAACCCAATATTAAAGAAGATACTTTTATGGACAATTGAAAAATTTGGAGATATTTAAATGCTACATATGAGAAACTTGATGTTTAAGTGGCAGTTTAAAATTTCTAGGATATTCATATGCTCTACCCTCTGTGTTCATTGTTAGTGTATAATATACATTAATTTTGAAGAGTTCAGCCATAATATTTTCCCTGTTTCATCATTTTTTCAAGGCACCATGTGAAAACAGGAAAGGATAGCAAAGGAAATATGAGGAAAAGGATACAACTCTCTTTTCTTAATTATAATGAGATACAGGCTAGAGCTAATAGCAAACTGAGAGCTAACAATTGCCAAAAATGGCAACCTTTCATTTTTTATCTGATGTTCTAAGTAGAAAGAAATGTTCTTTTGATGACCGTATAATGAACCCGTAATAATGCACAAAAGAAAAATGGATAAAGCCTTAAAGGTAGAAAAGATTAAGATACTAGAATTTTTTTTTTCTGGGGAGATCATTCCAATATTCTTTCACACATACTTGAAAAATACTGTCCCAATTGATATACAAAGAGAATGGAACATTATCCTATTTGACAACCAGCTAAGATTATTAATACTCCCATTTCTAAATCTTTAAATAGGCAAAAACCTTCATTAATTTTAAAACTAGACCACAACAAAAATGAGCTTTCAAGTAACAAGACTGTTTAATCAGACATTTGATATGAAGACTATTACAAAAGCAAGTTGGATTGGAAATAGCAGCCAGTTCTATAATTTATTTTGCAATAATCAGTATTGACCTAATGTCTTACTACTTTCCTATATCCAGCTAAATGATTAAATACTTCTTGTTTTACTAGGAGGGACACAATTCACTTTAATGCATTACCTGCAGAGGAGAGCGAAGGGTAATTACTTTACTCCCTTCGGTTGCATCAATTTGTACCAAGACTGAGTCAGAATGACTGGCATTGGGATTCCGTACATTATACAGTCGCCTTCCAGATTTGGCAACAGGAACTTTTGCAACTTCTGTATATCCACGAGGTACTAAAGCAGAGCACATGTGAGAAGCATTCCAAATGTTAATTTACCTATATTTCTCTAAGACAGAGTACTTTTCAGTAACTTAAAATAATGACAAGAGCATTCTTCTTTATGACCAAAACTGATGACTACACAAAATGCTTTTCTAAGACATAGGAACTAACAAAGAAAGGAAACTAAAGAAACTAAAATTAAAAAAAAGAAGAAGAAGAAGAAGAAGAAGAAGAAGGAGAAGGAGAAGGAGAAGGAGAAGGAGAAGGAGAAGGAGAAGGAGAAGGAGAAAAAGAAAGAAGAAGGAAGAAGAAGGAAGGAAGAAGAAGGAAGAAGGAAGAAGAAGGAAGAAGAAGGAAGGAAGAAGAAGGAAGAAGGAAGAAGGAAGAAGGAAGAAGAAGAAACAACTAGGTGTAAAATTTTTTGACCCAGAAGAGTTTCTCTTGGGGTTTTAGTTGTTGGTTTTAAAACCAAGAAACAGGGGCATCTGGGTGACTCAGTTAAGCACCTGACTCTTGATTTCCGCTCTGCTGGGGGAACTGGGATTGAGCCCTGCCTCAGGCTCCATCCTCAGCCAGGAGGTGGTCTGGGATTCTCTCTCTATCACTGCCCCTCCTTACCCCCGCCCCCCCACTCCCCCTCTCCTGTACACACACACTCTCCCTCTCTCTCTCAAAATAAATAAATCTTAAAAACAAACAAACAAACAAACAACAAAGAAAAACAAGAAACAGACTCTTAACCCTAGAGAAAAAACATGGTTACTAGCTGGAAGAGGGGTGGGGGGATGGGTGAAACAGATGATGGGGATTAAGGACTGCACTTGTTGTGATGAGTACCGGTATATGGAAATGCTGAATCACTATACTGTATACCTGAAACTAGTATTACCCTGTATGTTAGCTAATTAGAATTAAAATAAAAACTTTAAAAAATGTATTAAAAAAAATCCAGCTTGTTCTTTATTCTTTCAAGTATATAGCAATAACACTTTTTTTTTTTTTTTGCAATGGTGATAATTACTGTCAATATTTTAGGACTTCTGAATACAGTTAATTTTTCTCTTCTCATTGAACACACATTTTTTTTTTTGAAGCACACTACATATTGTATTAAGGGCACAGAAATAATCTGATTTTCTAAAGTAAATCTTTTTTTAAAAAGATTTATTTATTTTAAGAGAGTATGTACACACGCATGTGTTTAATCAGACATTTAAAATGAAGACTATTACAAAAGCAAGTTGGATGTGTGTTAGTGCAGGGAGAAGCAGAAGGAGAGAAAGGATCTCAAGAAGACTCTGAGCTGAGTGCCAAACTGGATGCGGGCTCAATCCCACAACCCGGACGGAGATCATGATCTAAGATAATTATTTTAATTTTTTAAAACTTTTAAAAGATTGTTATTTATTTGAGATTGCATGAGAGAGACAGAGAGACAATGTAAGAGAGAGAGCAAGTGCTACTACAAACGGGGTGGGGCAGAGGGGGAGAAGGAGAAGCAGACTCCCCGGTGAGCAGGGAGCCTGACATGGGGCTCCATCCCAGAACCCCGGATTATGACCTGACCCAAAGGCAGACACTTAAGAGACGGAGCCCCCCAGGTGAGCCTCTAAGGTAATTCTTAATCAAATTTAATTTTCTCAAGTTTAGAGGAAGAAAAGGAGATAAGAGTTTATCAACTATTTGGTTCAATCCTTTAGAAATGTTGTTTCTCATAGTTTCTGCAGCAATTTCTTCATATTTTATAAAAAATGAGTCCCACACCTACAATTCCAAATATACCCTTAAAATAAAATAAATACAGCATACCAAAGGTTAGAGTGAAGAAGGAGCTTTCTTGACGGCTCAATATAGATAATTTTCCTTGACGTGACGGTTCCATGCTAGCATATTCCAACTCCAAATTCTGACCAGCATCAACATCATAAACACCACTTTTCTCAAGGGAGCCTATTACTCTAAGATTATGATTGGGCTGCACCTTAATGGGAACACCTACAGCATTTTTCACTGTAAAAGGAGCTCTATCTTTTAAAGAGTAGTCAAAAGTAGAAGCAGTGCCCTCTGAAAAACCCTGAAAAGGAACATAACATTACAATAAAATTTTGCAAAATGCTATTTTTTTCCAAAATTAAATAACCCTATACATTTTTAAGAAATTAATTTTGAGGACAAACATTAATAATCAATACATGTTTCAATTTAAAATCCCATATGAAATATTACAAGCACAAACCAAACATACTTTGGCTAAATTGTTGAAAACATTTAGGCAACTTTTGGATATTGTTATATTCATCGTATCTCCTGAAGAAATATGAACTGCTGTTTGTGGCTCAGGAAGAAAAATAAAATCATCTCCTGGCATTAAACTTCTATCCTGGACTGGATTCTTCTTTACCTATGATGATAAATAACATAACACATTTAAGTTACTAGTTAATTCATAATAAAATTTAAAAACTCTCAAAGAGTTAAATTCTCCTAAACTGGTCACTTTGTATTAAAACTCCTCAAAGGTTTCATTTTCAAAAATAATCAGTTCTTCACTTAGATTTAGCACAGATCAGCAGTCTTTCGGTGTATAGTCAGGGCATGGGGTAATGTTTAAAACTGTGTCACAAACACACTCAAAGTCAGCTATGATATTTGTCTCTTGTGCATTCCTCAGAGCAAGTGCTGATGAGGATTCTAAGAGGACCCTGAAGTCTAAACTGATCCTTTTTGGAGGTAATATGGAATTCCTTCTACTTTTTACTATTAGCACATATAAATAATATGATAAGCTTTTAACCAGCCATCAAATTCCATCATAGCTTTTGTACTAACAGAGCTGAAAAACTTTATAAAAAATTATTTGTTAGCCTGTCTGTGTCAGAGACAGGCAGGTCAGAAATACTACTACTTCACTGAGAGGAAACTGGGACACAGGTTAGGTGACTTCTCATCTTTAAAATAAGAATTTGATGAGCTGATTTCAGGGCCTCACACTTCAGTCAGGCTACCCCAGAGTTGTGTTGTGATAATCTGTTAAAGGTATACAACTCATGATCTTTTTAGTCTAGAAAAATGTGCTTTGGTATCTAGGATTCTGAAGTGCTCTCAAGAAATACCATAAAGAGGGCGCCTGGGTGGCTCAGTGGGTTAAAGCCTCTGCCTTCGGCTCAGGTCATGATCCCAGAGTCCTGGGATCGAGCCCCACATCGGGCTCTCTGCTCAGCAGGGAGCCTGCTTTCTCCTCTCTCTCTCTGCCTGCCTCTCTGCCTACTTGTGATCTTTGTCTGTCAAATAAACAAATAAAATCTTAAAAAAAAAAAAAAAAGAAATACCATAAAGAGATAACACACAAAAAAATCATGAACTAGAATTCAAGTTTTCTCAAAATTTTTGGTATCTTTTTTTTTTTTTATTTTTTATTTTTATTTTTTTTTTTTAAGATTTTTTTTTAAAGATTTTATTTATTTATTTGACAGAGAGAGATCACAAGTAGACAGAGAGGCAGGCAGAGAGAGAGAGGGAAGCAGGCTCCCTGCCGAGCAGAGAGCCCGATGCGGGACTCGATCCCAGGACCCTGAGATCATGACCTGAGCCGAAGGCAGCGGCTTAACCCACTGAGCCACCCAGGCGCCCAAATTTTTGGTATCTTAAAACCAAGGAGGATCTCAAAGAGCTTCATTTATATCAATTATATCTATCACATGAACTCTACTAGAAACTGAAACTGAGGAAACTTTAAATATTCATTTAAAAATAATAATTTTATGTTGAATAATATTTTTAATGAAAGGTAACTATTAAAATTATCTTGGACAGTAAAAAGAGGGGCATTTACAAATCTCTCTAGTGCCTGCCTTAAGGAAAGACAGGTGGATTTTCATTTTTGCTTCAGTATTCATTCTGTTGCAATATCATACTGTCTCTGGAAAATTCCATTGTATACTCATGAGAGATTGAGAATAAAAATGATATGTAATGCCTGAATATTATGAAAATAGTTCTGATCCCCAGAACCCTCTGAAAGGGCCTCCAGAATCCTAGACAACATCTTGAGAATCACTGAACTAAAAAATATAAGTGATTTCCCTTAGTGCCATTCAACATAAAGATATTTTAAGGTTTCCTTACATCAAGCCTCAAATTCCATTGTCTCTTCCCTTCCACTCTCTCAATCAATGGCTCCCAAACAGCATGGGTCTCATTGTAATAGTGAACCTGGAAAGGAACAGAATTACAACAACAGTCTTTCAACTTAATCACATAATTCTATAACCAGTAGGAAAAAATATTATGTAACTAATATTACATGTCAATCATCATTTTAACAACACATCTATATACACATAAAGTATATCTATAAATAGGGTGTACTTTCCTTTTCTTTCTTCCTTTACTGCCATAAACAAATTAACAAGAAAATCTTTTAAAAATAATGATGAACTTTTTCATGGGTATGATAGCCATTTGTATGTCTTCATTGGAAAAGTGTCTGTTCATATCTTCTGCCCATTTTTTGATATGATTATCTGTTTTGTGTGTGTTGAGTTTGAGGAGTTCTTTATAGATCCTGGATATCAATCTTTTGTCTGTACTGTCATTTGCAAATATCTTCTCCCATTCCGTGGGTTGCCTCTTTGTTTTCTTGACTGTTTCCTTTGCTGTGCAGAAGCTTTTGATTTTGATGAAGTCCCAAAAGTTTATTTTGGCTTTTGTTTCCTTTGCCTTTTGAGACATATCTTGAAAGAAGTTGCTGTGGCTGATATCGAAGAGGTTACTGCCTATGTTCTCCTCTAGGATTCTGATGGATTCCTGTCTCACTTTGAGGTCTTTTATCCATTTTGAGTTTATCTTTGTGTACAGTGTAAGAGAATGGTCGAGTTTAATTCTTCTACATATAGCTGTCTAGTTTTCCCAGCAGCGTTTATTGAAGAGACTGTCTTTTTTTCCACTGTATATTTTTTCCTGTTTTGTCGAAGATTAACTGACCATAGAGTTTAGGGTCCATATCTGGGCTCTCTACTCTGTTCCACTGGTCTATGTGTCTGTTTTTATGCCAGTACCATGCTGTCTTGGTGATCACAGCTTTGCAGTAAAGCTTGAAATCAGGTAACGTGATGCCCCCAGTTTTATTTTTGTTTTTCAACATTTCCTTAGCAATTCGGGGTCTCTTCTGGTTCCACACAAATTTTTGGATTATTTGCTCCAGCTCTTTGAAGAATACTGGTGGAATTTTGATTGGAATGGCATTAAAAGTATAGATTGCATCACTAGCCATCAGGGAGATTCAAATTAAAACCACATTGAGATATCACTTTACACCAGTTAGAATGGCCAAAATTAGCAAGACAGGAAACAAAATGTGTTGGAGGGGATGTGGAGAAAGGGGAACCCTCTTACACTGTTGGTGGGAATGCAAGTTGGTGCAGCCTCTTTGGAGAACAGTGTGGAGATTCCTCAAGAAATTAAAAATAGAGCTTCCCTATGACCCTGCAATTGTACTACTGGGTATTTACCCCAAAGATACAGATGTAGTGAAAAGAAGGGCCATCTGTACCCCAATGTTTATAGCAGCAATGGCCATGGTTGCCAAACTGTAGAAAGAACCAAGATGCCCTTCAACAGCCGAATGGATAAGGAAGATGTGGTCCATATACACTATGGAGTATTATGCCTCCATCAGAAAGGATGAATATACAACTTTTGTAGCAACATGGACGGGACTGGAAGAGATTATGCCGAGTGAAATAAGTCAAGCAGAGAGAGTCAAGTATCATATGGTTTCACTTATTTGTGGAGCATAACAAATAGCATGGAGGACATGGGGAGTTAGGAGAAGGCAGCTGGGGGAAATTGGAAGGGGAGGTGAACAATGAGAGAATATGGACTCTGAAAAACAATCTGAAGGGTTTGAAGAGGTGGGGGGGTGGGAGGTTGGGGGAGCCAGGGGGTGGGTATTAGGGCACAGACTGCATGGAGCACTGGGTGTGGTACAAAAACAATGAATACTGTTATGCTGAAAATAAATTTAAAAAAATGATTAAAGGTAAAAAAAAATAATGACAAACTAAATAATACTATGCATCAAGTTAAATGTTAGAATGTATGATACATTCTAACTCATATATATACTCATATATACACTCATATATACATTTACTGTGGCCATGCACAAACAAAATAAGCTCACATATTAATTCTGCAATTGTACTTTTGAGGAACTGACTCTGGAAATACTAAATGATGTGGTCATACCTCTAATGTCATGTCAGCAGTAGCAGCCATTAGGGAAGTCCAATTTTTAATATTTCCTGAGAACTTAGACTCTGCCAGTAATAAAGGTACAGTTCGATGTCCAAGGCCACATTCTAAGGTAACTTGAACCGACTCTACAACAACAGCACAATTTTCCTCTATTGATGGATGTTGAATGTCTTTGAAATTTTCTGTTATTTCTGTTGCCATGTCAACACCAAGAAACCAAGAGTTATAATCACTAATAGATTTGACACCCCAAAGATTTTCTGTTTCCTTAGATGTATCTTTGGATTCATCTTCTTTTGTCTTTGGCGACATAGCAGCCATGATTGTTACCACAGTATTCAGAATTATGGGTGAAATCTTTAAAAAAAGAAAGGGAAAAAATTTTAAGAATAAATTATTTCCCAGATGAGAAGAATATATAACACAAAAGTTTAAAAATGAATTAAAAATAAGTAAATATTAAATATATTACATTCATACCCAAGGAAAACAAAAGGAAATACACAAAATCATATGTCAAATTAACAAACCTCATAACAATGATTTCTGCCCAGGCTACTCTAGAATTAAGTAATTACTGTTATACATCAACTGTCAAAACGGGTGAAGTTAAATTGATCCACTCAGAATAAAACAGTGTTACGTGAACAGAAAAATGTCGAAGTGTAACTGAATTTTTCATTTTTCAAACAGCTACATTAACTAAGCCAAAGTGTATGATCCCCATCTAGGTATACATACATGGTTTTCATTTGTCTTACTGAAACAAAAAGCCTATGAATCACCAAGGATACCCTTACACTTAGCCAAATATCTGCAAATTCTACTTCTTATTATCTTCATATAGTATCTTTGCTCTCCTCCTCATTCCTATCACTGTGCCTTAGTTCTCCACTGATGTCTTCTAGGTCCGGTCAGCATCCCCATGGCTCACCCTCCACACATCCACCAGCATTATTTTTCTAAAACCCAAACCTGGGCATGCCTATGCCTAACATTTTCAGCTTCCCGTAACTTTAAGGATAAAGTTCAAACTTCTCTTTAGCTTAGGCCTTTGTGATCTGATGCCTAATCAATTCGCTAGCAAGGGTTTCCCAAAATGTGAATAATACTGGGTTAAATAAGTGGATTCCTATTTAGTTCAGTTCTCACAACCTCTACTTGTTTAATACACTAAAAAGATACGATTACATTACCAAAAGAAGGATTTGGTATGTACCTCTTCCCAAACTAACCTGTCAACTAAGTCCCTTTTTTGTCCTTGCCTTATTAATGTCACCTATAATTAGGGTTCCCAATCTTATAACTCCACCACACCTTTCTCTCCAGCCAGGTGGGATCACCCCTTCTAAGCCTATAAAGGGTTTTTTATACCTCTGCTTTTGTGCATATTGTCAGTTCTGACTTGATAACCCTCATCTTCCCTTTCCATCTAACCTTCATCAGATTTTCAAAACTTGATTCAAGTAGCCCCACTTCAAGGCAGCTTGTCCTGATGTCCTGGTCTGAGTTAAAGGCCCCTTGCCTGTGTTCCAAACAGCACCTTGTGCATGCCTCTAGCTCTGAAAGCTGGACTCACTGATTTACTTCTTTCTCTTACATAGGTCATTAAGTGTTTTGAAGGTAGGGACTATGTATTCCCAATGCCTTGTACAGAACATTTTTCATTCACAGTAAGAGCTCAAAACATGTTAGCTGAATAAACAAAGAAAATGAAAGATAATTCACCCAGTACCTTATCTATTGCCTTAGATTAAGTGCCTGCAAATTAAAGAACCCCACCCCCCATTTACTACTTTAAGTTTTTAAAAAAGTAAATCTGCTAACAAAACACAATCTAAAACTACCCGGTACTTTAAAATAGTGTTTAGCATGGTAATTCAAATGACATTAGTTTGAGCCTTGGTTTAATCACTATTGGCTATTTTATAGTAAAGCTACTATCAGAACCTCAATTTTGTGTCCTTTGAATAGAGAGAGAAATAGATTTTGGAAAGTATTCTTTAAGTTCCATTTCTAACCAATCATGAGGTCATACTTAAACAATACAAATGCCACTGGAGAAGAGAGGTTTTTTTTCAATATTTCCAATGTAAGAGATTTTAAAAAAGCAAATCCTAATAACTTATTTCTAGCATATATCTGTCATTATAAATATTTTATAAGACAAATAAAACATTTAATTACATAATTATTAAATTCAAATTATGCCTCAAATAAAAGCCTAAAAGTAACTTATGACAAATAATAGCAACTTCATTTTACCATCCCTCCTTCCCTTCTCTTTCTACCCTGTATCTGTTGTTCCCCAAACCCAATCTCCCCAACATATACACATGTAAATAGATAAAAACTATCCTGATCATTTGTAGATATTTAAAAAGTACTCTTTTTAAAAAGATAGAAATAAACATTTGCTTTAAAGAAAAATGTATTTTAACGTTAGTGGTATTTACTGTTTGAATATGTGATGTGACTAGCATAATGCTGTAGTTACAAGAGAGATCAAAAGATATTGTTAGAAAAATAAGAATTTTTACCCAAAAACATGATAGGCACTAACCTTAATTATAAATTCTTCAACCGTAATACTTATATTTTGTTTTCCTGAGGCCCACATACATTTTTCCATAAATAAAGAACAGGGCTGTAAGACCTAGAACAAATAAATGAAATTCATATTTTCTTACTAATAGATCTGCTATATATATATATGTGTATGTATATATATATACATACACATATAAAATACACACAAGAATATGTCTTACTTAACTTACTTTATCTTTAACTGTAACCTACTACTAAAAGCAAAAGGTAAGTTAAACTAGCTGAGAATTTCTTTTGAGGGCTCTTTTAAACTACGACAAATCTGTGAACATTGTAAAAAGACCTTAAACAGTTCTGATCAATTCCTCTATGTCAAATTCTCAAGTAATGATGCACACTTAATAGAAGTTTAAGATGTTTCATTTAATAGAAGTTTAAAATGTTTCATTTCACTAAAACATCTTTTAAATGATGCCCTCTGTAAAACATTTAAAATATCTATAAAAATGAGGTAAAGATTATGTTAAAGTCTTACATTCACAAAGAAGTATATAAGGAAATTAAACTGTTTTTTTCATTGTAATTTTTATGACCACTATATCACCTGAAACTTATTTTAAACAAGGAGTCCCCAGGGGCGCCTGGGTGGCTCAGTGGGTTAAAGCCTCTGCCTTTGGCTCAGGTCATGATCCCAGGGTCCTGGGATCAAGCCCCGCATCGCATCGGGCTCTCTGCTCAGCAGGGAGCCTGCTTCCTCCTCTCTGCCTGTCTCTCTGCCTGTCTCTCTGCCTATTTGTGATCTCTGTCTGTCAAATAAATAAATAAAATCTTAATAATAAATAAACAAACAAACAAACAAACAAGGAGTCCTGGTCACATCTTAAAAAAAGACTGGTAAAAGAGGTAACGAACAGTTTCCATATGATCAAGAAGAGGTCAGTCTTGAATATTGTCTAAGATTTTTTTTTTTTTTGCTTTTTTTGTATGAAGTACTCTTTTAATAGAATAATTGAAAATATAAAATCAGATATAAAAGTAAATATTTTAAATGAAATTAATATAACAATAAATTTCACATTTAAAATTTGATAAGTGTCATCAACACCAAAAGTCCAGAAACATGACATTAGAACATTACATTTATCATCAGTTAACTGCCTAGCACATACCTCTATAATACATTTTTCTATTTTTTTTGGCTACTTACTATTTTTTTTTGCCTCTTCATATTATGATGATTTCATTCATTTAAGGTTCTTATAAGAACAAATTTCAAATCTTCAAACCCAATGATGTATTAAAACTATAAAGCTTATATTTATATACATAGATCATTAAGAAAATAAACTGACCTTGCACCTGAATTGAATGAGGGAATTAGTGTTGCATAACTTCCATTTAAAAAAAATTAGGATGAGCTTTCTGTGACATACCAAATGCTAAAGAACGCTTCATGATAAAGTACAGACTAAGCCTAGCATTGCATTTCTTTATGTAAGCCTCTTTGCCCACAAATTTTAATTTAAAATAACACTGCAGTGAGTCAGATGACAATCCTCTTTAAGGTTAACTCCTCAATTTAATATTTATAAATTACTGGTGTGGCAATTAAGTTAATTAAAATCATATTTTTCAACAATAATGTGAACACATAACTGAAGTTAACTTTTAATACAGCAAAACACAATCTCTTTTAGTCACATGACTCCAATTGAATTTTCATTCTAAGCTTAAAGATTTTAATAATCCTTCATGCATTCATTCATTCATTCACTGGATATACTGTGGTAAACTAAACATAAGAAAGAGCTGAAAAGGAATGTTGATTTGTACTAAAATTCAAATACTGCTCAAAAGATGGCATAATGAAAAGAAAAGGAGTCTAAAGGTAGTTCCCAGTTCTGTCATTAGTAGCCATCGCTGAATCATTTAACATCTTTAGAACTCAAAATCCGTATCTGTAAAACCTCAAGTTTGTAGTAAATAATCTCTCAAGTCTTACAGAACTCTCATGTTCTAGGATTCTATAAATCCACTATTTCTGCCATTCTCAAGTGAAGCTTAGAATAAGCTAATTCTTACTGTGGTAATGTTTCTTCCTCTTTTTTCTCTGAGAAAAGGGCAAGCAAGGACTTTTAGATCTCTCACAGAAGCTTCCATCATCTGTTCAAGTTTGGATGTTGACAGAGAGAGGTTACACTGGAATGAGGCTGTCAGAGCAGGAGCATCAGCTTTTGTCAGATTGGCAACAAACACCACTTCCGGATCTGTGATCTTGGCCTTTAAAGTCATGTTTGGTCTTACAGAGTCATCTGAAGAAGGAAAAAAAAAGGAACCAAAAAAGTTGTAGTAAAATAGATCTTGTATATATTTTGTATACTCAATATATTGAGTATATGGTGTGTGTAAGTCACTAAGCTCTTTCTAATATCTTGCTATAATAGATATGGCAGAATTAACAATATTAATAGTTGATTAATACTAGTGATAAATGATCATTAACAAATGCTGATTTTGTGGGATAATGCAATCTGATTTCAGTCATAAGAAGATCATTACCACTTTGACCAACAAGAATAATCCTGTTTTGAAGTTGTTTTTGTCAGAATTAAGGTGAGTACATTATATGTACAAGTGTGTATTAGGTTATGTTGCAGGGACAAGGAGGGCAAAATAGGAAGAAGATAAGAGACTCTTTTTATATCAAAGCTGGCTTTTGACTTTACTATAAAATACACAGTGTCCTGCAATCTACAGTATAAGTATATTAAACATGTGTATGAACACAGAGATATCATATGTTATTATTGTTTAGGAAAGCTAAGTGGAAAAATCAAATTCTGACTTTGCCAATAAAAAGCATTTTCCAGTCTTGCTGAGTTATATATTAGAAAAACAAATGCCTCAACTTAGAGAATCATAATTTAACACAGAAAATCACTGGTCTACTTGGTAATGCTGGAATAAACAATTTATTGAACAGCAAGTGACTTCAGTACACATGAAGACCAGACATGTGCAAACACTCCACTGAGTTTAAGGTGTTTATAGTGCTGTCCAGAGGCAACATGCTGGCTGCTCCAATACCCCCACCCTCTGTTCCACTGTTCCACTGTTCTTCATTGTGCGATAACTCTTCAATATATTTTCTTTGAATAAAAGATTGCTCTTCTATAAAACAGGCTGCCAGGCAAAGACCCAGATTAACTCCCTCAATTTTGGGATAAGTAAAGAAATGTTAATGGCAGAGCTGGAATCAGAGCAGCAGTTTCCTAGCCCTTAATCCAAAATATATTTCTACTTTACCTCTCCTAAAAATTTATGCTTACTAAAGTTTTTCCAAAGAATATATTTAAATTGGAAAGAGCAATTTGAGTTTCTTAAATTGTCCATTCATCTTTCTTCTTATCTGTAATCTTTGTTAAAACATATGACAAGTTGTCATCTACGACAGATAAATTCTGCTAACCTTTCTCCATCTTGATTTTTGCTGTGGCCGTCTGTCGTAGTGGAATCTGTGCTTCTTTTGCCATATTTTCTGGATTCTGAGACACAGCTTTGATAAAGAAATCTGCTACTGTCATCAGAAACTCCACACTGGCACATACGTATAGCTTGTCAAGAACAGCATCAACGTGACTTCCAGTTTTGCTTTGGTTGTAACTTATATCAATCATAGAACTGTTGTCATCTTGGTCATTCTTTTTATCAATCATTCTAAAAAATATACACATTTATTATTTATTTCCTGCAAAAATAATTTAAAAGATGAAAAAATTGCCTAAACATCTTAACAATCTTTCTTTCACTTTTGAGTTTTTAATCTGAATAGAAAACAAGTCAATGTTAACCAGAGTCTAATTAGCTAATAAGCAACCAAGACATAGTCTCCTAATCTCCACAGCAAGATTCAGGATATTAATCTTTTACGGAATATTTTATAATTATAATGCAATGTCAGAAAAATAAATGAATGACTATTGAAAGGAATTTTGGCAATTAACAAAATGTATTAATGTGGTTCACAAAATTTAAAGGATAACCTCTTTATATTATTTTACAAAATAAAACCTCCCTGAACAAATTTTTCTCCAAATATTCTAATTAATTTGAGTCCAAAAATATTCAATCCAGTTCAAATCAGCCAATGTTTATCAAGTGGCTGCAATGCTAGGAAGCCAGTGTTTATCAATGCACACATGCTAGGAAGAGCAGGTTTCCAAACAGAGGATGGCCTTTATCATTCTTGCCTACACAACAGTGGACAGCCACCCCAAACATGAAATTTGCAAACTAGAAAAGCTGGTTGCATAACAGACTCTTTTCTCATTTATTCAACTCTAGGAAAAACAAAGGGCTCAGAAGTATCCAGTATGTATTCAATGGAGTCCCAGTATAGGGAGGATCATAGTTTTTCTCCAAAGAATATCAAGGACAAGAGTATTATGTTTCATTATTTGAGAGAGGAATAAAAATATAATTAGACTATTAAAGTTACATTATTTCCCACTTTATTGAAGTTTGATATAAGTTATTGATATAGGTTATTGAAGGTTGATATAAGTTAATGTTTTAAAACTGGGTTGTAAGGTGAAAATGCTAGGGATTCAATTTGTAGTAAAATTTTGAAAGAAATTTCAGAATATTATTTTAAAATATTTTTTTTTAGAGATTTTATTTATTTATTTGACAGACAGAGGTCAGGCAGAGAGACAGGCAGAGAGAGAGGGGGAAGCAGGCTCCCTGCCGAGCAGATAGCCTGATAAGGGGCTCAACCCCAGGACCTTGAGATCATGACCTGAGCCAAAGGAGAGGCTAGAACATTGTTTTAAAATATATAGACAGAACAGAGGTGTCTGGGTGGCTTAGTCAGTTAAGCATCTGCGTTCAGCTCAGGTCACGCTCTCAGAGTCCTGGGATTGAGCCCTGCATCTGGCTCCCTGCTCAGTGGAGAGTTGCTTCTCCCTCTGCTCCCTACCCCATTTGTGCTCATGCTCTCTCTCAAATAAATAAATAAATAAATCTTAAAAAAAATACACACACACACACACACATATAGACAAAATAAATAAGACAAAGATCTAAAACTTTCAGACATTAAAAAAAAATCCTGCCTACTGAGGATAATTTAGAAAAATATATTACCAACAAACCATCCCATGTGGACTTCATTATTAAAATTCTTACATTCTCTTAGTTACTGCTATTAAGGCAGTACTCCATTTTATTAGTAAATGTCCCTTTAATTCAAACTTCAAAGCAGTTGAATCTGGTATCAGCACTACTTCTCGATGCACTTCAAACTGAAGTATGACCAAAGACCTCTTTTGATAATCCCAAGCCTAGCAATCAGTGCCTGGTAACAATGCAAGGTGCAATGTCAACCTTACATAATGCACAGCAAATTCAGAGATGACAAACCTTGATGTTGCTCGCTCAATGCCTTCTCTGAGATCATCAAGGGTGCATGTCTTAAGTTTAAGGCTGACATTCATTGAGCCATCCTTAAACATCTTCCCTACAGAGGCCATAAGATGTAGTCTGAGTTCACCAAGCCGGAAATTGTCATTGTGAAATGAAAGTTTGGATTCCTGTGGCATATTTTCAAGCAAAAGAATCAATTATTTTTAAATAGTTTGCTTTTAAACACATTTCTTAACTCAGACGAAAGGCAAATCGATGAAACAAAATTTAAAAGTATGGGGAGTTAAAACAAGAATAAAACAGAATAATGTGTGTGTTTGTGAGTATATAGGTACATACAAAAAATATATGTGTGTGTGCAGGTATTCAATAATGATTAATATATTAAAATTTATCTCACAGTTTAATGTAAATAAAAATAATCAGGAAATATTTTTATTAATCAGTCTAACTTATAAATATTTAATGAGCTCTTCTGTAAAAAAAAAAAACCTGTGATAGTAACTATGTGGCTTATGAGAAGAACAAGATATAGTAGGTGAACTCAGTGAGCTTACACCCTAACAAATATAGAAAATAGAAATACATTATAAGAAACATCACAAGGAGATGCTATAAGTTGGAACTGATCAAAGGCTGACATGTAATCATTTATTTATTCATATTTAATCTTCCCACATGACACAAAGAATATTAAGTGATTAGGTAAAGAATACAAATAGCAAAAGCTCAGAGAGTCAAAGAGATCACTGCGGGCTGAGAAAAATTCATGAAGGTGAGAAGTGAATTAAGCCTCAGAGACTGGGTGAGATCAGATGGGCTGAGAGAAGGTAGAACACATTCTAGATGGGGAAGAAAACATGACTGAACAGTTCAAAGATGTTCTGAGGGGACAAGGTACAAGCTACATAGGCTTGAATATTCTAATTAAAGAATGGTAGGATATGTAAGTGATAAATGACTAAATTCTACTCCTGAAACCAATATTACACTACATGTTAACTAAGTAAAATTTAAATAAAAACTTAAAAAAAAGAAGAATGGTAGGGAATGAGGGCTGAAAATATAGGGGCCTAATTGAGGTCTCAAATCTTGAACCAAAGATTTAAATTTTCATTTACAGGAAAAAGGAACTCAACTTTTATTTAACTGTAACATACAATCTCCAAATTCTCTAGGTAAAGTCTGTACGCCCAGACTTTAAAAAAACAAACCCCCTCAAAAAAGAAAAAAACAACAACAAAACCAACCAACAAAAATCTCTTCCAGGAAATAAAGACTCTCAGTTATAACTGCTCACTCTAGATGATGGCACTGATGGAAGGGATATCGGTGATGTGCCATTCCTGGCACGCTGGTTCTAACTCTACATCTGCCACACTGCATGCAGACAGTACATCGATGGGTCAGGCGTTATTGACCTTATTATTGGCAAATTTAGAATGTAAGTTTTTAAAATGTAAATAATTCACAAACTTTGGGTCTATAATTATTAATAGAAATGACCTGTGACACAACTTTTGGTCACAATATATAGTTCCAGATGTAAACAAATTGGACCCACTGAATTTTTTTTAACATGGTAAAATTCAGATAGCATAATACTGAATGGTTTTTAGTAGAACTGGAAGTTGTAAATGGTTACATGAGACTCATTTAGGAAAATGAACTTGTGTCAATGTCTAGTATGGATAAAAGGAAAAAGAGCAATAAACATGGAAGCCATTGCAGTAGGGTGAATGAAGAAGTTTCAAATAAGTCAGCAGTGAGAAGTGACAGGAAAGAACAAAGAAAAAATGACAATACTCAGTGTACTGTACTCAGTGTACTCAGTGTATGAATGAAGATCAACAAAGAAAGAAGTAAAAAAAGATACCAACATTCTAAGGCTGGGAAACCAGTAGAATGACGGTACCTTGAGTGAAATAAAGAATACATTTAACCGTTCATTTTCCATTTGGCCATTTTCTGTTCTTTTCATAACATTAAACATTAGAAATGAAAGTTCTTCATTGCATAAATGGCAGATACTAGCTTAAGGCACAACAGTAATAATATATGAATATTGTATAACTTTGAGAAAATGGTATAAAATATAAGATAACAAATATTAACTATAGATATAACCAATGCAGATTGTGGTTATTATCATATGATGTATTTATTATGAGTATTATGACAACTGATCTAATAAAAATATTTATTGATGATACTGTCTACACAACAAAAAATAACTTCCTAAAATACCACTGGTACATTAATTACATCAAATCATGACAGGCACCTGGGTGGCTCAGTGGGTTGAGCCTCTGCCTTCAGCTCAGATCATGATCTCAGGGTCCTGGGATTGAGCCCCGCATTGAGCTCCCTGCTCAGCAGGTAGCCTGCTTCCCCCCCCCGCCGCCTCTACCTGCCTCTCTGCCTACTTGTGATCTCTGTCAAATAAATAAACAAAATTTAAAAAAAATTATGGCACTAGATCTTGGTTCTTCAATCCACTAATAAGTATCTTTCATACATATCTATTACATGTAATATTAATTCAACAGAAACATAATTAATGCTTATATATATCTTGGATAATCATGAATTTTAAAAGAATCCTCTCATGTTGGGGCGACTGGGTGGCTCAGTCATTAGGCGTCTGTCTTCGGCTTGGGTCATGATCCCGGGGTCTTGGGATAGAGCCCCACATCAGGCTCCCTGATCAGCCGGAAGCCTGCTTCTCCCTCTCCCACTCCCTGCTTGTGTTCCCTCTCTCACTGTGTCTTTCTCTGTCAAATAAATAAAATCTTTAAAAAAGAAAGAAAGAAAGAATTCTCTAATATTCCAAAGCTACTCTTGAATTATTCTCCTTAGTTATATATATACATATATAGCTATGTAATAAAATTACACATGTAATTAATTACTTACATATAAAATCTCACATATAAAATTCCTCTACTAGAGATGATCTAAGTGGTTTCAGTGCTGATGTTACTTGGAAAGAAGTAAAACCTTTTTCCTTAGCTGAGTAAGATTAGAAATATTAGAAATAACAAAGTGAAGATATGGCAAGACTAATGTATATTCTATAGGCCAAATAGAATGTAATAGACATTAATTTTTTAAATAGTCAAATCAAAAACTGCCAGTATTCTAAAAGTAAGTATCAAGAGCTAAAGGTTTTTTCTGAATAAAGACATTTAGTACATACCTGGTTGATATCATTATTATAAAGGACAATGGAAAGAGACTCAAAGTGAAAGTCAAATTGGAGAGTGACACTTTGGTCCATAGAAAGCTTTGAGTCTGGCAAATCTTGTTCTGACGGTTCAAACATAAGTATGAAAATTAAAAAGCTTTAAGAAGGTACAGTATTTTATACTTATTTAAAAAGCTAAATAATAAGTTATTATTCTAAACATGTATCATACTTTCCAGGATTCTTTAAACCGTATTACAAGACAATTAATTTAAATAGCAATGATGTATTCTATATGTTCAGTACAGGGCAGAATGATGAGGGCAGGCCATCTATATTTTTTAAAGAACAAAAAGAGGGGATCTTATAGAGTATCAAGACAACATTTTTTAAAAAGCCCCCCAGAGTGAGACTGCTCATCACAGTTTACAATTAACACAGCATTTAACTTAAATGGTTATAAGCCAGTGTCAAGAAATTATGAAGTTGGGGGCGCAGAAAAACAAAATACTTTGTCCTTGAACAGACAACTAGACAGTAACCTCTGCTAGTATAGTGCAATTCTCACTATCTTTAATTACCTATACCACCCAACTCATTACCTTGATAAGAACAGAATATAATTCAATAGCAGAGTCAAAGAGAGCTCAAACACAATATGGGGCAGGGAGCTTTTGGAATTCTGAGGTAAAAGAGATTTCAAGAAGTAATTTTGTCCATTCCCTCATTAATGGGCAAAAACTTTTTAGACAGCAAGATTAAGAATAGATACTGCTTTCAACCACTCTTACAAAGTCATTTGATCATCTCTTTTGGGGATTGATTCTATTCTTTGTTCATTTATAGGGAAGTGCTCTTACAAGATGCTGGAAGAGCAAACATTGCATAACTTTAACCACATAAAGGCAGAAGCATTTCCAAGTTGGAAAACACTCGGGTTTTTTTTTTCCTGAAAGTAATTCACATTCCAATTTTCACTGCTTTCATCTGAATTCACAAGTTCTCCCAAGGATCACATTAACCATATAGCCAGAACCAGATACACAAATTGACCACTGTTGAACATAATGAGATCATTAATCACATAAAGCCTGCCTGCTATTTTTATTCCTCTTACATAGCTCCTGTCTAACCATAGCAACAGCCTGCTTATCTAGCATTTATCCATACTATGGCATAAACCCAATCTTGGGAGAAGGTGCTGAGCTCACTGAGCTCATGTCGCACTCATTACTATCCACCTCAAACAAAACCTTTTGTGCACACTGCTCTAGTCATTTATTTTGTGACAGACACATAAAAACTCAAAACACACTGGGCCAAACTATAGGAGAAGCAATATTAATGGTATTATTAATTGGCAGTTTTATCTATTACTTTCTGAAATATTAGCTGATAATCTGAGCATTATAAAAGCAGAGCAGTCTGGGGACATTTATTAAGAAGGACAAGGGGGACTTCACCTCTTGCCAGCCATGGAAATTTTAACCTAATATTTACAAGTCTAATAAAACATATGATGTTCACGTCAATGACTTTAAATGATGAAAAAACAGTAGAAGTATGTTTTACATGACTGTTCTGAGCAAGAAGGATACTTTTACTTTATAAAAGTTATCTTTTAAAAATGAATTTAGAAGGCTCAGTGCTTATAAAAGATTCCATTCTAATAATCTGGAAAATTCCCTTATGTATGTGACTACATCATTCACTGATAAAGCCAGATAAGCAAAGTTGTTTTTATACAGCTTCATTATGAGCCTGCCATCTGAGTAGGATACCAAGATTCTTTTCTATTTTGGGGGGACCTTACTATCCTGCTTGCCTACTTTGCTATTTCTCAAGGTCTACCACCTCGGTGGCTCTTGAATTCAACAAATTCATGTTTTACAAGTAAAGGGCAAACATGCATCCTGCAGACAAAAGGTGGCCTCTCCCCATACAGAAGACAATGAGCATACCTCCTTTCCTTGGGAGCTCCAAGCAGCCCCAGACCCTGTACCAGCCAATTCTCCACAGTAAACACTACTATACTGAATCAGTTCATACCACACTACACTAGACAACTAAAAAGACCACTAAACATAAATATGGCATTAACATTAATTTTTCTCCATGATCAAAGCAAAAATCTTCATCAATTTGTACCTTTGAGGTGGTCAGGCCCACCCAGAACATCTTTTCTTACTCTTACAGCCTCTTGGGTAGACTGTGTAGGGCTTGGCTGTGAAGAAGCTTCTCCAAGATTTTCCAGCAAAATTTTCATTAAAACTGTTAAGTCATCTTCACTGAGAGCAACCTAGAAAGCAATAATAAGTTGTTGTTAATATAAAGGAATAAAAACACAGAATATCATATTCATGTTTTAATTTACAGTTCCTCAAATTCAATGTCCATCTGAACAACAACAAAAAAGAAGTTGGAGCAGTAAATACAGGAGAGAGCTATTTCATCTTATATACTATGAGACACTCCTCATGTGTGTGGACATACTTCTGTCTGAACCCATGCCCAAGGCCCTGCATCCATCATCACTCTTTTTGCCTTGTCTGTTCCTATCTTTCTTGTATGTTCCTGGGCCTGTGTTTCTCTCCACTCTCCCTATCTCCTCATCTCCATTCTGCCTCTCTCTTCTGGCCCAGCAGCAGCTCCACTTCACTTCCATCCAAACTCAGTACAAGAAGAGAGCTGTTCAGTTTCTAACCCCCAGCAAGAAGTAAAAAGATTCTCTCTTGCAATGCAGCTTATTCCCTGTGTTGTGTGTGTATGTATGTATGTATGTATGTATGTGTGTGTGTATATCTATCCATATATATATATATATATATATATATATATATATATAGACATACCTAAGAATAATCAAGAATAATGTCACTTAGAAGAGTAACTAATACATCTATGACTAATTTTTAAAAACCAAAGTACAGAGCAGGAAAGGAATATCTAATTCATCTTTTACCTTTATAAAAGAGGATATGTGACAAGAAAAAAGAAGAGAAAAGAGAGAGAGAAAGATAGAAAGGATGGAAAGAAGAGAGGGAGGGAGGAATATCAACAGCTTTTGAATCAGGCAGCTCTGTATCAACACTGCCACTTACAGGCTCAGCCAAGTTTCTTAGCCTCCTTAACTCAGATTTCTCAATTGATTAATTGATTGATTTAGACAGAGAGAGAGAGAGAGAGATCACAAGTAGGCAGAGAGGCAGGCAGAGAGAGAGAGGGAAGCAGGCTCCATGCTGAGCAGAGAGCCTGATGCAGGTTTTGATCCCAGGACCCTGAGATCATGAACTGAGCGGAAGGCAGAGGCTTAACCCACTGAGCCACCCAGGCACCCCATGGATTCTCAATCTTTAAAAGAGAAATATGAACCACCCGGGTGGCTCTGTTGCTTGAGCATCCAACTCTTAATATCGATTCAGGTTGTGGTCAGAGTCCTGAGATCCAACAAACCTTGCACTGTTCCCCAAATTAGACCCTTATTGACAGAAAACTGCCTGATTGCCAGCCTAAATGAAAACAGGGAGATATTTTAGCATGAGATAATGACCAAGGATTTCTTCTTTGCCCCAAGCCCCAGTCCTAGGAGAAGAGATGTCACTTTAACTCCCTAGAACTTTTTTGTATATTCATTCCCAAGTGTGATATCAACCAAGATATTACAACTGCCTGAAAAGGAGTTAACTTCACCACCTTCTCGGCTTTACTGTGGTTGAAAAGAACAACTGAATCAAATACTTAAACTGACCCTTTAGTAAGTCTGAAGGACAATTTGAGAGACAACCCCACAGTGAAGCTGATCTACCTAAAACAACTCACTGATGTCACCTACCTGATACCCTTTCTTAGCTGCACTCCAGACCCAGGAAAAGTAGACTCATACCAGTGAGGGGGTGTTCTAAGAGGCCTGGATTGCTGACACATTAGGCAGTGGAAACTACCCACTATGGCTATATTCTTGATTAAATAGGGGTCGTTGTAGTTAAAGTGATGATCACACTTTGATGTTAAACTGATGGATTTTTTACTATTTTTCTTGTTTCTTTTGAAATACTTCCAGCATAAAGGAAAAGTAGACAGAATAAAATAATCCTCCCTGGCGTACCTATCATCTCGCTTTGTCAAATCTTACAAGTTGCTATATTTCATTTAGATCTTGTTTCCCCATTATAGACAAGGTTGAAGCCCCATGTTTACTTCTATGAGACCTATTACCTCTATGTTCCTTTTCAGAGAAAGATACTACCCTGAATTACAGAATTATTCTTCCCATGAATGCTTTCTTACACTTACCACCACTGGATTCCCTATAAATAATATATAGCACTGTCCATTATCTTGCTTGTTGTACAATTCAAAATAACATAAAATTGTACTATCATTTTGCAACTCAATTTTTTCCTAAACATTTTTATGTTTAGGATATAGCCATTTTGTTTCAAATAGTTTTAGCTCACTCACATTATCTGCTTTATAATATCCACTGTATGAATATGTCATCGTTTGGTCCACATTCTCCTACTGAGAGGACATACAGGTTTTACTCTTGCTTTCAGCAAACCTATAGCCACATTATCTTTGAAAGCAAGGGGAAAAGGTCCAATACTAGACCTGGGATCTAATCTCTTAACAACAAGGAGGAAGTTAAAAGAGGAGTCACATACTCTGCAAAAGAGAAGTCTTAATGACTACTCTTAATAGACACTCTTCCATATACTGTATCCAATCATAATACACAAAGGACCTTTCATCCCTACAGCAAACTTCAATTTTAACTTCTTCCCTAGAAGAACTTGCTCCTTTGTCCCTTTCTGTTTTATCTAGATCTAACTCTGAAGTAATCACAGGTATTAAAAATAACTAAATTTTTATTTATTATACTCTCTGTTTAGTTACTTTCTCTCCTCCCTTATCCCCTACTGTTTGGCTTAATTGTTCCACTCAAAGACACAAAAGGACCATAGGATTCCTATACCTCCATAACTTTCTTTGACCAGTATTTCTCCCTGTGAGCCAACACATGACCTACTAACTACTCTATTACAAATATTTCTACACTAATATGCTTACCAAATATACATCGTCATCTATTTAAAATGACCACTTTTCTAACTAAAAGAGTGCTTATGTACATTAAAAATACTCCTAAGTAGGGGGTGGGGAATGGGACATCTGGATGTTAAGTGACTGACTCTCGATTTCAGCTTAGGTAATGATCTCAAGGTCATAGGATTAAGCCCCATGTCAGGTTCCATACTCAGCATGGAGTCTGCTTGTCTCTCCCCCTCTCCCAGCTTGTGCTCTCTCTCTCTAATTAAAAAATCTTTTAAAAAATACTCCTAAGGTGTTTTGAATGTGATATCTAAATATTACTTTATACTGTCTTAACATTCAACTGCCTAAAACTTCAATAGAACTTTCCAAAATTACTAATAGTATTTTCAGTAGACTTCAATGGGTTTTATCTCAGACTTATTGCTGGGTTTACCAGATATGTGACTGAAGTGAAATAAAGAAAAGTATGAGAATTAGGATGATCTCATTTTCAGTTAATAAAATATTCTTTCTTCACTTTAAAAAAAAAGATTTATTTATTTGAGAGAGAGAGACAGACAGCAAAGCAGGAGGAGCAGAGGGAGAGAGAAACTCAAGCAGATTCCATACCTGCGCCAAGTGAGGCACTCAATGCAGGACTAGATCTCATAGCCCTGAGATCAGACCTGAGCCAAAACCAACAGCTGGATGCCCAACCAACCACACCACCCAGGAGCCCTGGCTTCATCATTTCTGATGTACGCTAGAATGGCACTGTGGTCAATAATAAAAGCCTACCTAGCAATTTTCATATACTGTATACATACACTTACCAACATAGGTTTTAGTTTTCCTTTTATCTCCATCCCTGGAATTTGCACATACCATGCTGCTGCTAAATTTCGCTGTATGGACAAAAGCATGTTGACTGGTTTTAAAATTTCAATTTCATGTTGTGGCAAGCCAGCCTGCAAAATAGTTCTGAAAGATAAACAAGAATTTATTTTATATTTTTGAAATTTACATTTTAAAATGAAGACTATCATATTGTGTAAGTTTCCAGTTTTCCTAGATACTGAAGGTTGCTATCAGAATTCCTTAACACATGCTTCTTTTCACAAATCAATGCAAATCAGAATAAATCAAGAGCTTTCTAAAATAAAACCTATGTAATGTTGATTTCAAAGATAGAAAATATGATTATTACACTATTTGCTACTTTCACAAAGACTGTTTAAATATTAGCAACTAGGGCAGTGTCATGCAGACAAATGTTAACATCCACCTAAACTTGGAGGACAAAGAAAGTCTACTTAATCCTTAGTTTTGTGTTATTGGTATTTCTCCAAACTCAAAGGGAAAAACTCACCAAACTTACACATTAAACAAACATATGGTAATAGTCATTTTGAGCATGACTGCCAACAACCATTTTTACAATGAAATGAGTATTCTTGTCATTCAACAGACCTAACACTTTCCCATTTGGATTCAATAATCCTTTAGGTATCACATTGAGAATTCCCAAATGTGACAATGTTTGGAAAGGAAAAAAAAAAATCTTAACTTTTATTACATTTTATTACATCTATAGAAAATAGTTATATGCCAAGTGAAAAATAAAAATAAATCTAAAGTAAGTGTTATTTAGTAAATTTTAATTTTATAATAGGAAATTTTTATAAAATGGAGAAAATCACATTATAAATGCCCAATGTAGTAAGACAAAACAGAGATTCTATGAGGTGCACTAGTATTACCACTGACCAAAAACCAATGGTCGTGGTTTTATAATTATGAAAAATAAGGAAAGAGAACCACAGACCACGAGAGTATTTTATCCCTAGCAAAGATTTTATGAGAATTCTATTTCTAGCACTAGTATACAAATGAATTATATAGTTATACCTGGACAACTTCAATTGCGTTAGCTCAATGTTCATCTTGTCAATGACTGGAGGAAGAGAATAATGTTCCATAGGAACTAAGCTAAATTTGTTTTCAACTCTGATTAAACCCAGATCTGCTACAACAGCATTTGGTGATACTGAAGACTGAGGAATGATAATAACTGGAGCTTTCAAGTTAATATCCATCAAAAGGCGGAAACTCTTTTGAGCCAAGTCTTTCATGCTGGAAGCAGCTCTTTCTGCAGCCTGGGCTGTAGCTGAGCTCAAAGCTTCTTTGGCAGTTTGGAAATTGTTCAGGAAGTTCTGTTGGAAGAGACTGATATTTAGATTTCTTTAAAATAAATCAGAACTAACTTTAAAAAGCACTTACTTTGAAAAGCAAAACTAAATAAAATAATTAAAAGATATGCTATTTGTGATTGTATATATGGAGAGTTTAAGTCTAGAAAGATATACTCCGAGATATTAACAACTGTCACTTCTCATGGTTTAGGTAGAAATCCATGACTTACAAGCCTTGAATAATAGTCCCGCAAAGAGGCACAGACAGATTAAAACTCTTTAGCCCATGATAGCCACACCAAAATAATTAAAAGAAAATAATTTTATGGCCTTGTTGATCACAATTATAATCAAAAGTTCTAAATTCCAATACTAGTCCTTCTTGAAAAAAAAAAAAAACTAGATACCTTTAAGGGTATTTCATAAAACACTGAAAATGCCTACATTAATACACCAAAAAAGCACTTTTAAATTATATACCTATGGAAATGTGAAAGAATGGTTAACAATGATAATAAAAAAATTCATTTGGTTATCCATCACGAAAAGGATTTCCTTCACTGTAATATTCTGTTCAGCATCTGAGTGTTCATCACACAGTCCTATTAGTAAATATTTTGACTAAGTTCAAATGTATAGGCAAAAATATTTAGGTCTCAATGAAAAATAAACACATTTAAAAATAAACTTACCAAAAGAGACATGAAGAATTTATGAACATAAACAATTTGGATACAACCCACTTTGAGACTAAGTTTCCCGTCTACTTTAGACATATCAGCATAGGCATTTCCTTCTGTAGCATCTGGATAAAGAGTCATTTGGAACCTAAAAACTTCATCTCCCAAAATAGAGACAGCCTAAAAGTATTAAATTAACTGGTTATTATAAGAAAAAAGCTGCATTATAAACAAGTTTCCTTATTAAAAAATCCTTGATATATGAAGAAGCACCATTTAAATTAAATCCTCAATAAATTGTTAAAAACATTTTACTTAACAAAACTTTTTCCTACTTCTACAAAAATTATTTTAATCAATGGAAATATCAATCACTTAAATGGCCAGACATAACTTACGAATCACCTAGTCTACACATAATGTGAAAGCACATAACCATATTCATGGTCAATCCTTAACAAACTGCCTGACACATAACAACTAATGGATATATAATGAAATGAATAAAGGCATCTCAAACATAAAAATCAAAACTAAGTTTTGGGTTTTTTTTTTTTTTTAAGATTTTATTTGTCAAAGAGAGAGAGTGAGAGAGTGTGCAGGAACAGGAGGGAGGAGCAGTGGGGGAGGGAGCCCGATACAGGACTGGATCCCAGGGACCCTGGGATCATGACCTTAGCCGAAGGCAGACACTTAACCATCTAAGCCACCCAGGCATCCCAAAAGTAAATTTCAATACAGAAATTATTTTTCTGAAAGCATTTTTTGATGTTTATTTTTTAGTTTCTATTAATCTGTACATTCTAATTTTTGTGAAATAATTTTTAAATTTTTGAGGCATAATTTGCATATAATAAAATGCACTCATTTTCTACATAAATACATTGACAAATTTTGACAAATTTACACCACCCATGTAAATACCACCAAAACAAGATATAGAACATCCCATCAGCCCAAAAAGTTCCTATGAGCCCCTCCCCTTCAGCTAATTTCTGACCCTCCCCCCAAACCAGATCCAAACAACAACTGATCTGCTTTCTCTTACTAAATTAGTCTTTCCTAGAGCTTCAGTAAGTGGAATTATAGGATATGTTCTCTTCTGTGTCTTCCTTTTCTCATTAAGTGTTATGTTGAGATTCACTCCCATTACACGTTTCACTATTTTTTTTTCTTTTTTATAGCTGAGTACTATTCTACTGTTTGGATATATCACAGTTTGTTTATCCATTCTTCTCTGGATAGGTATTTGGACTGTTTCAGTTTGGGGTTATAATTAGAAACTTGTTATGAGTGTTCACTTTCAGATTTCCATGGACATATGTCTTCATTTCCTTGGGGAAAGGCACAGGACTGGAATTGTTGAGTTATATGCTAAATATATATTGGGTTCTCTAAGAAGCTTGAAACTATTTTCCAAGGAGATTATATAATTGTACATTGCCACCATAATAAAAATTCCAGTTGCTCCAATCTATGCCAATAGTTGGTATTGTCAATTTTTTTAATGTAGCCATTGAAATGGGTATGTATCTCCTTGTGGCTTTAATTTGCATTTACCTAATGACTAGTGTTTTTTAATATCTTTAATGTGCTTAATGACCATTCATAATCTGTTTGTATGATCTATCTTCTAACACTTTCCCAACTTTTCATGGGATAATGACATCTTATTTTGGAGCATAGCTGGTTTTTCTTTTTCTTTTTTTTTTTTTTTATTGAAGTAGAGCTGACAAAATATTTTGTTTCACATGTACAACATAGTGATTCGATTGGCATACATTGCAAACTACTCACTAGAGTAAATCTAGTTACCACCTATCACCATACAAAGTTCATACAGTATCATTGATTGTATGCCCCATGCTGTACTTTACGTCCCTATGACATATTTATTTTAAAACTGGACGTGTGTACCTTTTGACCCCCTTCACTTATTTCATCTCCCCAATACCTTCTCTTCTGAAAACCAGTATTCTATTTACTATGAGCCTGAGGGTGTTTTTTTTGCTTGGTTTTGTTTTGGTTTTTAGTTTCTGCTTATAAATTAAATCATACCATATTTATCCTTCTCTGACTTCTGTCATTTAACATAATTCCCCCTAGTTCTATCCATATTGTCACAGATGGCAAGATTCCATTCTTTTTTACGGCTGAGTAATATTCTATTTTGTGTGTGTGTGTGTGTGTGTGTGTGTGTGTGTGTGTGTATCAATCACATCTTCTTTATCCATTCATCTACTGATGGACACTTACGGTTGTTTCCACACCTGGGTTATTGTAAATAATGCCACAATAAATACAGAGGTGATGTATCTTTTCAACTTAGTTTTGTTTTGTTTTTTTCAGATAGATACTCAGAAGTGGAATCATTGCTGGATCATATGAAAGTTCTACTGTTAATAAACAACACCTCCATATTGTTTTCCATGGTGGCTATACCAATTTATATTCTCACCAATAGGGCATGAGAGTTCCCTTTTCTCCACATCTACACCAATACTCGTTATTTCTTGTTTATTTGATAAAAGTCATTCTGACAGATGTAAGGTGGTATTTCATTACACTTTTGATTTGCATTTCCCTGGTGATTAGTGATGTTGAGCATCTTTCACATGCCTGTTATCTACCCGTATGTCTTCTTTGCAAAAATGCCTATTTAGGTCCTTTGCTCATTTTTTTAACCAGATTGTTTGGTTTTTTGATTACTGAGTTTGTATGAGTTCTTTACATATTTTAGATAGTAACTGTTTGTCAGATACACAATTTGCAAAATCTTTTCCCGTTCAGTATCTGCTTTTTTGATATGTTGATGGCTTCCTTTGCTATACAGCTTTTTAGTGTTATGTGGTCACATTTTAAAAATTTCGCTTTTGTTGTTCTTGCCTTTGGAGTCAGAGCTAAGAAAACATCTTAGCTAAGACCAATGTCAAGGACCTTGCCATGTATGTTTTCTTCTAGGAGTATTAGATTCAGGTCTTAAATTCAAGTCTTTCATTCATTTTGAATTAAATTGTTTATATGGTATAAAGATAGTAGTCCAGTTTCATGCTTTTATATGTAGCTATCCCATTTTATTGACAGTCTCTTACATGTAGCTGTTCAACACATTTACTGAAAAGACTATCCTTTCCCCATTGTATATTCTTGCCTCCTTTGTTGAAAATTAATTGACCATATGTACATGGGTCTATTTTTGGACTTTCTAGTCTGTTCCACTGATCTATGGGTCTGTTTTAATGCCAATACCATACTGTTTTGATTACTATAGCTTTGCAGAATAGTTTGAAATCAGGGAGTATGAGATCTCTGGCTTTGTTCCTTCTGAAGATCATTTTGGTTGTTTGGAGGTCTTTTGTGTTTTCATACAAATTTTTAGAATTGTTCTAGTTCTACAAAAGATGCCACTGGAATTTTAATATGAATTGCACAGTCTGTAGAATTCTTTGAGTAGTATGGACAATTTAACAATATAAATTTTAGAAGCATGAAATATGTTTCTACTTATCTGTGTCTTCTTCAATTTCTTTCAACAATGTTTTACAGTTTTCAGTGTACAGGTCTTTCACCTACTTGGTTAAATTTATTCCTAGGCATTTTTTCCCCAAGATATTTTGTTCTTTGTGATGCACCTGTAAATGGGATTGTTTTCCTAAATTCTCTGATAGTTCATTAATACTGTATAGAAATGTAACAGATTTTTTATGTTAATTTTGTACCCTGCAACTTTACTGAATTCATTTATTAGCTCTAACAGCTTTTTGGAGTCTCACTTCCCTTGTGGTTTGATGGCTTCCTTTAGCGTTCTACTCATATTTCTTTCTTATTTTCTTTTGTGCATTTACTATAAGTTTCGCTTGGTGGTTACCCTTAGGTTCACATAAAACATCCCATGTAGATAACAGCCTGTTTGGTTGACAGACATTTAAATTTGAATACATTCCCAAACTCCACATTTTTACTGTCCCCCTCCAATATTATATTTTTCATGTCACATTTTATACCTTATACTTTGTATCCATAAAATAATTATTGTAACCATAGCTATTTTTACTACTGTTGTCTATTAACTTTTTTTTAAGATTTTATTTATTTATTTAACAGACAGAGATCACAAGTAGGCAGAGAGAGAGAGGATGGGAGGCTCCCTACTGAGCAGAGAGCCTGATGCAGGGTTTGATCCCAGGACCCTGGGATCATGACCTGAGCCGAAGGAAGAGGCTTTAACCCACTGAGCCAACCAGGCACCCAGTTGTCTGTTAACTTTCATTCTAGCTTTAATTAGTGGTTAATCCACTTTTTACTATATAATTACTTTTTCTAGTAAGATTTCTATGCTCTCTTGTTATTAGTTAGTGCTACTTCTTTTCAGCTGAAAAAAGTCCCTTTAACATTCTTGTAATCCCAATTAATCGTTACAAGTTCTTTAGCTTTGTTTGTCTGAAAAATTTTTTCTCTCTCCTTCTATTCCAAATGATAACCTTGCCAGGTAGAGTATTCTTAGTTGAAAGTTTTTTCCTTTCAGTTCTTTGAATATGTCATGCCATTTTCTGGCTTGGCAAAGTTTTGGCTAAAAATCTGCTGACTGCCTTATGTGGTTTTCCTTGCACTTTAACAAGTTCTTTTTCTCTTGCAGCTTTTAAGATCCTCTTTAATTTTTGACAATTTAATTAAAATGTGTTTTAGTGTTGCACTCTTTGGGTTCATCTTATTTGGAATTTTCTGATAGTCCCTTTCCCAGTTTAAGCAAATTTTCAGCCATTATTTCTTCAAATGGACTTTCTGTCCCTTTCTCTCTTCTCCTTTGGGGATTGCTATAAGGTGGATATTATTCTATTTCACGTTGTCTCATAGGTCCCTTAAGTTATCATCTCTTTTTTTTTAATTCTTTTTTTATTCTGCTGCTCTGTGTGTGTAAATTTCATTGTTTTGTCTACCAGCTCACTGATCTGTTCTGCTTCATTCAGTCTGTTGCTGAGCCCTGGTATATATGCTGGTATATTTTTTAAATTCATTTATTGTATTCTTGGGCTCTATGACTTCTATCTGGTACTTTCATATATTTTATATATTCTTGTTGAAGTTCCTATTCTAGTCATCCCCTCTTCTGCTGGGTTTGGTGAGCATCATTATGACCATTACTTTGAGCTCTTTATCAGCAAAACGACTTATCTTTGATCCATGGAAGGGTTTTTTTTGTTTTTTTTTTTTTTGAGGTTTGCCTTTGTCTTCATTTGAATACATTCCTCTGCTTCCTCATTTTTTCTGATTCTCTGTGTTTGTTTCTGTGTATTAGGTGAAAGAGCTACCTGTCCCATTGAAGGAATGGTCTTGAACAAGACATGACCAATGAAGCCCAGAAGCACAATCCCACCTAGACACCAGAGTCGGGCACTCCAGGGGCATCTCCTGTGTATGCTAAGGGTGCCTGCAAGCTATGACAGCAAGACTACATCTCTGCCTCTCCTACTCATTTCGATGTGGCCCTTTTATCTTCTGTTGTGGAGGTGCTACTCGTCTAGTTTTCAAGACCTTTTCAGAGAAAATTATCTCACTTGTAGCTCTAGAATTGTTATGGCTATAGGGGAGGGTAGTTCAAGATCTTCCTACCCTGCCATCTTGAACAGCCTCCTTTTCCTGAAACGTATTTTTTAATTACCTTTTTGTGAATGGACAGCAAGTCAACATTTGTAATTACTATGTCCTTAAGTCTGGCAAACATGTCAGTCTGCTTTGGCTTCACAGAAATAGAGGCATCCATTCCTACAGGAAACATTTACAAACTTTTCACCCAATCCAAGCGAACCAATTCAGCGGTATTTAATCAAGTTAAAAAATATACTACCAAGATAGATAATGAATAAAATTACTATTACACATATTAAATACATACATACATACATATAGTTCTATGTATGAGATGCCTAATAAAGGTTACAATATCTTTAACTGTTACAGGTGTTTCATACATAAAAGTGGAAATTAAAGACAAAAGAAATTGAATTTCAAAGAGAATCACAGGTCTCCAAACAAATAACCTATGCATTGACAAGATCACAAGTGGTCATAGAGAAAGACACACACTGTTTCTTCAACAGCCATCTCACAAGCATTTATTATGAAAACTAGTGCTTTGATAATTGAGCATAAATGAATATAATTTGATGGATATTCATTCTATAATAAATATTTAAAATATAATCTTTCTCTCCAAAATATTTTGGTTATTCTCATAATTTCTGAAGGCATAATGATTTCTAAAATAGCTCCTCAGTAAAAGAGAATACCTATAGCTAAGAACCACTAATAAGCTCAACTTATTACCATGCCACTCACGAAATAGTTAGTTTAATATTTGTTGAACAGTACTTATTTTTAAACCTTTTCTCAAGTGCTTACATGTACCACTTTTCTAAATATATGTAAATGTACATATAATCCTACAAATAATTATTATAACTATCACAGCAATCCCATAAATAATTATTACAACTACCTCCATAGGGAACTAAGATGCAGAAAGGTTAAGTTTCTCAAGGTCAGCTAATAAATATTAGCTTGAATCAAAACTTGAATCTTGGCAGATTGGTAAAGAATCCATGGTATAATATGAACCTATCCTTTTATCAAGCTGTTGATGAGTAACGCTTACAAAATTTCTTTAGGTACTTCTAGCCTGATGCTCTATATGTACAAAAGACAAGGGAAATAAACACAGTTACATTTTCTTTATTTAGTGAGGTGTTGTAAATATTAATTCCTCAGTTTAAATTGTTATATGATTCTGAAAATATAAAAGGAACATAAGCAATCAAGCCTTAGATTTATTCTAAAATTTGAAAAATACATTAGAAATGTTTCATGTTAGCTGTGAATCATAAGAAAGTCACATCTAACATTTCCAATTACACCTTTGAAAAGTTTGTGCAAGTTTTCAATATAAGCAAACAAAACAATGACTCCTAAGAAATCTACCATACACAAGCTTACTCTTGCTGGAGGGTCTATGTAAAGAAAGAGAACTACCTTCACCAAGGAATATCTTTACTTACCATGTATTCTAATATCTGCAATGTTACACTTTTGATCACAGACAAAGATATTAAATGCATTTAATTCAGCTATAACCTTTAAATCAAACACATCATCTTGAGAAGTACTGCCAGATACTGAAAAATAATAGAAAACTGGTGATTAGCAAAGTACAAAGATGAAACAACAGACTAGATAATGTAAAATTCACAAAAAGTACATTATGAACTATGAAGAATCAAAAAGGCTTCTATTAAGATAACATATAATATGGATTTTGACCCAATTTTCAAATGCCAATCAGAAACTAGCATATCCCCCTCCAACTTAAGAATAAAGGCAACCTTTACTAGCACCTTGGAAGTACAATTTGCTAGATGGAAAATTCCCTATAATTTTTCTTGTGGAAAAAAAGATTCAGGTCTATGAGACATAAATATAAAGGGCTAAGTTAAAAAAATACAAAAAAATTTATAGTGTGTGTGTGTGTAAGAATCACAATCAAAGGATTCCCTTTATCTACTTTGGTCCAGGTCTTAACTGATAAATTTAGTGTTTATTTTTCTAGAGATCTGTCTGGCCTGAGGGAAACAGACCTTTTCCTGCAATACTGTAAAAGCACAGGACATCAGTCCTTAATCATCTTAATGATAACAGTGACTTTTTTTCCTTTAAGATGTAAATCAAACCATAAAAACATAATCAAACCATTAAAATCAACTATACAGCATAACTGGAAGACTGTTTCTTTGGATTAATAATTTTTGTAGTTTATTGTGAACTTAAACATCACTCTTTCATTTATTCAACTGTGTGTGAATGTGTATGTATATATGCATGTTATATAAAGAAGCATTTCCAGATATTAAGATAGCAAGTACATTAAAGACAACAATAAAACTCTTTAACTCTAATTTATAGTGAAAGTATTGCTCTGATCCCTGGTTAAAAAAAAATCTGATCCTTATATCAGATCTAATATTACTAAGAGTTTTATGCTTTAAAGATGCCAGTAATACAGATGTCACTCAAATAGGTAATGGTCTGAAAATTAAATTATTAGATGTTAGATATTCATATCATGTAATACAAAAGAAAAATAATTTAAATGACATTGGCTTAAAAACAGGTGCATGTTCACTCAGCTTGACATCATATCTAATTCATAGCACAAGTCATATGCTTGAGGAACATGTGTCCATAGCTGTGTGTGATTTAAACTCAGTTTTGGTTAGAAACTGAAGTGAGTCTGTCTCTTCCATGATCTTCTTCCTTTTGCGCCCTGCAAAACATTTTAAATCACTGAGCACCAGGTAGGTTTCCATGACTGACAGAAATGGGACTTTGTACTATGCATAACAGTATTCATATTCTAATTTCTTCCGTTCTTACTTGCACTGAAGTGAAGGCTGGAGAGACATCAATGCAAAGTATGTACTTTATTTTCCATAAAAGACAGGCAGTGAAATCAAATACAAATACATGATTCATTTAAAAAATTTATTTTAAATCCCTCACAAAATTATCCTATCCCTACCACAGGGATAAAATTTGCTTTCTTTTGAAACTAACTTAATTTGTCAGAGCAGCTGTCATATTAAGGGTTAAATATTTGTCTTAGTTTGAAAATATAAGTTATTATATGATTATTAAAAGTTCAGAAAGAAAGTATTAGACCATGACTCAAAAGTAAATACCAGCTTTGACAACGATACTTCTGGACTCCCCAACAAGTGGTTTCAGCTCAGATTCTTTCTCAGAAGAGGAAGGTTCAGAGGATGGAACAGCAGATGATAAAAAATCCATGAAGGACAGTAAAGCTTCCAAATGAAGTACTAAGTCTAAGGATGAAAATGAAACCTAAGATAATGAACAATTAGAAAGACAGATTTCAGACCTGGTGACATTTTTATGTTAAGCTTCAACAAATACAAATAAGTATATGTTGGAGAATAGTTCATTGAAGAAAAGATCAATTAAGGTCCTTTTTTTTTTTTTTAAAAGAACTCATTCTTACAATGTTAACTCAACCACACAATAAATCAACACTCTGCCCCCTCTCATGTCCAACTCTAACTCTGACCTTAATTGGTGGGTTTTAAGAAAAAATGTGGGAAGTATTAACAGGCCTTAGGCCAATCACATTTCAGATGGGTCCAAGACGGACTATATAAGCTTAAATGTATTGTAAGCAATATCTGTACTGAGCCATACTTTTAGCTTCATGCTTAATTTTATTCTAATCCTAAAGCCAATATATAATTCAAATGTTTAATACTTTCATCAGCACTAGGCCAAATAATCATGTATAAAATTCCCTTAAAAAGTATATTATTTGTTGCTAAGGATGTGGAGAAAGAGGAAGGTTATAAACCTAGATTTAATCATTAATGTAACATTGCCTTATATATAGTAAATTAGAAAATATTTACCTTAAGTCTCTGTTTTGTATTGTCATGAATGGTTTTAAATTCTGGTCCATCACTGTCTGCCTAGAAACAGCAGAAGATTAAACCACTGGGTTGAAAACATTAAGAATTCAAACATTAAAAAAAATACATATACCTATATATGTGTATATATATATTTATATATGTATTTAGTGAGATGTCATAAAAATTAATTTATATATATTATACATAATGTATATATTTAGTATATATACACATACACACTCACATACATAGATATATACATGTACATACATATATATGCTTATATATATATATTCTCTTCTTTTCAAAGTATGCTATGAAAACACCAAAAACATATTTCTTAACAGCAAAGAGGCATGTGCCAAAAAACTGAAGGATTTCTCATCTTTCACAATATAGAAGCAAAAACTCAAATTCCTTATCCTACTTAGGAGTAAATGCTAAAGGTAGAGGAAAATGCTAGCAAATCTAGATTAAAACAAAAAAGTTGATTACCACAGAACTTTGTACACACTCAATCAACATTATAAGGTAATTCACAAGGTTATTGTTGGATGCTTGCATAACTCACTACAATCAATGGGCTTTAGAATGAAAAATATTAGGGGGGAAATTGAAATATTGAAATATTAAATATGGGAGAATTACATAACTTCATACATTCAGATATTAAAGAATCCTAGGAAGAAACCAGGTACCTTTGTCAGTGACATTTTCAGCAGGGGCTCCTTAGTTACATTAGAAGAGTTAATAATGTGAAGTGGCTCTCCAGCAGAGTCTAAAAATAAAAAACACAGGGCAGCTCCTGTAAGTATCCCAAACATTTCAAATGTATTTTAAAACGGAATTTTACTGTATACTAATCATACTTCAATAAAACTGACTTTGACAAAAAAAAAAAGAAACTTTGAAAAACATTAAAAACTTTGGAAAAAAAAAAAAAGTCCCCAAACCCAGCACCAGTCAATTATAACTTTTGTAACATTTGTACTACTGGTATTATTCATTTGAATAAATCAGAAAGAATATACTGAAGTTTAAAGCTATGAAATACATAAACTAGGAATTATTCTTAATATGTTTACTTTACTTAAAGTTATTTCATGGAGTTCCTATAAACTTTAAACATCCATAGCAACTTTAAAAGTTGGCTTAATGCATGTTAGAAAGTGGATTTGAATGTATTGTACTTCTTGCTAAATATAGATATACATATTTAGATATATTCTTACTTTATGGTAACTACCTAGATAATACATTTTTAAATTACAAGTTCCTTTTCATCAAGGTAGTAAATTTAATTAACTAAGTAACTATGGTGACATGAATAAAGGTGTTTACTATTGACAAGAAGGTAGTGATCACTGCCTATAACATGAATAATTTATACAGACTATACTCCACACTCACCAGTGAACTCCAAGCATCGCATACTAATTTTTTTTAGATAAGCCTTGGCAGTCAGGTCATAGGGTTTAACTTGAGCTTTCATTCCAAGCTGCAGGATATTCAGTTCATGTAAAGGCCTTCCTTTCTTTTCTGCTTTTTTCATCAAAGTAATCACAACCTAGAAAAGACCCAGTATTACCACAAACAATTCCACTAATATCTGATGAAGCTAAGTCAACAATTTCATAACTGTCCAGAGCAATATAATAAAAAAATTCACACAATGTAAAGATGTGTAATACTATTTGTGCCTGGAAAATTTCCTAGTGTTATTAGAAGGTACTTTTATTTAAATTATTTTTAAGGGTTGTATTTATTTATTTAACAGAGAGAGAGAGAGAGCACAAGCAGGGGGAGCAGGAGAGGGAGAAGCAGGCTCCCCGCCGAGCAGGTATATTTACTTGTTCAGACTTCTGAAACACTGCCACTATATTCTAGTGATTGTCAAGGTAAAATTTGAAAAAAAAACAAAGTAGTTCTGCCTAGAACCAGGAGTTCTATTCTGATGGACAGCCTTTCATCTGGAAGTCTATATCATAAACGGTCAAGCTTTATACTAATCCTAAGGTAAGATTTCTCAGGCTTGACACCATTGACATTTTTGGCTGGATAATTTTTTGTAGCGAGGGAGCAGACCTGTGCACTGTAGGATGTTTAGTGGTAACACTGGTCTCTCATACTTGTCAGCAGCTCCTTCTTCCCAGATAGTGACAACCAAAAATGTCTTCAGACAGTGTCAAGTATTGGCCTTGGGGAATGCAAATTGTTTCCCCTAATTTCCATGTCCTCAGGGAATAATATTTATTACAAATGATATTAAAAGCAGCTTATGGGTTTTCTATGCACATATGTTAATGAAGCCCATTTGCAAACAGAATGATTCCTCTGTCAATGTTTTAATTATTAAAGCTTATGTATCTTCAGTAACTCTAATATTAACCAGAAAAACAGTAAAGTTTTAAGATGAAAGAAATCAGCTGCAAAGCATATATTTCAGATAAGAAAAGTAGAACCCATTTGTTTTAAAGTTTATTATTTTTAACTCAGAGGAAGAACATAGCCTCTCCTATTAATGATGAAGGGATTTTGCAGGAAGTTCTTACAAGTCCCTTTATCTACTGTACTTCCTCATATACTCACACCTTAACCCTGCCCGAGCCCCTTTCCTGATCCCTGACTCTACTTACTCTTCCTTAAAGGTTCATCTCAAATGTCACTTCCTCCAGAAAATCTTCCCTGACACTCTGAGCCTGCTTAGATGCCCCCTCCTTACTATCACAGACACAAGCTCCTTAGGTACATTTTTAATGGGAGCACTTCCAAAATTTTAATTGTTTTCTTGTTAGAAATCAGAGTCTTTGACTTTTAATTTTGTATCCTCAGCACTTAGCACATGCAATGAATACTAATGTGTGAATACAAAAGAGGAAAATCCATTTAATATTTCCTCAAAGATCTGCAGATGGAAAGCAGATAGTGGTAATACAACACTTAAAAAATGTAGATATACCGTGTTTTGTTCTATCAAGGGTTTCTAAAATTTGCAGAGGATTTCTGTCACTACTTCTTTTTCCTGACTTTCTTATATGGAATCCAAAGCAAGCTACACCCCAAGTGTCCTATAATCATTTAGAAAGCATGTTACAGGACATGTTACCATGTTCTCTGTGAAATATTGTATACCTCAAATAGAGCTCATCTTTCATAAACCTCAAATTTAGTACAAACTGCACTGCTACATATAAATTATTAATAGCCTATGTTAAGATTTTTTCATGCATATCAATAATCTATAAGTTTTAGTAGAGGTAATTCCAATTATCTATTAATTATTCACTTTACAGAAACAGATGAAAATTACACACCTCTTTTATTTCAAAATTCAGCAGCACATTAATGATGTCTATAGATCTCATTTCTTCCACTCCAGCTGTTAAAGTAACTTGTGAAGCATGTACATCTTGTTTTGCTGTAGAGGTTTCAAGTGGCCCTAAAGATTTAAAAGAAATTCTTTCACTTCTACCCACACATTTTTTCCACAAATACTAATTGAGGACATGGAGGAGTACTCTGGACCTGTGTAAGCACTGAAAATCTACAAATCAGTAATGCATAGCTCCAGCCCTTAGAAAGCTTATGGTTTAGTAGAAGAGACATATAACTCAAATACAAACAAACAAAAGAAGTGGGCCATGCCTGGTCACATTAAGTAGACAAATGTTAATAAACTATAGAATACTACAGAAAATACAGAACACGAAGTTGTTATGGGGAGGTCAAGAAAGGTTTAATAAGGGAGTTATCATTCAGGTAGAGCATAAGTATCTCCTCACACAGAGAAGACATTCAAGAATAAGGTTAAGAGATTGTGGGGAAATTGTAAATAGCACATCATGATAGATTTTGGAAACAGAGTTTGATACGCTTAAATCATGAGGAGGATAACAAGAGTTAAGGCTAGAAAAGAAAAAAATGGGAGGGATGGTTACAATCTCTTCTACCATACAAAAAAGCAAAAAGAAAGCTATATGAAACTGATATTGTTGTGCTAAAATCCACATACTCAGAAATGCAATAAAATTGCTTTCTAAACTGTAATTGAGAAAACTAATAATAGCTATTACTTGCTAAGTGCTTACCTCTGTGCTGGTCACTATGCTAAGGGCTGTATATGGATTGTCTCACTTCATTCTTTTATCAACCCTTCAGAATAAAAACTTTACTGTCCTCATTTCACAGATGAACAAATTGAGGTTCAAAGAGATTCAGGACATTGCCCAACATCAAAGAGATGGCAAATGGTAGAGTCCAAACTCCTCAGTTTCACGATTGCCTTTACTCTCAACTAACCTTCAATAACATTACATTAGTTACTAATATTATTGGAATTAACGTTATCTATGATCACTAACACAAGAATCCTATACCATAAACTGTACCAGAAAACCATATTGAAAACCACTGCTGTCAATTATTAACTCTGAGAAAGAAACACACAGGGTGAGGTTTCTTAACTATCACCTTATTCCAGCACTCTTCCAGAGTGTGATCCAGGGGAAATAATTTTAGCAAATATTTTGCTTTTACAAAATAATTCCTGGAATAGGCAAAGATTCTTAAATAAGAAATAAAAAGCACTAAACACTTTCAAAAATGATATACTGGAATTCATTACAATTAAGGAATTCTACTCATAAAAGACCCATTAAGAATGAAAAGCAAATCATAGGGGTATGATATATCTATGCCTATATCAACACAAACACATACAATACACACAACCAACAATGGGCTCATATCCAGAATGAACAAAAAACTCCAATATATCACTAAGAAAAAAAAACTCAATAAAAATAATGGTCAATAGACTTCAATGGTCAGGTCATTGAAAAGGATATCCAAATGGCCAGCCTATGAAAAGGTGTCAGTTTCATTAGTAATCAGGGAATAAATAAGAACCACAAAAATACTACTGCATATCAGCCAGGATGGCTAATTTTAAATTACTGACAATACCAAAGACCAGGGATAATGTGAAACAACTAGTAGTCTCATACATTGCTGGTAAATTGGTACAACCATTCAGAAAATCATTTGGTATAATATGGCATTAAGTTACTGCAGCTAAATGTAAGCTAACAAATAAGCCTAACCTGTGAAGCTTAGCTATAAAACCAAAAGAAGACAGTACATAAATATAACAAAAGATATGTATAATAACATCTTCATAGCATCTTTATTCTAGACGGTCAAAAAATGGAAACAACCCAAATGCTTTCCATCAAAGGTAGAATGGATAAAATAAATACTAATGCATTCGGATGTTGAATATGCACAGGATTGTTATATGTAAACAATGAATCTTGGAACACTACATCAAAAACTAATGATGTATTGTATGGTGACTAACATAACACAATAAAATACACAAACAAACAAACGAATGAATGAAAGAACTACAGCTACACACAACAACTCGGAGCAATCTCCCAAACAAAATAATGACTGAAAGAAGCGGAAAACCAAAGAGTACATTCTGTATGACTCCATTTATGTGAAATTCAAGAACAGGCAAAACTAATCTACCTGTGGTATTACAAATAAGGATGCCAGGTAATTCTGGGTGGATTTGAGGGCGGGTGGGTGTTTGGTACTGATTAAGAAGGGGCATAGGGAGCCCTTCTGGGGCAAGCTGGAAATGTTCTATGTATTAACCATGGTGATTACTAGCTATCTGGTATAGCTATACATAAAAATTCAATGAACTGTACACTTAAGATATATGGTCTTTATTACTGTTTGAGCTCTGTAATACAGTAAAAAAATTTTTTAAATAATAAAAATATAGTGAGATACCATTTTTCATTTATCAATTTAGCAAAAATTTTAATATAGAAAAACAAGCTGGTGGGAGTACAAAATTACTACAAGTTCTAAGGGGAGCAATTGGCAAGATGTGTCAAAAATGTTCAATCAAGTTAATTAAATTCATTAACTTAACATACATTAAGTTAATAAAAATTAAGAACCCTTTAATCAAGTAGTCCTGGTGTTTCCCCTACAGATACATGTGCACTTGTAAAAGTGTATGGACAAGGATATTCAATGCAATGTGGTAAGAGTGAAAGACTGAAAACAATCTGGAATGCCCATCTATACAGACTTGCTAAATAAATTATAATACTTCAAGAGAATTTAATCTAGGAAGCCATTAGAAAGAATGAAACAGATCTACACATAATATATTTACAGATATAGAATGGACACCAAGATAAACTGTTATTTGAAAGAAAAAAGGAAAGTGCAGAAATACATACACATATACACATTTATAGGATAGTGCCATTTGGTTGAAAAAATGGACTATATGTCTGTGTGTATGTAACATACATATATAAAGCAGTTAGGTCTGGTAGTTACTTTGCCTTAAGTCAAAAGGCCATTGCAACTAATAAATTCTCTAAGTTTTTACTGCAGTATAATTTTTCAGTATTTTCTTTGCTGAGGGCTAATTTATCAAATATTTCAATTCTTAAAGATATTTTACCATAAAACCTAATTTAAAAATCAGATTAAGTATGCTACCATAGCCTGCTGCCAACTTTGAATGTTTTTATTTGTATATATGCAATTTCAATAATTATTCCAGGAATCCACCAGATTTAAAATGCTTCTTTATGGTTCCTAACTTAATACAACTTGGAAAAAGTTCTGAACCTATAAATGATCATTGCCATAACTAAATAGAGTCCATCAGCACTAACTACAGTTTTATGCAATATTTATTCAACAAATAAACATCTTCTGTTTTCATGGTAATACAAATCACAATTTTTAAGTATATATTTGCTTATGTCATTTTTATTGTCTGTCTCCCCTGCTATATTGTAAAATAAATAGCTATGTGGATTATGCTACCTACTGTCAGTCTCTTACCTGTCTTCTGTACTCCTGGTTTCATTTTATTTAAGTCTTCAGTAGCCTCACCAAGATTTTCTGCTAGTATTCTAAATAAAAGATTAAGATCTTCTTGATTGAGATTAACCTGTGCAATATCATTAAAAGAAAAGATAAAGACATTTCATTTTAAAATGAAACAATTTTAGGGGTGTCTGGTTGGCTCAGTTGGTTAAGTGCCTGCCTTTGGCTCAGGTCATTATCCCAGGGTCCTGAAATGGAGCCCCATATCAGGCTCCCCTCTCGGCAGGAAGCCTGCTTCTCCCTCTCCCTCTGTCTGCCGCTCCCCCTGCTTGTGTGCACTCTCTTTCTCTCTATCAAATAAGTAAATAAAATCTTTCTTAAAAATTCCTTTAGGGTGCCTGGGTGGCTCAGTTCATGATCCCAGGGTTCTGGGATCAAGTCCTGAATCAGGCTCTCTGCTCAGCAGGGATTCTGCTTCTCCCTCTTCCTTTACCCCTCGCCCCTGCTCATCCTCTCTCTTTCTCAAATAAATAAAATCCTTTTTAAATATTCCTTTAAAAATAGATAAAATGAAACAATTTTAAAATAGAAAATAAATTACAATTTATAAGACATTGAAGAAAGAATTATATAAAAATTATATATTCACGAGGCACTCAAGTATTTTACTACTTCTTTCATTTTTAAATTTTTGGTTTCACAGATAATAAAATGGAGGAAAAAATGTGATTTATAAATCTGTATTAGTTCCATCTACTTAACTTATATAAATTATAGTGAAAGATGATGATTAAAGAGATCATATAATTTTTAAAAAGTAACAAATTCAGAAAAAAATGAAAATTCTACATTTTTTTAAAATAACAACTCCAATGAAATAAAAAGGCTGTCTTTAATATGAAAAGCAAGTTTTTCCCTCAATGCTATGGGGATACTAAAATTAAAAGTATGGGTATAGAACATATAAAATGGGATGCAATATACTAATAATTTATACAGAGATCTCTGCTATTGTGTACATACAGCAAATTTAAAAATTAAACAATGAAGAGGGGTCCAAGATGGTGGCATAGGAAGATTCTGAACTCACCTCCCATGTACACATTAAATCTACAACTACATATGGATCATTCTTCTCTGAGAAAGACCTGAATCCTGATGAAGTGCTCCTCAAAGCAAAAGATAAAAGGATCACACTGAGGTGAGCTGGAGAGGCAGGGAGACATGGTCTCCCAAAAAAGCCTAGACTCCCAGTCTTGTATCACTCCAAAGAGAAGGATTTCACCAGACAGGCACTTCTCATGGAAGAGTGAAGAGTTGTGATCTGCACCAAAGCGAGAAGCCCCCGGAATGTCTGGCTTGGAAAATCAACAGGGTTGACCTCCAGGGGTCCCAAACTGAGATTCCCCTCTTAAAGGGTTTGTCCCAAGTCCAATGAAAAAACAGCAGTTTGAAAAACACCTAGACTATATTTGAGGGAAATTCACTTGCTGATTTGGGGGCAATGGCTGGAGGAGCAGGAGACATTTGAAATACTCATGGGAGACTGACATGCTAGCAGATGCCCTTGTTGTACTCTCAATATAGCCCGCTGGCATGACAGGAGAGCTCAGACAGGGCAGCCTCCCAGAGCCTTGCTGGCATGAGTGAGGGAGCAGTCACAACACCTGCTGAGGCTGGAGTGCACTCGCAATTGCAGTACTCCCTTGCAACCTGCCTGGGCTAGAGAGCAAAACTGTGCTGGAGTTCTCCCACTTCGAGCTAATGTTTGCAAATGCAGGCAGTCATGACACACCCATGGCTGGAGCTGGTGAGCTGTCCTGGCATTTTCCCACCCCCAGCCTAAAGTCAGTACACAGACAAACAAGGCACTAGACTGTTTTGCTGCTGAAGCTCATGGGCACACACAGTCAAGACATTTTCCCATTGCCTTTCTGAAGCCAGTGAGCATGCTCTGCAACCGGCACTCACAGGTGTCTTCCTAAAGCCAGCAGGATTATGCAATCCACAGAGGGAACACCCACGATCTCCTGGCCCTCCCAGCCAAGAGGACTGGTGTTCCAGAGCTCCACAGAACCGTATGATCAGAAAGACAGTTCTTGGCAAGTTACCACCCCCAGGGCAATGCACAGACAGCAGACTAAAGCACATCCTCAGTCTGTGAAAAAGACCTAGTCACTCAACCTTGATCATCAGCCTACGGGACAGACTTTCAGATTTCCCACACATCTAGAGACCAAAGAGGAGCTTTCAGGGTATGAAAGCAAGGAGACACCACCCTTGCACATCCTTGTGGCCTCATTACAGCTAGACAAGACTTCCCAGAAAGGAGTTCATATACTCATTTACACACCAAAGCAATACACCAATTTCTTCAGTTGTTGCTCAATGGACACATCCAGATCTTCTAATCTAGTCTCGAGCCCAGCAGAGATTATGACTGCAGTCCCATAGGACTGTATATGTTTGCATATTTTAAAAGCTGTTGCCTGAGGGTCTGACTTCCAATAAGTCTGAAACTGACAGATCCTGGTATGCTCTAAATAATGGGGGCATAACAATAATAAGTCAGGTGGTTTCGACAACCACAAAAGTTCAAGAGACAACCACAAGCTATGGTAAGGCTGAAAGAGAATAATCATCACCCAAACCAAACCATTCATTCAAGACTGAAAAAAGCAGTTGCTTCACCTAATAAACAGGAACAAACACAGAAAGTCACACAAAATGAGGAAACAAATATTTTCAAACCTCAGAAAGACAAACCTCAGAAAAAACACCTCAATGGTATGGAGATAAGCAATCTACGTGATAAAGAATTGAAGTTATGATCATAAAGGTACTCACTGAACTCAGAAGATAAACACAGTGAAAACTTCAACAAGGAAATATAAAATATAAGAAAGTACCAAACAAAAGTCAGAGAACTAAAGATACAAAAACTGGGAATTGAAAAATACACCGGGGGGGGGGGGGGTCAGCAGCAGACTAGATAAAGGAGAGCACATCAGTAAACAGTGAACAGGAAGATAAAGAACAGAACTCAGAGTAACAACATTTAAAAAAATTTTTAAAAATGAAGCTATCTTAAGGGACTTTTGGGACAATAATAAATAGAAGAACATTAACATTATAGAGGTCTCAGAAAAGGAGAGGAAAGAGGCAGACAAGTTTTTGAAGAAATAATGCCTGAAATCTTCCCTAACTTAGGGAAGGAAACAGACATCCAGGTCCAGGAAGCCCAGAGAGTGCCAAAAAAGATGAACCCAAGGAGCACTATACTAAGACAGACTATAATTAAAATGTCAAAAATAAAAGATAAAGAGAGAATCTTAAAATCAGCAAGACAAAAGCAACTTGTTTTTTTTTTTTTTTTAAAGATTTTATTTATTTATTTATTTGACACAGAGAGATCACAAGTAGACAGAGAGGCAGGCAGAGATAGAGGCGGAAGCAGGCTCCCCGCCGAGCAGAGAGCCCGATGCGGGACTCGATCCCACGACCCTGAGATCATGACCTGAGCCGAAGGCAGCGGCTTAACCCACTGAGCCACCCAGGCGCCCCCAAAAGCAACTTGTTAAGTTCAAGGGAAACCCCATAAGTCTATTGGCAAATTTCTTGGAAAAAACTTTATAAGTCAAAGGAGTAGCATGACATATTCAAAGTACTAAAAAAAATTTCAACCAAGAACACTCTACCCAGCAAGTTTATCATTCAAGTAGAAGGAGAGAAAAAATGTTTCTCAAACAAGCAAAAGTTAAAAGAGTTCATAACCACTAAACCAGTCTTACAAGAATTCTAAAAAAGGACTTAAGATGAAAAGAAATGGCACTAATTAATAAAGAGAAAACATATGAAAGCAAAAATCTCATTGGAAAAGGTAAATATGTAGTAAAGGTAGTGGATTAATCACTTATAAAACTACAAACAATGTTAAACAACAAAAGCAGTAAAAATAAAACATGTAAAAAGGGACATCAAAAACAAAGTCTGTAGGGGGTAGGAAGAGTTTTGGATGTGTTCAAATTTAAGTGCTACATGTAAAAGAATGAAATTGGACCATTTTCTTGGATGGACGAAAGCCTTAAATGTGAGACCTGAAACCATAAAGGTCCTAAAAAAAAAAAAAAATGTGTTAAGCTCCTTAACATTAGTCTTAAAGATTTTTCCTTAGCTCTGACCCTAAAGACAAGGGCAACAAAAGGAAAACTAACCAATTGGAACTATATCAACCAAAAAGTTCCTTCATAGATAAAGAAACCATTATTGAAATGAAAAGGTAATTGAATGGGAAAAGATATTTGCACATCATATATCTGATTAGCAGTTAATATCCAAAATATATAAAGAACTCATACAACTCAGTAATAAAAAAAAAACAATCTGGGGCACCTGGGTGGCTCAGTGGGTTAAAGCCTCGGCTCGGGTCATGATCCCAGGGTCCTGGGATCGAGTCCCGTATCGGGCTCTCTGCTCAGCAGAAAGCCTGCTTCCCTTCCTCTCTCTGCCTGCCTCGCTCCCTACTAGTGGTCTCTGTCAAATAAATGAATAAAATATTTTTTAAAAAATCTGGTTAAAAAATGAACAAAGGATCTGAATAGACATTCTTCCAAGAGACACAGAAATGACCAACAAATACATGAAAAGATGCTCAACATCACTGCTCATCAGGAAAATGAAATCAAAACCACATTTAGATATCACCTCACACCGCTCAGAATAGCTATTACCCAAAAGACAAGAAACAACTAGTACTGGCAAGGATGTGGAGAAAAGGGAACCCACAAGCCCTATTGACAGGAATGAAAACTGGGACAGCCACTATGGAAAACAGTATGGAGGTTCCTAAAAAAAAAAAAAAAAATACAACAGAATGACCATGTGATCCAGCAATTCCACTACTGCTTATCTATCCAAAGAAAACATTTAGGCCTAATGATATAAGTCAGAGAAAGACAAATACAGCATGGTTTTACTTATATGTAAAATTTAAAAAACAAAACAAAAACCAGGGTCATAGATACAGAAAACAGATTAGCGGTTCCCAGAGGCAAAGGGGAACTGGGGTATGAAATGGGTGAAAGGGATTAATAAGTGAAAACTTCCATTATAATTTAATGTCATGAGGATGTGATATACAGTATGGAAAATATATTCAATAATACGATATTAACTTTGTAAGATGACAGATGATAAAAGACTTACTATGGTAACAATTTTGCAATGTATATAAATGTTGAATCACTTTGTTATACACCCAAAACTAACACTGTATATCAATTGTACATATATACATACATACATATATAAATGTTAAGTAACACTTAACTGAAGATTAAATTCTGCTAAATAATAAACATCTTTTTGGACAATATCTCATTGAAAATTTTTGTATGCCAATCAGAAAATATTTCACATATTATATTGATTTATAATAAGAAAGTCTCCAGAATCTAAAATTTGAATAATGACTTTTTTCACTCATATACTTACATTCATTGACTCAAGATGTCCTTTAATTTCTACAACAGGCACTTTGTGATACCAAGATGCAGCTAGATTCCGATTTACAGAAAATTCCAAGTTAATTGGTTGCAAGAGCTGAATATCAGGATGGGAGATGCCTGGCTGGATCACCGTCCTGATTAAAAATATAATTGATATATATACATAAACATAGAAGGGAAATGCAGCCTATCATTAAAAAGACATAAAATCAAAAGTTGCTGCTCTAAACAGTGATTTGAAACAGTGCTATTTAAATATTTTCTAATCTCAATAGTTCACTTTAAGGACAGATATATAATCAGCCACTAAGAAAACCTTCTTCAAACAGTAGGTCACACAGGGATTAAATTTTAAAAAGAAATTCATATTGTTGAATATATGGGGGAATCATCAAATACAGCTGTACAAGGACTGGATTTGTATTGTACTGAATATATGTATATATTGTATACATGTATACATGCATTGATACAGAGATTTTTTGAAAAATGACAAGATGAACAGTTAGCATTTTCTAAAGAGTTTGAAAAAGCTCTTCTCTAGAATTATTTTCTGGACATGCCTTATAATTTTCCTTTTTTATTCAGGATAATTAAATCTCCTTGGATGGGGTAGAAAATGATTTTAAAATGTATTATATAGAGACTTTCATGTTCATCTGGTAGGAGCTCTACAGATACATCATTACTTACAGAGATACTTACAAAAATATACAAGCTCAATTAAATCATGAGGAATCACTCAGACAAAACCATACTGAGACATTCCATGAAATAACTAGACTGTACTCTTCAAAACTGTCATCATCATAAAAGACTAAGAAAGACTGAAGAACTATTCCAGAGCAAGTACCTATCAGTATAAAAATCCCCCTCAATATTATGGGATACTGCCATACGTGATCCTGGACCAAGGGGAAAATTACTATAATGGACACTACTGGAACAACTGGCAAAATTTGAATATTGACTGCTTATTAGATATTACTGACAGATCAGTGTTAAATTTCCAGAATTTGAAAATTGCAACATGGATATATAAGAGGATGTATGTTCTTGTTCTGAGGAGACACATGCTAAAGCATTTAGAGCAAAGGGCTAAGACGTCTAGACTCAAAAGGTTCAGCAAAAAATGTTAAACTTCCAGTTATAAAATAAATTGAGTTCTGGGGATGCAATGTACAGCAAGGTGACCAGCTAATAACACTGTATTGTATATTTAAAAGCTTCTAAGAGAGTAGATCTTAAAAGATCATCACAAGAAAAAGAATTTTAACTGTGTGCTGATGAATGTTAACTAGACTTATGGTGGTGATCATTTCACAATATATACAAACACTGAATCATGTTATACACATGAAACTAAGAAAATATATAAATTTCATCTCAATGGGAAAAATTAAAAAGATGTTTTAAATGATAATAATATTCATAGAGTTAAAGCAAAAGTAAACAACTGATGAACCTAGGTGAAGGACTGTAAGTCTGTCCATGGTAATATTTCTGGAATTTTTCTGTAAGCTTGAAATTTTTCAAAATAAAAAGCTGATTAAAAAATAAACTATTCAGGGGCCCTTGGGTGGCCAGTCCGTTAATATCTGCCTTCTGCTCAGGTCATGATCCTGGGGTCCTGGGATAAAGCCCCACATCATTGGGCACCCTGCTGAGCAAGGAGCCCGCTTCTCCCTCTTGCCAACCCCTGCTCATGCTTTCTCTTGCTATCACTCGCTCTCTCATAAATAGATAAATCTTTTTTAAAAACGAATAAATAAATAAACTATCTGTGCAACAGAACCGCTGTCGGTATGAATTTCGAAGTACACAAAATGTCATGGAAAATGCTAAATAATACTTAAATCCATAATTATTGCAATAGAATATACCTAGAGAGCTTGAGCTTTGTTAGCTGCACATCCATTCTATCAATTACTGGAGGGCTTAAATAGTCTTCCCCAGACACCAGACTAAACTGATTTTGAACTCTGATTAGCCCAAGATCAACCACTACTGCATTAGTGGAAATGGAAGACTGTGGGATGACTATAACTGGTGCTTTCAGATCAATTCTGATAGAAACGCGAAAACTCCTCTGGGCAAGATCTTTCACACTTCTGGCAGCCTTTTCTGCAGCCTGCGCAGTGGCAGCACTTACAGCCTCTTTGGCTGTCTGGAAATTGTTCAGGAAGTTCTGCAGACACAAGTAGAAAAGGAGAGAACGACAAGCACGTCATTAATAATGCAATCTTCTTTTTTTATCTATGCACTATTTTTTGATACATAACTTTCAATTGAGTCTTATTGATCTAGAATTAGGAAGCAATCACTGATCATTCATCTGTATTTATGAGTTACCTGAAAAGGACTAAGGGTATCTGGCTGAGGAAGGGAAGTGGGGAAAAAAGCATTTTCCTTATTTCCTTACTTGAAAATTTGGTTTCACTATGTTTTAGCAAAAAATAAGTTTAGTTCCAGAAAAAAATCATTAAGTGACTCAGATTTCAGCTGTTAAAAAGAGGTTTTGACCTCTACATTAAAACATAAATACCATCTATAATCAAAACAATGCATGTCCTAAAACCCAAAGTTGTAGGATCTGCAATCACAACTACCAGACTTACTTGAGTATTTCTAAGTTGAAAAATCAATATATAAGTAGAGATTTTACCAGAAGTGACATGAGGAATTTATGAAGATAGACAATCTGAATACAGCCGACATTCAGTGATACCACTCCATCCACTTTAGACATGTCAGTATAGGACTCTCCCTCAGTAGCATCTGGATACAAATCCAAGTTAAAATGAAAAACTTCGTTTCCCATTATTGATACAGCCTGAAAAGAGAGATTTGAATGTACTCTGTCCAAGAGAATAATGACAAAATACAGTTTCATTTAAAAGGGGCTTACATTTTTAATCATTACAGAAGCAAACACTTGTATATGAAAACATATTTCATTAATATCTCTTAAAGTATATTTAAAAATAAAATATCATATTTAATTATCAAAACATATTAGCTATCTACTTATTACACCTACTTTTTTATGGACTGTCTTAGGATCAACATCTGTGACAATAATATTTTCCAGTCTGGCAAATAGTGACTGTTTTCTTGACTGAAGAGAAAGAGAAGAATCAAGACCTAAAAAAAAATTATATTATTACAATTTCTAAAGACATACCATAATAAGATCTTAAGATCTTTCTTCTCATTGTATAATTTTATCTGGGGATGATTTTTTTAAAAATTTAGCTATATTTGAACTCCCAACTGATGAATAAGTTGCAATATTATGTATTTTTATTGTTATAAACAGTGAAACCTATAAATTCATTTTAAGTCAATTACCTAAATTTTCAACCTTCTGAAAAAACTACACCTAAAACAAATTGATTATCTTGGGGTTTTAGGAAATCCTTTATATCTTATATCCAGTCATTTACACAGAATCAAATTTAAGTTTCATGAATCAAATTCACTCTAAGTTTCATGAATCAAATTCACTATAGATACACTGCCAGCTTGGAAAGAACAACAACAAAAAAGTGATTTTTTGGTTTTTAAGTTATTCAACAATTTGATTAAACATATTCTTTATGTTTCTAAGATCACAATGTGTTGAAAAAGACAGAGTCAGATTAGTTTTAGCAGCTTTTGCCTAAAAGAACATAATGGACTCATAGGTTTTCTCTTCAGTATAAGGTTGTTTTGGATTTGTATCAAGATAAAGCATATTCACAGACCTTAACCTAAATTCTGGATTGACATCCCAGCTCATCAACAGCATCCCCACATGGACATTAGTATCTCTTTTCACTTCCAAGACAACTCTCAGACAGATTCAAAATACTAGTATGTGTGTTTCAATTTGATGGTCAGATTCTGACCAGCATCTACACCCCAAAGGGCAAGGAAAACATGCAGTTCAATTATGTCATGAGAAAAAATATTATCCAGGTTGCCTGGGTGGCTCAGTGCATTAAGTAAGCCTTTGTCTTCAGCTCAGATCATAATCTCATGGTCCTGGGATGGAGCTCTGCATTGGGCTCTCTGCTCAGCAGGGAGCCTGCTTCCCCCCCTGCCCCTCTCTCTCGCTGCCTCTCTGCCAATTTGTGATCTCTGTCAAATAAATAAATAAAATCTTTAAAAAAAATTATCCAGTTTTCACAGCTCAGAGACCTCATTTACATATTCTTTAAACATTTTTTTTAAAAGTTATCTTTTAAACAATTTTTAACAGTGTGAAAACTTTTACCTTGAATCTTGATTTCAGCAATATTGTTCCTCTCATCGCAAACAGTGACACAGAAAGCATTCAATTTGGCAAACAGCCTGAAGTCAATAATGTCCCTATCTTTAGAGGATACAGCCACTGAAAATAAAACAAAGCATTCTATCACATGGGATTCTAGTAATTCAAACTCTATTAAAGATTTCTTCCTCAAATTAAGTGATCCACAGTTCTGTTTTAAGAAATCATAAAATTCTCAAGTTCTTACAGATTTCAAATATCTTTTTTGCTTTACATATTCTGTATAGTTTCATTTTTGTAATGATATATGTTACTTTAATAACTCAAAAGCAAGAAAAAAACTACAAAATAAATAACATAAAGACACTGAAACTCAGAGAAGCTAAATAATGCACCTTTGGTCACTTAATTTAAGTAGCAGAGTCAGGATTTAAACTGAATTCTTTCTGATCTGCAACCTGGGCTCTTGTCCAAGTAGATGCTACCCCTGTACCACTAATCTCATGTCTCTGAGTCTTATTTGTAAATAGTTCCTTATTTGTAAAATGGAAGGGAAAACTAACCCTCTGTGGAGCCTCTTCAGGAGCCACTGATAGGAAGAAGAGCTCAATGTAAATATAGGTTTTCTTCCCTATTATTCACCCAAAGTATCCCCACCAGCACCAAAGAACAAAAACAGGTATTTTTTTTTTTAATAAACAGTACTAGTTACCTTTGCCTTACATAGCAGTTATCCACATATGATTTTATTTGAAGAAAAGGACAGAAGTGGGGAAAATGGCACACAAAAGACTGAACTAAATGACCTCTAAGATTCCTCGTTTCCCTCTAGAATTCTAATATGCTTGTTAACAAGAAACGAAGTGTTTTTCATACCTTTCTGTAGAGCTGAATTTTTTTGTCGCTTCTCATCTGAAATTTGTACTTCTTTGGAATCACTTCTTTGGTCATTGGATGGGATTATGGTTGTCAAGTAATTAATAGAAGACAGAAGAGCTTGTGTTTGCAGCAACAGATTTAAAGATGAAAAAGCCACCTACAAATTTTTTAAAAAGAAAATTTGTTTTCCAGGTGAATTATACCTATAATATCCATCATGCACCTGACAGGCTTCTAGCTAGGCTTATATCACCGCTTCTACAGCTTGGAAGGAAGAGAGATGAGATCAAGATTTATAGCCCAGATTCCTTAAACAGAAATATATGCACAGTAAATCACACTTACACACACTGAGAGTTCCTATGAATATCAAAGTAACCTAATTACTCCATTTCCCAAGCATAATTAACATGGACCTTATGATCTACTTGTCATGATCATTTGATACCCATTATGTTTTTGGATCTTCACAGACTCTTTATTATGATGACATTAAACATGTAAGTTAGATCATGAAACTCCAAAATCACCATGCATTAATACTAGGTTAAGAAATGACTTCAAATGTGATATTCATGAGATTTAAATATAAAAGTACAATTACAAGTGAGTTCTCAATTACTAAATGGTCTTCTAAAACCACAATAATGGTCTTATCATTTAAATAGATAGAAAATATATCTCATAGAAAAATGTTACTTTTTTTTAGAAAAATAAGTTATATTTTTAAAAACAATGACTCCAGAAAGCTAAGACACCAAAAAAAATTGCTTTCAGAAATATGTGGTTTTCTAATAGCAAATGAAAAAAATTTTAAAGATCTTTACCTACATAAAAGAATTTCATTTTATGGCCACAAAGCACTAAATGTATATAAAAAACTATAAAAAGGAAGGTTCACAATATTCAATAGATTCTCCCATCTCTCAAAAGTGTAACCGAAAATTCCTATCTAGTTATTTTTTTAATGTAACCCACAACTAAAATTTTGCCTTCTCTTCCTCCATGTGACTATGTTAATGTGGCTCTAGAAGTTCTCAACATCTCTCCTTGTATTTTCCGTACTTTCTCAGCCCTGCATTTAACAGCAGTATAGAATATGACTTGTTTAAAATCCTGTTGTTTCTTTGTAGATCAAAGTTCTGTCATCTCGAGTATTGCCTTTATAAGAAATAATTAGGATGTGCTACAGTAAGTTAAAACATCAGCTCTATGATACTCAATGATAAATATAGAGGATGGTAGGTATCTATGAGATTAATTCATAACTTTTATTGGGTGTTGATAATTTCATCAAATTACATAGTCATTATTCCTCACAGGATACTAGAGCCTGCCACAGTAAGTTATTTTCAAATAAGATATATTCTTTTAACAAAATTTCTTACCTTAAGTGTTTGTTCGGTTTTTTCAAAGGCGGTTTGAAAACTAGGTCCACTCTTATCAGCCTAAAAAAAAGAAACAAAAGTTCTAAAGAAGTATTTATGACCAAAGTAAATAAATCACTTATATATGATCTTTATTTTTTATATTATTCAGAACTATAATTTTATGTATATAATTAATTATATTGTCATTATTTTAAGTTAATAGCCAAATTATTTATTGTTAGAGTCATGCAAATTTATTCTCCTCTTCAAATACGGAAGACCACAGTAATATTTACTTCTGGGAAACTAAGAATTAAAAATTCTGAAGGCTGCGGTGCCTGGGTGGCTCAGTGGGTTAAGCCTCTGCCTTCGGCTCAGGTCATGATCCCGGGGTCCTGGGATTGAGCCCCGCATCGGGCTCTCTGCTCAGCAGGGAGCCTGCTTCCTTTCCGCTCTCTCTGCCTACTTGTGATCTCTCTCTGTCAAATAAATAAATAAAAATCTTTAAAAAAAAAAAAATTCTGAAGGCTAGTAGGCTTAAAGGTCATCTAGCCCATCCATCACCTAACCTTGAATCCCTTTGTAACTTTGGGAAATCTATTTTACGTTCTCTCCAGTGAAAGAAACCTCATTTTCTTACAAATTTAATCTTAAGAGAAATTTGATTTAATTAGGTCTTCAATCTAAGTCAAAAATCTATCTCCCATCATAATTATCCATTGTTTCAAGTTCTCTCTCTTGGGAACATCCACAGTAAATTCAGTTCTACCTCTTATGAGAAGGCTTCTGGCTAGGCCAGTTTCTCGGCTGTTTTTTTTTGGTTTTTGTTTTTTAAGATTCTATATATTTATTTGAGAGAGAGAGAGTGAGCATGAGTGGGAGAGTGCAGGGTGGGGAAGGCAGAGGGTAAGGGAGAAGCAGACTCCCTGTTGAGCAGGGAGCTCAATGTGGGGCTCAATTCTGGGACCCTGAGATCATGACCCCAGCCAAAGGCAAATGCTTAACAAACTGAGCCACCCAGGCACCCATCTCCGCCTCTTCAATGAAATAAACTTTTTATGCTCTTCTTTGTGAGAGAATCAATCACATTATATTTTAATTTTTATCTACTTGCCTATCCTCCTACAAGTCCATAATTTCCTTGAAAACAGAGAATGTTTTTCATCTCTATATCCCAAGTGCCTAACAGAACCTGACAAAGACATTCAAGAAATAGTTGTTGAAAAAAACAAAAAACAAAAACAAAAACAGACAAACAAACAAAGAAATAGTTATTGAATGATTAAACAAATCAAACTAATCTCGAATGAAGCTAAAAACCATTACTTCCTTTGGCATTTCTGATATGATACCTTTTCAGTCCCTTCACAATCCTGGCAGTTCTCTTCTGAGCCCAATCAAATTTGACTTTATCCCTTTTCATGACGGATACTCAGTCAAATATCACCTACATATACAATGACTATAAGTAGGTGAATATGCCCCAAGAGATAGGAGTGCATCCTATGTCATCCCAAGCTTCCATCTTTGGGGATCGGGAGCGTGGTGACTTGTTAATGGTCCTACTTTGTGCTTAAGTGAAAGAGAAAGTGTAACATGAAAATGGAAAGAGAAACAGTGGATATCCCTGTGAGTAAAACCTATGACAAACACCTAGAGCATTTACTAATTTGCTGTCATCTTTTTCCTTCCAGAGGACAGTTTAGAGTATACAATAAATATGTAAACATTTTATGTACCTTACCTTAACATATTCTACTTTTAAGAGATCTAATCCAGGTTTATCAGATGAGCTAATCAAGTGAAGGGGCTTCTTTCTGGATCCTAGGTTTTAAAAAAAGAAAAAAGTGTTTCAAACAAATTGCTCTTTTTTAAAGATTGGAATTTTCTGGATGTCTTTATCTTTTTAAAAAATGTTGTTAATTAAGCTGTAAAAGACTATCTGCACATATTTTCATGCACTGGTGAATAAATAAAGCAATCTAAATACTGATCTTACCTTTAGCATCCAGCTTACTTAAAAACATGCATATTTATTTTCATTTGATTTTATATCTGTGTTCAAAAATAATCAATACCTCCCAAGATAATTTTTAAGGACCTATGTGCATTTGTATGGCAGTAGAAAGACTACAAGTTTAAGAATTAATAAAAATTAATTCTAGTTCATCTCCACCCTTACTAGGAGATACTCAACTTCAGCTTTCTCAACTATTTAACAAGACTGAACTACAAAAATATGTAATACCTTATTGAGTTATAAAATTCTAAGAATATTTCATTCATATTGAAGAAATTTAAATAATTTTCCTTTGTTTAAGCTAAGAGAGAAGGCTTATTAGAAAAGAAAGTATTTTCTAAGGGAGGGGAATTGCTAAATTTCTTTTAATTTAAAAACTACAGGTATACTACTAGATGTCCTCCATATTCTTCACATAGACATACCAAGGAGCTGCCTTCAAAAAGCTTTGAAGAAGTAATTTATGCACCATTTTATCCATCTTTTATTATTTGCAGTTCTATAATTCTGCTCCTGAGAAATCTCAGAATTTTTACTTCATCTTCAAGGACATAACCTTCTCTAAAGGAAAAAACAACCTAGCAAATTTTTACATTTTCCCCCCAAAACAGTAATGTAAACTTCACCCAAACATAGTACTTACAGAAACTAACATATAAATGATTTTTCTTCTAAACTGAGATGTTTTAGTTTCAACTATTAAAAATAACAGAAATAAGACTTTATATTTGACTAAAATATTAGGAAAATATTAAGTCATTACTGTAGATTCACCCATTCCATCATTCCTCAAATACCTAATTAGCATACAAGATGTACACTGAAATAAATAAACCATAAGAGCTTCCAAAATAATGAATTTTATCTTCCATTCTAGCTTTTATAACCTGGTACTGCTTCTGATATATAAACACTATTCAATAGAAAGAACAAAGACTTTAATATCCTAAGATCAGAGATAAATTCTAGGCTTTGTCATTCATAAGATGCATGGTCTTGAATAAACCACCTAATCCCTCCTTATTTGACCTATCTTTGTAAAATGAGAATAATATTCCATATATAAAGGAGATTTATATGGACTAAGAATACAAACCCAGGGGCGCCTGGGTGGCTCAGTGGGTTAAGCCTGTGCCTTTGGCTCAGGTCCTGATCTCGGGGTCCTGGGATTGAGCCCTGCATCGGGCTCTCTGCTCAGCAGGGAGCCTGCTTCGCCCTCTCTCTCTGCCTGCCTCTCTGCCTACTTGTGATCTCTCTCTCTAATAAATTTTAAAAAATTAGAAAAAAAAAAGAATACAAACCCAGACTTCCAAGATTTTAATCATGGTTTGGCCACTAACCAGCAGTATGACCCTGGTTATATTATATAAAACTTATGCCTTAGCTTCTTCATATGTAAATTGGAGATAATAACATTGTCATAATGGTTAAATGAGTTATTATTTATTAAATTCTTACAACAGTGCTATTACTTATAAAGATTATTAGATACACAAGTGTTTCAGATACTCAAAGAGATATTGTATTTATTAACCATTACTTCTATTTTTATGACTATTACCTTGAATTTCATGGTAATCCAAGCTGATTTTCTTTAAATAAGATACCACATTTATATCAAATGTTCTCATTGTAGCCTCTGTTCCTAAATGAGTAACATTAAATACTAGAATTGTATCTTCTTCTTTCTGTTGTTTGGTAAATTCCAAAACCACCTAACAGATCAGAACAGACAATAAAAGCTTGATGAATTTTAGAATCATGCTTAAAAACAAAATTTTTCTTCATATATATCATCATGAACATAATAGAAGCTTTGTTCATACTTTCTTACTACCATAAAGTTATTTACTATGACTGGAAATTATCACCTTAAATTCTGTTGTTCAGAATATAACTACAGCTACATAAAAATCATGATATTTTTATGTAGTTTTTATATCAATTATTTTATATCATTTTTTACATCAATTATTGATTTACTTTTCTTAATTTAGTAGAAATGGGTATGTATGGATTCTTAGTATGTTTTTCTTAAACCTATCCTATCATGTTTAAACCTATCATCATGTTTAAATCATGTGTGTTGATAAAAAAAAAAGCATTCCCATTAAAGTAAAAGGTAAGAAAGGGTATTCAATATTACAGTACTACTTAAATTTATTCTGGATATAACAGCCAGTATATTTAGCCAATCAAAAACAAAACATTTATGTGGTAATTTTTAAAACATGGTAGTTCTTTGATACTCCATCAAGAGATAGAGATCTTTGTCTACTATCTTTGAATTTCAACGGGCTTGTGACTATTTCAATCAACACACTACAGAGGAAGCAACACTGTAATAACTTCCAATGATTAAAAAAAAGGCCCATAAAACTTCTACCTGGGAATGCATACTGAAGGGAAGCTAGCTGCCATGTAAAAACGTCAACTACCCAGAGACTGCCACGTTCAAGAGGCCATGAGCAGGCATTTCAAATAGTCCCAGCTGAGCTCCCAGCCAACAGTGAGTATCAAGGGCCAGTCTCATGAGTGAGACACTTCTGAGACCGTCTGAGACTTCAGGTCACTGTAGCTCCAGCAAATCTGACTGCAACCACATAAAAAACTATACACAAAAATTACTAAGCTGGGAGGTGCCTGGGTGGCTCAGTCAGTTAAATATCTGCCTTTGGCTCAGGTCATGATCTCAGGGTCCTGGGATCAAGCCCCGCTCTTAAAAAAATTTGCTAAACTGGACCCTTCCACAATTCCTAATCCACAATACTCTGAGCAAAATAAAACAGTTGTTTTAAGCTATCATGTTTTGGGATAGCCTGTTAGGTAGCAATAATAACCAGAACAATGTAAATACAGAAAAAAAGCAAAAATAACACTACTGGCAGTGATATATACTTAAGAAAAACTAGGAATAGAAAATAGAAAAATAGAAACAATAATACAGTGTAATAGGATATTCAGTACAGAGTTGTTACATAAAAATAAATTTTAGAGAAATCAATGATTTAAGTGAAAGCAATGAAATCATAAAATAATATATTAAATTGTGGGTAAATATTTTTATAATCAAGGAGAATTTTCTAAACATGCACTAAGATATAAAGAAAAATTTTAATATATTTTACTAAAGCAACATTTATTTATTTATTTATTTATTTTAAAGATTTTATTTATTTATTTGTCAGAGAGAGAGAGCACAAGCAGACAGAGTGGCAGGCAGAGGCAGAGGGAGAAGCAGACTCCCTGCTGAGCAGGGAGCCCGATCTGGGACTCGATCCCAGGACACTGGGATCATGACCTGAGCCAAAGGCAACCGCTTAACCAACTGAGCCACCCAGGCATCCCCTAAAGCAACATTTAAAACTTCAAAATGGCAAAAGAAGTCAAATTGGGAAAAACAGTACCATTTTTTCTTAGATGATTCTTATTATCATTGTTTATCATTTTATTCATTCAATATTCCATAAAATATTTATTGGGCATCATTTACCATGTACGAGGCCATGCCAGCCACTAGGAACATCAAAGTGATCAGGACAGACAAGGTCCTTGTCCTGATGGAGCTTATATTGTAAGAAGAGTGGGGAAGAGTGAAGGTTCCTTGTATTGGGTGGTCAGGCCTTTCCAATAAGATGGCACTTGACCAAGTATCTAATAGAAGTAAAGAATCAAATCATAGAGAAAAAGGGTGTTCCAGGCGAAACAACAACAACAACAAAATCCAAAAAAATATCCCAGCAAGCACAAAGAATATGCTTTGGTATATATAAGGAAAAACAAAAGGGAAGTGTAAGCTCCATAAGGCAAGAACTTTGTGCTTGCTGCTGTAACTGCGGTATGTAAAACAATGCACTCCACGATGACACTTAATGAATATTTATTGAAAGAATGAAAGAAATATGACTGGAGCAGAGTGAGCAAGGCAGAAGAGAAGCGAAGATGAATCTAAAGAAGTCACACGGGGTTAGCCATATGCAATGTAAGGCCTAGCCATATGCCATGGGAAGGACTTAACCCTTTACTCTAATTAAGATGGAGGCCAGTGGATGGTTGTGAAATGACATGATCTTTTACTTTAAAAGGATTATTACTTTGAGGGCGCCTGGGTGCTTCAGTCAGTTAAGTGTCCAACTCTTGATTTTGGCTCAAGGTCATGATCTCAGGGTCATGAGATCAAGCCCTGCATCAGGCTTGGTTCTCTCTCCCTCTCCCTCTGTCCATCCTTCCCCCGACTCCTCACATGCTCTCTCTCTCTAAAAAAAAAAAGGATCATTCTGGCTACTGTGGTGAGAACAGAGTACCTCATGGAAGCAGAGAGACAATTATGAGGCTATTGCACTAGTCTAGGCAAGACGGTGACTTGGACAGCACAGTTAAAAAGAAGAGCAGTCATTTGAATGTATTCTGAAATTAGCATCAAGGAATTTTCTGATATTTTAGATGGGCATTTGAAAGAAAGAGAGAAGTCAAAGAAGCCTAAAGATAAATAATACATATTTCCTTTAAACAAATACCAATAATACTTAGGGATTTTTATACACAATTAAAATTGTGTTATTTCCGACATTACATTTTAGGACATCATCTCACACTGGAATATAAACCAGTGAATAAGAAACATCTTTTTATACCTTCGTGCTTTATTATCAAAGCAGTGCATATTTATTATTAAAAAATTAGAGTACACGGAAAGGCAAACAGACACAAATAAGAAACTATAATTCCAATGCACAGAAATAAATGCTGTCCATCATGCATTCTCAAAAAAAAAAAAATTGCATGTGTAATTTCTAAATAGAATCATGATGTCCTTGGTATTATAATCTCCTTTTTTCCTCCAAAATAATGATATTTTGTAAACATCTTTCCATATCAATATTTCCTTTTATTACAAGATTTTCAATGGATATAAAGACATGCTGAAAATTTAGGTTGTTTACACTTTTCTGAACTATAAACATAACAATAAGCATATTCTTTAGTTTAAAAGTAAAAAAACATTAATTTAAACATGCCATAGAAATTTTCTATACAAAAGAAAATCTCATTTAGGTATCTTGAGCTTTTCCAGAATAGATTAGATATAGATCACTCTCATATCAGTTTTTGCAAAGTAACATTTCATTTTCTTGGTACTGTGGGTGTGTTAGGAAGTAGGGAAGACAGTATCATATTTTAATATGTTTAGTGTTTGGATCTAGCATGAGACAGTTTACAAGGACGGTCATGACAACCATATATTTATTTATGAGCAAAACAAAAATATATACCTCTTTTATTTCAAACTTTAGTAAAAGATTAATAAGCTCCTCATTTGGGGTCTCTGCAACTTTTTTAAGTTCTGAACTTCTCACACTTTTACCCGTCTGTGTATCTCCATCTTCAGCATCAAAATATTCATCATCAGACTCTAAAAAACACATTCATTTGACTTGAGAGACTGTCCACTGAAAACTGTATAAAACACTCAAATCTCTCAAAAGTAAAATTCATTTATTAGATAAAATCTTCATATTCAGAATCAGAATACAGTTACAATGCTTTTCGAAGTCCTACCAAGTGACCCAACCTGGCATGTGATAATCATATATTAAAGACCAAACCACCCACCTATCATTTTTTTCTTCAATAGTTCCCTTTTTCACTTCAGTTCCCTCATTCAATACTCAATATAAATAACTGTTGGGCCTGACTCCATTTCTGGGTTCTCTATTCCGTTCCATTGATCTATGTGTCTGTTTTTGTGCCAGTACCATGCTGTCTTGATGAATCACTAAATTCTACCCCAAAATTGATAATACGCTATATGTTAGCTAACTTCAACTTAAAGAAAATTTTAAAAAGTGGCTCAAAATGACTCTGTTAGTAGAACAACTAGAACTAAACCAGTGAATTGTTTTAACACTTCCAAAATTCCTTTATTTTCTGAAAATTTTATCTCTATATACAAATTTATATAGGCTTAGTTTAATAAAGAACATTTACTTTCCTTACCTGATTCTAGTCCATCTAGCAACAGTGAAGTACCAAGTAGGTCTTTTGTCCTATCTGAAATAATAGGAATTGAGGATACCTAGCAAAGAACACAAAATGTTTTCTTAACACACTGATTTAGCAGGATCAAATGTACATAAATAAGAAAAATATTGAAAAAGTAGTGGAGGATAGAGAGAGATGGAAAGACATACACACACAATACACAAATCTTCCAACAAAGCACATTATACAATCAACTAACTAATGGCTGGCTAGTGTTCACTATTTATTAAGACTACCACCTGTATTTATAAGGGCAGACTATGTACTACTCTAGTAGATAAATCTACTTATCATAGTGTGTCATTCAGTGGCTGTCTCTGACAATACTAACTGTGCATCTGTATTATAGGTTCCCAGAAAATGGTATCAACATTGGTGGGATCTCTCAAATTTCATTTCAAAGTTAAGTGGAAATTCAACACTTATTTTATGTTGTAAAGATCAACTCCCAATTAAAGTTATCTACAAGTTTTAAGTCTAATGTGTAAGAAAATTACACACAAATTATTCTATTTTGTAACTTTAAGGAAGATTTTTATATCTAATTTTACTTAAACACATTTCTTCCATTTGTGAAAACATCTTTTCCTTTCACTTACGTATTTTTGTTCCCTTTGTTCTCTAAAGCTGACTTCCTACCACCACTCTAAACAGTACTGAAAACAGGCTTCAAACTTTTATCTATTCAATGTCATATGTGCTTTTGTGTAGAATCAACATTAAACTTCACAAGTATACCAAATACATGAAACTGGCCCTAAAAAATATTCAAAAACAAATTAGCTCAGAAAAGGTGAAAAACATCACCATATGCAAATGTAAAGATGTAGCACCTTTATTATATCCGTTTACCTGTCTCTTGGGAGACTGTGCAAAGGATTTCTGTGGCAAGGGTATACTGTTAACCAAACAGAGCACATCTTTCATCTTCTGGTCAGAAATTCTCACATGCACCAACGGAAGTCCTCCGGATACTTTCAATCTAAAAATACAATTTAACTGTAAGGTTTTAAGGTCCAGCTTCTCTCTATTACAGAGGGGCAAACAGATTAGAGACTACACTGTGGACTCAAACTCAAAGGACTCTGGACATGTTTTAATCTAACTAATGCCTCATTCAATAAACATTGTCAGAGAATGAGGTTCTATGTAAGCCAAGTTTCCAGATAATTTTTTTTAATGTATCCCTCTTTAGCAGCCAAATCTTTTAAAGTTAACTAATTTTTATGAATATTTTCAAACACAATGTCTAATTTTTAAAACCACTATACATTCTTTATTTCCTGGCAAAGATTTTACATTATACGTATCAAAGAGTATCTACTCCATCACTCTCTATCCCCTAGCCTTGTCTTATTTCCTTTTCTAGTACTTATCAGTACCTGACATGTCATATATATATTGCTTATTTTATGTCTCCTGATTAAAATATAAGCACCCTGAGGACATCTGTTTTACTCACTGCTGAGTTATGGCTGTGCTTTCATTAATTACTTCTGGGCACTTGCTTCTACTCTGCTTCCCTACTCAGCATTAACTGCCTAGGTTTATCTTTCATAATAGCTTTGTGGCACCTGTTTGCTGCTCATGAAGTTCCTTCCAGTTATTGCTTATCTTTGACTTGCCAACTATGTTGTGAAGAGCTCAAGTTGACAGATGCCTAACCATTATATGAAGAATGATATTGTGTATAATGCACAAACCAAGAGGCCAGTTGGCTTTTCCTGTCTCAAAATACTGAACTTCCTATAAAAGTACTCTGTAAGTTGAAAGCACCATAACTATGTAAAGATGCTTCTTTGTTATTTGTGAAACATTACATAAAACTAAAAGCATCTCCGAGAGAGGGACTGGATGAACTCTCCCACCTAAAATAACTACAAAGTTGGATAAAATACACAAAAAAAATGGTTTAAAAGACATTGGACATTAGTCAACAAAAGACAGATGATAAATGGAAAACAAATGAGGGAAGGAATACCCCAGCTTACTGACTAAATTATTTCAAAATGTGAGCGGTACAGTAAAGGAGTATTTCAAGAGAGATTTACAACATTAAATGCCTATAGTAGAAAAGAAGAAAGGTCTTAAATCAGTGTTTTCAACTTCCACCTTAAAGAACTAGGAAGCAAATGAAACCCAAAGGAAGCCGAAGTGGAAAAAGCAATAATAAACATGAGTGGAAATCAATGAAATAAAAAACAGAAGGACAACAGAGAAAATAATTGAAGCCAGAAGCTGATTCTTTCAGAAGATGGTCAACAAACCTGATAAACTGATCAGGAAAAAAAAGAGAAAAGAAACAAACTACTAACATCAGCAGGGTGAGAGATATAGCATCACTACAAATTCTCTATGTATTAAAAAGGCAATACAATAACACATGAACAATCCTATAACAAGAAGCAAAGATGGAAATTCCTTCCTTAAAAGACAAACTACCAAAGACCACTCCAAAAAATCTGAATAGCCCTCTAACTACGGAATACACTGAATTTGCAGTTAAAAACTCTCCCCCAGAGGGAGTGGAGAAGTGAGTTAGGGGGAATTGGAAGGGGAGACAAGCCAGGAGAGACTGTGGACTCTTGAGAAACAAACTGAGGGTTTTGGAGGGGAGTGGGGTAGGGAGTTGGGTCAGCCTGGTGGTGGGTATTATGGAGGGCACGTATTACATGGAGCACTGGGTGTGGTGCATAAACAATGAACGCTGGAACACTGGAAAGAAAATAAAATGGGGGGGAACCTCTCCCCCCAAAAACAAACTCAAGTCCAGATAGCTTCACTAACGAATTCCACCAAACATATAAAGAAATAATTTCTACACAACTTCCTCCAAAAAACTCACTCGATGAGGCCAACATTACCCTGATACTCTGAAACAAAAACAATGAAAGCACAAGTACTCTCATAAATAGAGATGTTGACTCTTGTACAACTTGGGTTTGAACTCTATGGGGTCTACTTATATGTGGATTTTTTTCAATAAATATGATGCAGTACTGTAATTGTATTTTCTCTCCTTTATGATTTTAGTAATATTTTCTTTTCTCTAGATTTATTATAAAAAGAATCTACAACATATGCACAGAATAGGTGTTAATCAACTGTTCATATTGTCAGTAAGGCTTCCAGTTAAAGGTAGGCTTTTAGTAGTTGAGTTTTAAGGAAATCAAAGGTTACACGTGGATTTTCAAGTGAGCAAGTGTGGGACTGGGATGGGGGTAATTTTAAAGAGGAAAACTGTTCAAGGGCCAACTATGTAAAAGGACACAAGGACTTTGTGGGATGATGGATGTGTTCATTATCTTGACTGCAGTGATGGTTTCATAAATATATATTTATATATATATATATATTTATATATGTATATATGTAAAAACTTAGGAAATTGTATTAGTTAAAAAGATGACTTAACTGAATATCAATAATACTTCAATAAGGCTGTTTTTAAGAAGGCAGCATAAATATTTCATAATTATCTCCTTAAATTCAAAATTCAGTTTCTACTTTTCATTCCCTTAAATTATTCTCAAGATTTTATATGGTTTCATTATCAAAAGAGCCTCTAATTTTTTTCTAGTTTCAAATTTTTATTTAAATTCCAGTTAGTTAACATACAGTGTAATGTTAGTTTCATTTATAGAGTTTAGTGATTCATCACTTACATACAACACCCAGTGCTCATCACAAGTGCCCTCCTTAATATCCACCATCGGTTTAATACATCTCCCCCATCTACCTCCACTCCAGTATCCCTCAGTTCTCTATAGTTAAGAGTCCGTTTTCTGGTTTGCCTTTCTTTTTCTTTCCCTTACGTTCATCTGTTCTGTTTCTTATATTCATATAGTATTTGAGGTCATATAGTATTTGTGAAGTCATATAGTATAGTATTTGAAGTCATATAGTATTTGTCTTTCTCTGATTTATTTTGCTTAGCGTAATACTCTCTAGCTCCATCCGCATCGCTAATTTTTGTAGATTTTATGTTATTGATATTGAATCATGGATTTGATCCATTCAAAAACATGGATAACCAACTTCTACATAATGTAAAAGTCAAGATACTTTTGAATAAGAGAGGTGATACATCATAATTCAAATAAACATTTTCTTAAAAATGTGTTTCTGCTATAAGATAATCATTTTTTTCTGTCCTTCACAAATCTAGTTTTTTAAAATCTGGTAACTGATACAGAAATATGTCACCTTGCTAATTTTATAATATAAAAGAAACTCATACGTTACCTGGCCATTCTAACGTCTTTTTCTACCATTGCCTTGGCCAACTCAACATGAATATCCATGGGTTGCAATATATGCATAGTTGATGGATGTTGAAATCGACACTTTTTCCAGTTTTCCTCTTTAAAAAAAATTAAAATTAAGCTAATTTTTTAGATGTTCTGAAAAATAACTTAATAGAATACAGCAAACATATTAGATAAATACCAATTTCCACTTCTTTCAGCATATAAGTTAAATGACCTGTATTTTGAAAAGTGAGATTGATGTTAATAATGTAACTGCCTATTTTAAAATGTTTTGTAGTCAGCAGTAACAGTTCACACTTGATCTTAGCCAAAAGACCGAGAAGTGATAGCATAACAGTTCATAATAAGTGGGCATTTTCTCCACTTAATTACTAAATAATTCTCATTGAATTGACCATTACTGCTGTATGAATACTAAAATAATTTGCTATAATAAATTATACAATCCACATCAAAGAAAAAAATTAAAATTCACCCATGCTCTAAAAATGAGGGTTATTAATAACATATCTACTCTAACTCCATTTGACATTCTTTATCTTCATCCTAGGTCTATCATGTCTAGGCTATCAATCTGGCTTGTGTATCTAAAGGCTATGAAGTGATTCACAACATTAATATAGTATAATCTACTGTGGGGAATAAAAACAAAGGAAAAAATCAGTGGGAAAGAAACAGTTTTATATACAAATATGTTTATAAGCATATGAGATGGGGGAACAGAACAATCAAAATGGATGACAAAAGACTGAAATAAAAAATGATACAAAAATAAAAAATAAACTAAATAAATAAAATAAAACAAGACTGATAGGAGTCAAAGACTATAATATGAAAATAATTGTAAATATTTATTTGGAAAATATTTATATAACATCTTGCATTTTAAAGCAAATAGAAAAAAACAAAACAAAACAGGAATTTATTGCCCTGATTCTGGAATTAGGGTAGGTGGTTGGAGTAAAAAAAGGAAAAAAAAATAGAAAATGACAGAGGGGAAAAAAGATGTTTCTGGGGTTCCTCAGGCAAATTTCACTAATATAGTACATACTTCTAAAATAGAAATGAGTTTTATCGAGTAAGATTTTATGATAAAAAAGTGTAATAGTCACTTTTCTCTAACAGAATCCTACACAGATCTTAACTAATAGCAGTCACTGAACATCTTTTATCACTTGTAACTCAAACAATTATTATTAAATACATACAAAAGAAAAGGCAGTTTTTTTTTAAGATTTTATGTATTTATTTGACAGACAGAGATCACAAGTAGGCAGAGAGGTAAGGCAGAGAGAGAGGAAGGGAAGCAGGCTCCCTGCCAAGCAGAGAGCCCGATGTGGGGCTCGATCCCAGGACCCTGGGATCATGACCTGAGCTGAAGGCAGAGGCTTTAGCCCACTGAGCCACCCAGGCACCCCAAGAAAAGGCAGTTTTAATGGTCTGTGTAATAGTACTTCCCTTCAAGGAATTAATAGGCTCATAATATATAAAAACTAAGTAAATCATTATGTATTTACATTTTAATATACCTCTTCATTTCTATTAGAGTATACACTCTGCACACAGAGTTACGTTCCTTATTCCAATGACCTACCATAAAGTGATATATTCAAGGATACTTAGCAAATAATTATTGCTTTTAGAAACTAAACAAGTATGGAGAACGGTGTTCTTTACTTAAGCAACAGAAAACACCAAAGCTGTCTGAAAATAAGTAACCACCTTTAGGGTGTTAAGACTATACCCATCCTTGTCAGATATCTACAAAAGTAGGTTGTAATACTACTGAAATAATGGCTAGGCAAATATAGTCAAAATATTTACAAATAAAGCAGCAAGGGAAGACAACATTGAGACATCCCAAAAGCACTGAGACAGAAAAACTTAAGCCAATGACAACTTCTATTTTTGCGCTCTGGTTAGTTTCATAGTCATATCACAACAAAATAAGCAATGACTGGACCTAGATTCAAACAGTGCTAAGTACCTGAAGATGAATAGGTATATTTTTAAATATATATATATATATTTTTTAAAGATTTTATTTATTTATTTGACAGACAGAGATCACAAGTAGGCAGAGAAGCAGGCCGAGAGAGAGAAAGAAGCAGGCTCCCTGCTCAGCAGAGAGCCCGATGCAGGACTCGATCCCAGGACCCTGAGATCATGACCTGAGCCGAAGGCAAAGGCTTAACCCATTGAGCCACCCAGACTCCCCGAATAGGTATATTTTTATCTCTGTTTCTACCTGTGGCAGTGATTTGCACTGATGGGCTCCAATTTGGTTTTCTTAAGTGACCAACAGGATATGTGTTCAAAATATTGCCAGGGTTGATATACATGCAGACATACGCATATATTTACCTAAGCTACTCAACATAATTTCAATATCCTAAAAATTAAGCAAACGCTTACCTGATCTTGCAAAGAGTAACTGCACACTTTTTATTTCAACATCAAACTTGTCATATGCTTTATCCATTATTTCTTCCAGAGATGAATTATTAGTCTTCTGCAAACCTTGCTCTTTACTGTTAAGCTGAAATGGACAGAAACCTCATTTTTTAAAAAAGATTTTTTTTATTTATTTGATAGAGAGAGACACAGTGAGAGAGGGAACACAGGCAGGGGAAGAGGGATAGGGAGAAGCAGGCTTCCTGCTGAGGAGGGAGTCAACGTAAGGCTCTATCCAAGGACCCTGGGATCATGACCTGAGCCGAAGGCAGATGCTTAACGACTGAGCCACCCAGGTGCCCGAAAACTTCAATTTTCTTAACAGAAAAATATACTGATAATTTTGTTGTGTTTTCTTAAAACCTAACTAAAAAGAAAACACTGTCCTTAATCAGTTCACATTCTGTTTAATTTTCTGACAATTTTTGCAAGCATTTTATTAGGAATATAATATTTCAATATATGTCTTTTATATGTTTGGGTACTAGGTGCTCAGCATATTTGTATTAATTAAAGGTTCAGTTACACAGTTGTCTACCTCAAATAACCTGTCTAGACATACAACTCTTCCTGGCTCTCAGCAGTTAATGCCACTCATGGCTTGGCACCCCTAACCTCTTCACCTGACCTCTTCACCATGTAATCACAGGTTTTGTTGCTTCTTCTCATTACATCACCTGAATAAATGAGCCTTAGAACTCAGCTTCAATCTCTACTTCCTTTTCCCTCTTCTCAAATGAAGCAGGGATCCATTTGAAACTGTATGTTTTGAAACCTTCACTTTTTCTCAGATGCCTGGATTTCTAACGTGTTCAACACAGAAAACCTGAGAGTTCTCTTACTCGACTTAATTGCTGACAGTGGGATAATAAACATATATTAATATGTGTATCATTTCCTATTGTCAAAATATGTAAATTAATAATTAACTCTGTGTAATTAAACTCTAGAAATCTATGAGTATTTGAAAACTAGGAATACTCATGCTGAGTGAATAAGTCAAGCAGAGAGAGTCAACTATCATATGGTTTCACTTACTTGTGCAGCATAAGGAATAACACGGAAGACACTGGGAGATGGAGAGGAGAAGTGAGTTGGGGGAAATTGGAGGGGGAGACAAACCATGAGAGAGTGTGGACTCTGAGAAACAAACTGAGGGTTTTGGAGGGGAGGGGGTTGAGGAGTTGGATGAGCCTGGTGGTGGGTATTAAGGAGGGCACATATTGCATGGAGCACTGGGTGTGGTGCATAAACAATGAATTTTGGAACACTGAAAAAAAATTAAATTAGAAAAAAAGAAAGAAAACTAGGAGTACTTCTCTCCAACTAGAAAAACAGAGCAATAATCCAGTCCTTAATATCAAATCATCTACCATTACAAAAAATTTTAGCGGTTTTTCCTGTTTTTGGTTTTTTTTTTTAATAGCCATAAAATATAGAAAAAATACTCAATCTAAGCTAGGCTTGACAAAATACTAAGAGGAAATAAGTCTAAGTTTAATTTAAGTAAACTCTGAGGGAAAAACAGCAAACGTTCAGATAGCTAGCTTCCAAACTGAGCAAAAATGGGCAGGAAGAAATGGATATACACTTACTCGAAATGTACCAAAATCTAAAATGAGAAGATCTGACTTTTCATGGTGGAAACCTGTCTGTGGAAGTATTAGATAAGAAGGCTTCAGATTTATCCTTAAATCAAGGACTTTCCGAGTTTCAATAATGTGTGTAAGTCCTAAAAGATTAGAAAAAGATTAGACAGTCAAATTGAAATATTTAAGTATATTATTAACAATGAGAATACAAGTATCACTTGAAAAGTATTATGGAGGAGCATCAGTTCTCACAAACTAGAGTCTCAAAATTAAGCAACTAAGGTGAAACTGCATATGGTCAATGGGGGACAGTCATTATCATTACACTGTACAGTAAACCCAACATAGCTAGTATTTTATCCAGAGAGAGAAAAATTCATCATTTTTTAGTTAAGCAACCACAAAAAGTACTTGGCTTGAGTTTAGAGATCATGCTGTATAAAAGTATGAATCTTTAGAACCAGATTTACACACAGTACACAGTATTAGGAACCATTCCTTAAGAGCTGAGGTGGAGGAACGTTTTCCTTCTCAAGCTCACTCTGAGGCACAGGTTCTTAATGGCAACAGAATCATCTGTGTGCCCATATTATTCTCTTTCTCATTCAGTCAAGCAGGTATATTTGACTTGGGTAACTCATGATGCAGCTTCATGGAATTTAAAAAAAAAAAAGAGCAACCTCTACTATTTTAAATACAATGTTTTCATTAGAATAGATAAAATTATGAGTTTCTTTGATGTTTATGCAGATAAATTCTTTACCTGTAGCTGTTCTCTCTTTAATTTCTTCCAGCTTCATTAATGTAGCTGATGTTATTTGCTCAAGATCTAATCCTTTATTTGACTGAAAGAATTCAACCACTGCATTGATGGTTTTCTGTAAAATAATTTAAAATATAAGCAAGCTATACACAGTACTTTCCATATTACAACTTTTAAAAGGTTTCGGTTTAATTCTAAACAACTGTGGCTCCAAACTTAGGAGAGACCTCCAAAAATACTCTGCCCTATTGCATCTCTTCCTGGTGGAAACAACAGCAACAAAAACCTAAAAAAAGGAATAGCCCAAGTAAGCTTACTAGAGAGGCAAAATACTAAGAGGAAATAAGTAAATGTGTGCATGTCATTAATGTGACTTTGTATGTTCTAAGGTGTTATGTTGATATAGCCATGGACCTTACTACTAAACTATACACTTAAAAATTGCCAAGATGGTAAATTATATGTATTTTACCACAATTTAAATCATTAAAAAAATCAGAGAATATAATGAGCCTAGAATCTTTATATAATGCCTCTTACACTGACTGTGACTACACTTAAACTATAAACTGGAAAGTAAAAAAAAATAGGTCACAATTCTCAACAACAGAGTAGGGCAAACCTACGAGGGATGCGATGATTAGTGAGCCTGATGGCTAGCCCGAGATGAGTTAAGAGCATGTGAATAAAAGATGGAACCATAGATACAGAATTTGAGCTAGCATTTTCAATAACATCTAAATGCCAATCCTTTTCTTTCCATATGAACAATATGTTCTTTTAATTACTCCTAAAGCAATTTGAATTGGTCCAGATATTTAGGGGAAAGGGAAAATACACAAAACTGAACTGGAACAGGACTATTTGGGAGTAGTTGGTACAATAAACGGACTTTTTAAAAAAGATTTTATTTATTTATTTGAAGGGCGAGAGAGAGTGCGTGTGTGCAAGGAGGCAGGGGAGGGGTGAAGGGAGAGGGAGAGGCAGGATCTCCTCTGAGCAGGGAGCATGAGGCTGGGTTCAATCCCAGGACCCTGGGATCATGACCTGAGCTGAAAGCAGCCACCAGCCAATGCTCCAACACAGACTTTTTGAAGAGTATATTAGATTTTTTTTTTTTTACTTTAACGTAAGCATAGGTAAATAGAGCAGAAAAAAATGGCAGCATATGAAAAAGCAAAATTAACTGTTAAACATGTACTGCTTTTAAAACAAGAAAAAAGTATAACTAAATTTAGTTGCTAAGTACAGAAATGTTAAGTGTGAAAGAGGAAAAATAAGAAAACCATACATCAGAAGTATAAGATGGGTTTAATAAAGATTGACTTTCTCCTTGCACTTACAGCATCGTAGATGACCTCCACAGGCTGAGACTGAACAATCAGAGTCTGGTCAGCAGTGCTGTTCTCTGGATTGGTTTCAAACTCGATTTTAAGCAAGGATGAGGTAGTATCGCCAATGGAAGCCACAAGTGATGGTACAATGCCCTGCTGTTTCAGGCCTGTTATATACCAATGTTCTAATTTTGCTTCTACCCTACAATCCAGTGAGTAAATAAATAAGTAATATAATTAAGATGCTGTGTAATGTAATGGGTTAAAATATAAATTTTCCTTTAAAAAAAAACTCCTTTGAGAGCCAGTACTATACCTATTACCTGAGGTAAAGTCCAAACTCCTTGGCCTGACATTTAATTACCCATACAACCTGGGATTTTGCTCTTAACTCTTCAACCGCATGAGAAGCCCACTTTGGCCAACACCCAAACACTACAGGATTTCCGATCACTGTCACATGAATGTAAGCTATACTTCACTCAGGAACTCATCTCTCTATTTCATGTCACCTGAAAACACCCTCATCCCTGCTTCTCCTAGTCCTTTCTACTTGGCTACCCCAAGTCCCCATTCTTCTGAGCCTGATGGGCAATCAACAATTTCACCTTACAGCATCTTCTCACTTCTGAGTTTCTCATATGTTACATAGTTCTTATAACTTTCTGGCTATCCTCTCTTAACAGCTAGCATAAACTTCTTAAAAACAGAAACTAAGTGTTCCTGTGCTAGCCTTCATAGTATCAAACTGATTAACAGTATCCAAGAAGTATTTGTGAAGGAAAGAATAGAGGGTAGAATAAATGATGAGCTCCTCATACAGTTTCATTACAAAACAAATTCAAATACAAAAAGACCATCTGACACAAAAGGAAAAGAAAGTAAAGAATTATTATTAATCAGTTGCTTAATGCTAAATAATGTTATTTGGAGGCCAAGTCTTATCTAGAAACAAAAACTGAAATAATAAGCTTTTTAAAACTTACTTAAGTGCTTGTGCTCCTGGTCTCTGAGATACTTGGGTGCCCAGGCCAATTATCTGAATTTTCAATATTTCTGGAATATTTTTGTTTTCTCTTAATGTGACAGAGGTGCTTACTAGCTTCAGTGTCATTATATGGGCAACATACTAAACAAAAAAATGAATAAAAATTGTTATAGTTTAATTAGTACTTCCTTTAATAATTTGTTACTTAAATTTGTTGAATTATAAAGTAATCTAAATACAATATTCACAAAAAGAACATTAAAAACTTCAATACAAAATACAAAATTGTTCAAATAGGACAACTGTAAGGATCCAAAATTCATTTCTCCTAGTTTTAGAGATAATAAATGAAACTTAACAAAATATTTTGTCACATAAATACTCAATTCACCAACATTCACTAAAGCAAACTAATTCAGACCAATCCTCTGGCTCAAAAACTGGACAAAATATAGAGAACATCTGCTTGATGTCTTTGGAGGGTTAAAAAAAAACACTGAGAATAAAAATCCTGACCAAAAAACTGACAGGTCAAAAAGAGGTAGGACAGAGAACCAGGGAGATGATTCTCATCAAACCACAAAGGAAGACACACACTAAGAGAGGAAGATTTACAAAACAGAAAACAATTAATAAAATGGCAACAGTAGGTCCTTACCTAAGTAATTACTTTAAAAGAAAGTAGATTAAATTTTCTAATAAAAAGATAAAAAATGGCAGAATGGATTAAAAAAAAAAGCAGCCAATGATATGCTGCCTACAAGAAAGATACTCACGTTAGCTTTAAGGACACATGTAGACTAAAAGTGAAGAAATGGAAAAAGATATTTCAAGCAAAAAGTAACTCTCCCCAAAAAGGGTAGCCATATTTGTATCGCAAGAAAATAAACTCTAAGTTAAATGTTGTCAAAAGAGATAAGAAGGTTATTATATAATGAAGAATATGTTTCATCAAGAAAACATAAGATTTGTAAATACTTATGCACCCAACATCACAGTACCTAAATATATAAAGCAAATACTAGTAGAACTAAAAAGAGAAATAAATGGCAATAGTTGGGGACTTCAGTAACCCACTCTCAACAACAGATAACTCATCTTAACAGAGAATCAATAAAGAAACAATGGATTTAAACACTGTAAGCCAAAAGGACCTAATAGATATGCACAAAACATTCCACTCAACAGCAGCATTATAAACATTCTTCTCAAGACCATAGAAACATTTCCTAGGACAGAGCATATATTGGGCAATGAAACAAGTTTAAAAAAATTCAAGAAGACATCAATTATATTAAGTATCTTTCCCAACCACAAGGAATAAGATCTTATTAAAAGGAAAGCCACAGAACACCTGGGTGGCTCAGCTGGTTAAGCTGCTGCTTTTGGCTCACGTCATGATCCCAGGGTCCTGGGATCAGGTCCTGCATCAGGCTCCTTGCTCAGCAGGGAACCTGCTTCTCTCTCTGCCTCTGCCTGCCACTCTGCCTGCTTGTGCGCTCTCTCTCTCTCTCTCTCTCTCTCTGACAAATAAATAAATAAAATCAAAGAAAAAAGAGGAAAGCTACAAAATTCACTAATATGTGGAAATTAAACAACACACCTCTGAACAACCACTGTATCAAAGAATAGATCAAAAGGAAAATAAGAAAACAGCATGAGATATTAAAAAAAATGGAAACACAATACATAAAAACTTATGAGATACAGCAGAAGCATCTTCCTTCTAATAGGGAAGTTTATAATGATAAATTCATAAAACAAGAAGGATCTGAAATAAACAACTTAGTTTACACCTCAAGAAACTAGAAAAAGAAGAACAAACTAAGCCCAAAGTTAAAGATTTTATTTCTTTATTGTCAGCACAAGCAGGGGAAATGGTAGGCAGAGGGAGAAGCAGGCTCCCTGCTAAAACAAGGAGCCAGATGCTGGGCTCCATTCCATCCCAAGACCCTGGGATCCTGACCGGAGCTGAAAATAGACACTTAACCAATGAAGCCTCCCAGACATCCCAAAGCCCAAAGTTAGAAGAAAGGAAATAATAAAAATTAGAGAAGAAATAAATAAAATAGAGAAATAAAAAAAAAAACAATAGAAAAGATTAATAAAGCCAAGAGTTAGTTCTTTAAAAATAAAACTGACAAACCTTTAGCTAGACTAAGCAAGGAAAAAAGACAACATAAATGAATAAAATTATACGTAAAAGAGGAGCTATTACAACTGATACCTGAGAAATACAAAGGATCATAATAAGAGACTCCTATGAATAACTATATACCAACAAATGAGACAACCTAGAAAAAAAATGGAGAAATTTCTAGAAATGTTCAATCCACCAAGACTGAATCATGAAGAAACAGAAAATCTGAACAGACCAATAATGAGTAAGGAGATTGAGTCAATAATTAGAAACCTCCTGACAAAACCTCAGGACTTGATAATGTCACTGGTAAATTCTGTCAAACATTGAAAAAAGAATTTACTCCTATTCTTTTTACATACTCTTGTGAGAAGAAACAAATGACAACATTTTTATAAAAATCATTAACTCATTTAATCTAATTCAAGATAATACAGTAAAATGAAACAAAATACCTCTAAAACCACCTAAAAATAATTACCTGCTTGGGTAAAGCTAAGTTGTGGGTGCTCTCACTATAACCAATAGCAGTGAAGAGCTTATCTTTTTCCTCTGGAGTCATAATGTCATCAATAGCTACAAAGAAAGTACAGTTTTTTAAGAAATCAATTGCTTCAATTTTACAGATACAATAAAAAAAAATCAAAGAAACTAACAAGTGCCTGAAAAATCAATGATCAAGCAAATACACAAATGCAAAAGCAAAAGCACCCAGATAATTTCCTCTAATATACTACTTTGCCTAGTTAAAACAAACATCATGTATTTACTTGCTTACATCTAGAAAAGGCAAAGAGACACCATTAACAGAATTCTGGTCTCACATAAGGACTTTAGAATTCCCTAGGTATGTTAAAAATTAAGTGAAACTTCTAATATACATGTAAAAGTAACAGTGAGAAATGTCAGATGTTGACACTTTTGAATTTAAACTTATAAAATTTCACACAAATAATCTCCTCAAAAATATCAAAGTTTTAATTTAGTTAGATAAACCCAAATATGTTTTAGCCTGCAGTATTTGCTTACACATTTACTAATAATAAACAGTAAAATTCTGCTAACTGGCTAAAATAAATTTATATTTTTTCTTATCAGTTACAATAAATTATCTGATTTGGAACTTACTTTCAGGAATCAAAGATTCTTCATCTTTTTTCTTAGACTCCTTCTTACCCCAAAAACCGCTAAACCAGCCTCCACGTTTCTCGCCTGTGTCAGTAGACTTTTTCCTTAATTTTTGCCCAGATCGAATCACCTGAAAGTAAAAATTTTTAAATTTATTTAAAGAGTAAATTTCCTCTTCATTTTCAGGTGTAGCCAGGTAAGAACAATGGTTAATTTTTTTAACAGTACATTAGGTTAAAAACAGTCAAGAAAGCCTTCTGAAATGGTGTTCAACATTATTTCATTAATATAGTTAGTTACACTGTTAATTTACCTTCCACACCTATTGATAAAATGTTGATGATGCTGCATTTTGACAGAAACACACTAAAAGTTTCAAGTGAATTTTTTTGAGCAATGTCTTCCAAATGTTTAAGGTAACAAGCCACTAAGACTGCAGATTTATAAAATAAAAAGTTCTCTAAAGGGACACCTGGGTGGCTCAGTTGGTTAAGCGGCTGCCTTTGGCCTCAGGTCATGATCCCAGCGTCCTGGGATCGAGTCTCACATCGGACTCCTTGCTCGGCAGGGAGCCTGCTTCTCCCTCTGCCTCTGTCTGCCACTCTGTCTGCCTGTGCTCCCACTCTGTCTCTCTCTCTCTAACAATAACAACAAAAAAGTTCTCTAAAAAGATGCTTCCACCCTCAGAAGCATTAATTTAAAACAACCATATTTCAGAATTCATATATATTGCTGGCTTGCTAACTATGACATGGGAGAGGGGTCAAATATAAATAAAAACAGATAGTCCTTGAATCTCATTTCATTCTCTTCTCAATAAATTCTGTCTTGATTTTCTGCAAATCCTTGAAATACTAAAATAGAGATGAATAACTAAAAAGCAGAAAACAGAAGATGAATAGAATAAAGGGGATAAATTATTTAGACTCTATCTATTCCCTGAATAAGTAAACTTTAATAATTTTCCCACCTAAAATTTATAATATTTTAAAATGGTAATGAACTCGTAACCTATTGCAAGTCTCCCTATATTACAAAAGATAAAATACTCCAAACGGGAAGTTGAAAAAAAAGAGCTGAATTAGTAAAGAGAAGTTTAAACTAAGTTAAGTAAGTTCTCTTTATTTTATTTATTTTTAAAGATTTTATTTATTTGAGAGAGAGCGAGAGAGAGTGTAAGCAGGGTGGGGGTTGGGGAGCAGAGGGAGAAACAGGCTGAGCAGGGAGCCAGACACAGGACTCGATCTCAGGACCCTGGGCTCATGACCTGAGCCAAAGGCAAATGCTTAACTGACTGAACCACCCAAGCACCCAAGTAAGTTCTCTTTAACAAGTAGATGTTAAAGAAATGGGGGTGGGGGGTGGGCACCTGGGTGGATCAGTGGGTTAAAGCCTCTGCTTTCTGCTCTAGTCATGATCTCAGGGTCCTGGGATCTAGCCCCATATTGGGCTCTCTGCTCAGCAGGGAGCCTGTTTCTCCCTCTCTCTCTACTGGCCTCTCTGCCTACTTGTGATCTCTCTCTCTGTCAAATAAATAAATAAAATCTTTAAAAAAAAAGAAATGGAGAAGAGGTTTACATCTGTGAGCAAAACTATCAAAGTTTTATCATTTATACCTCAGCCATAACTATCTTTGTCAAGCTTACCAATCCATTTTCATTGGTCAGAAATCTATTAAGTAAAAAATATATATCTGATTACTTTATATTCTATATGAAATAACATCTAACTCCTTTATTCTCTTGGTATAGAAGATTAGTGTGCTTTTTGGTATTTTTCATGATAAGTAGAACTTAGACAATTTGTCTAACCTATATCTTAATTTGCTAATATAAATTGAAGAAAATGGTACTTTCCTCAGAATTGACAATACCCAGGAAATCAGATCAAGAAAATTTTAGCTACCATTTTCGTTCCTGCTACTAAACTTTATACTTTAAAATGTTCACAAATACAAAGCTTCAGCAAAAGCAAATCAATTCTTAGCCACCAATATCTGGAATTCATGTCAGACTTAGGTACAATATCATTAATCCAAGTGCTTACTGTGTTTGTCTTTTGCTCTGAGATATTTTTTGAGTGGAACTAACCCCAACATGTCCATAACAACAGAATTTGTAAGGGTTAAATGTTACTGAGAAGAAGCACTTGAAGTAAGAAACAAAGTAAGAAATAATAAAAGCTGAAAGTGGCATAAAAATTTTCAAATCTATCTATCATCTAGATAGAGGCTACATAGTTCAATAGCTTGTTTTGAATCTTTAGGACAGGGAAATCATGCAACCTAAAGGGCTCATCCTTTCAAAAATAAAAGTAGTAATGGAAGAGTGTTATTACACCATTGATTAATTCAGATAGAGACTAGAGTAGTGCCTGAGGACATAAAGAATAAGCATGGGGGAAAAGTGACATTTTTGTCACAAGCCAGAGATAAGTGCATACATTCAGGCCCTGTTTGAATTTGCAAACTGAAAGTGAATGACAAATCAGCTCAATTAGCTACTGTGTATCGATACCAGAACTCAGTGGTGTTCAGTCCTGGATGCACTTAAGAATCATCAGGAAACTTTAACAAAAATGAAAACAAAAAACAACAATGCCCAAGCCCCACCACAAAACCTGAGGAAGTGGACTCTAGGCATCATTTTTTTTTTTAAGATTTTATTTATTTATTTGACAGACAGAGATCACAAGTAGGCAGAGAGGCAGGCAGAGAGAGAGAGAGGAGGAAGCAGGCTCCCCGCTGAGCAGAGAGCCCTATGCGGGACTCGATCCCAGGACCCTGGGATCATGACCTGAGCCGAAGGCAGAGGCCTAACCCACTGAGCCACCCAGGCGCCCCTCTAGGCATCATTTTTGAACAAATTCCCTATAGACTGTCATGTGCAGCAAGTTTCAGAACCAATGAGATACCACATAAGAGTTTCCTCAACAACAGGAGAGATCATCAAGCAGGGAGTAGATGAAACTGAGCTGTTTCAGCAAAGGCACCCAATTAAATGTATACCATCTGGGTTTTTAAGCTTTAAAACATCTATCAACAATTCTTTTAGAGAAAATGCAACCACAGCCTGCAAGCTTAAACCTGTCCTACATACTGGACTTAACAAATACATGGATTTGTGAACAGTTCTCTGTAAATTTAGATACAGGAACAGCTGTACAGTATTTGACATTTTATTAAAAACCTTTTAACTAAACGGGGGTGCCTGATGGCTCCATGGGTAGAACATGCGACTCTTGATGTCAGGGCCATGAGTTTAAGCCCCACATTGGGCACAGAGATTACTTAAAACAAAAAATGTTGAGGCACCCCAGTGGCTTAGTCAGTTAAGCTTTGGATCTTGATATCAGCCTAGGTCTTGATCTCAGGGTTGTGAGTTCAAGCCCCACACAGTGATCCATGCTGGGTGTGGAGTCTACTTTATAAGAAAGAATTCTAAGTTTAGTTAAAAAGGTTTTTAAAATATGTTAAAAATGAAAAAAATTATTATTATTATTATTTTTTTTAAGTAGGCTTCACCCCCAGCATGGAGCACAGCCTGGGGCTTGCACTCACAACCCTGAGATCAAGATCCAACGTTTAACTGACTAAGCCACCCAGGGTGCCCCTAACTAATGATTTTAAAAGAGCAGGCACTAAATTTTTTTGTTACCATCATTTTTATCACACATAAAAATTTTACTTTTTAGTAATCTATAACATATACTTTTAAACTTTAAGGGGAACACTTTTATTTTGAAAAGTGAATTAATCAAGAGGAATTTCAAAAGTAATGTCGATAAGAGACATTAAGATAATGTAGTGACCAACGCAACATTCACCTTCCCCCTCCTAAATCTCTATTTAAATCCCTAAAAAAATTTTTTTAAATATTTTAAAAGATAAAGCCACTATTAGCACTGACATGTTTGTAAAGCTGTAATTGTAAAAGCATGTCACAGATTTTGAAGAATTTCAAAATAAACTCAAAAAATTTAAAAAGACTTCATAAAGAGAAAAGACAGAAGTGAATTAATTAGAAAGCACACAAATAAAAATACTAATTTCAAACAGTGATTAATAACTATGAAGAAAATAAAACAAAATAAAAAATACTGGGAAAAAACTTTCCTATATCTTGACAATTATCACTTTAAAAATATATTTAAAAATGTATACTGATCTAGAACTATACACACACAATGTACTAGTGTCTAATCCTTGATTTTAATATTACAATTATGTCAGATATAACCATTGGGGAAAACTGAGGGGAGAGTACCTAAGGACTTCTGTGAGTTATCTTTGCTTTACTTCCTATGAATCTATAATTATTTCAAAGTAAAATATACCTATATGAGACCAAAAATAGATTTTAAATACATATGACCTAATACAAAGAGAAAAACAGAATCCTTTCACGTTAATACTCTCTCTGTTGTCTTCACCTCCTTCCTGGTTCAGCAAAGACTATACGGTAAATAACCTCAGCCAGTTCCTGCCTATCTTTTAAATTCTGTGACCCTGTGGATTTTCCTTTACAATAAAAAACTTTGCCTTGGATGACTCTAAATGCCTTTTCTTCATGTATATCCATCCCTTTGTCTACAGCATCCAATAATAAATCCTCTTTTGTCAATTTTTAAGCACCTGGTAACTGCTATTAAGAACACCCAATTAGGGGTATCAGTTAAGTGTCCAACTCTTGCTTTCAGCTCAGGTCATGATCTCAGTGTCCTGAGACTGAGCCCTGTGTTGGGCTCCATGCGGAGTGTGGAGCCTACTTAAGATTTTTTCTCTCTCTCTCTCTCTCTCCCCTTCTCCCTCTGCCTCTCCTCCGCCCCATCCCCAACTTGTACTCTCTCTGAAAAAAAAAATTTTTAAAAAGAACATCCAATGAAAGTCAAGCAACTCAACTTAGGAAGGATTGAAATGATCTGTTCCTTCTGGAAAATCATTCCTTTAATTCATAGGAACAAGGCCCAGCAGTAGCAAATGCCTTCTACAATACTCATATACCCTGACCCAAAAACTGTACCTTGGGGAGTTGCTCTTAAGAAAACAAGAGATGGGGGCACCTGGGTGGCTCAGTAGGTTAAAGCCTCTGCCTTCGGCTCGGGTCGTGATCCCAGGGTCCTGGGATCGAGCCCTACGTTAGACTCACTGCTCAGTGGGGAGCCTGCTTCCTCCTCTCTCTGTCTCTCTGCCTGCCTCTCTGCCCACTTGTGATCTCTGTCAAATAAATAAATAAAATCTTTAAAAAAAAGAAAAGAAAAGAAAACAAGAGATGTTTGAGAAAACGTAGACAAGACTGTTCATTGAAGTCTAATTTATACTTAAATATAACCAGTGGGAAATAGGGAAACAAATTCTGATATATGCACAGAAGCTATTTAAAATGTTGAATAAATTATTCTATTGGCATAAAAATGAAACACTAATGCATTTTTTACACTAATACATTTTATAAAAGAAATAACAGCAAATTATAAAACCTTTTCTTGACTTCACTTTCCCCCACCAGGTACTGCTCCATTTACCTGTTCTCCCCTTACATCTGCTCTCTCTCATTCCTATCAAGTTTCTACCTACATTCTCTCATAAACATTGCTTTTTAAATGACTTCCTTATTGCTAAATCCAAAAAATGAACTTTCAGTTTCATGGTGACATAAGCCCTTCATGCTGATGACTAAAAATTCTGAAAATATAAAAATATCTACAATAAACTCTAAAAAGCAAAGTAGGCAGATGATGGAAAGGAGTCAAAACTTGGAGAAGTGACCTTCACCAGAGTGAGCTTCCCATGTTTTGTTTTTTTTTTTTTTTTCACATGGTCTCCCTATTCCCTTCCACCCCGTAACTTTTCCCTCCTATTCTTGCCCTTGAGCATTCCTCTTCCTTTTAGTGTGGATATGACCTACGGCCTGTTTCTAACCAACAGAATATGGCAAAGGTGACAAGGTGTATGTGATTATGTACATGAAACTGTACCAGCTGTCTTGCTGGAGTCTCTCTCTCCCCTTGAAAAAACAAGCTGCCATATAGTGGGCTGCCTATGTCTGAAGGCCCATCTGGCAAGGAAATGAAATGAAATTTAAGAGCTAAGCACAGCCTCTGGCCAACAGCCAGCAAGAAACTCAAGTTCTCCATCCCACAGAAAATCCACCAGCAAAAGTAGATCTTTCATCGGTGACACTCCAAGTGAAACTACAGTCCCAGCCAAGATGTTGATGGCAATATTTTGAGACCATAAGCAGAGAACTCAGGTAAGCTATACCTGAACTTCTGACCCAGAGAAACTCTGAGATAATGAATGTGTATTGCGGGGCGCCTGGGTGCCTCAGTGGTTTGAGCCACTGCCTTCGGCTCAGGTCATTATCTTGGGGTCCTGGGATCGAGCCCAACATCGGGTTCACTGCTCAGCAGGGAGCCTGCTTCACTCTCTCTGCCTGCTGCTCTGCCTACTTGTGATCTCTCTGCCAAAAAATAAATAAAATCTTAAATAAATAAATAAATGTGTATTGCTTTAAGCCACTGTGTTTATTATGCAGCCAGAGAAAACTACTTCACATGGCTGTATCCTGAGGCAGGTCTGAATCATGGAGCACTGCAGAGGCACAAGCAGCTGAATACCTGAAAGAAATTCTACACTCTGGCCAAGGAATGAGAAAATGGAGTCCGTGTAAACCGGAGGGGACAAGGGACATGCTAGAGGGAGAAGAGTCAGAGAATGGTTATCTCTTAATTCTGTGTATGCACCTGCATGAATTTCAGTCTAACCCAAGCTGCCCATGTATAAAAGTAACCTAAAGGAAAGCAGCAAAGCTTTAGAGACCTGAACTGAGATATGAACCCACCTGCACAAGTCTCCAACAAATTTTTGTGCTATTTATGTGCAAAATGGACCTAAACCAACATACCAAAGGCAGAAAATATGGAATTGAGATTTGAACCAAGATCCACGGAACGCAAAACAAAACAAAAGATAGAGCCTCATTAGGTTGTGTGCTAAGGCAAAATATCAACGTTTTCCAGAAGATAAGAAGGACCCAGAGACAACATAATATCACAATGCCTAGGATATAATCCAAGATTACTTGACATGCAGTTAAAAAAAAAAAAAAAAGGATATGTGACCCATTTTCAAGGGAAAAGACAATTAACAGATGTCAACAATCAGATTACTTAGATGTTGAAACCAGCAGAGAATCAATGTTACCTTTGTTACACGATAGAAAGGGAAATTGCTTGAATTATCTGTGTTACATGATAGAAAGGGAAATTACTTGAAATTACTAAAAAGATTGGAATTTTCAGCAGAGAAGTGGAAACTATAAAAAGGAACTCAGAAGGAGTTTTTGACCTAAAAATCATTTTCTAAAATAAAAATTAGGATGGGCTAATATTAAAATGGAGATGACAGAGAAAAGTATAAACTTGAAGGCATATCAACAGAAATTATCCATTTTAAAAAACAAAAAGTAAAAACATTAATGAAAAAAATGGAATTATGTCTCAGGAACTTGTGGTATATTAAAAGATCTCATGTATAAGTATATATTTACATATATGCATATAGATGTACATACTTGTGTGTATGTGTATGAAACTGAAGTCCAAGAAGGAAAGCAGAAAGAAATCTAGACCAGAAATTATTTGAACATGGGTCTGAATTACACAGGTGCACTTACACATGGACTTTTTTTAAATAAATATATGTATAATTCTGTCAATGTATTTTCTCTTCCCTATGATTTTATTAACATTTTCTTTTCACTAGCTTACTTTATTATAAAAATATAGTATATAATATATATAACATAAAAGTATGTATTAACCAACTGTCTATATTACCAGTATGGCTTCTGGTCAACAGTAGGCTATTAGTAGTTTAGTTTTGCGGGAGTCTAAAGTTATATGCAGATTTTTTACTATGCAGGGGGTCCCTAACCCCCACATTGCTCAAGGGTCAAGTGTGTGTGTGTATGTGAATAAAATTAGAGTCCAAAAAGGGAAGAAGAAAGAAATTTGATCAAAAATTATTTGAAGAGGGGTGCCTAGGTGGTTGAGTCAGTTAAGTGTCTGACTCTTGATTTCAACTCAGGTCTTGATCTCAGGGTCCTGAGTTCAAGCCCAGTGTTGGGCTCCATGCTGAAAGAGGAGCCCACTTAAAAAAAAAAAAAATTATTTGAAAAAAATAATGGCTGAAATACCCCATATTTTGGTAAATCTAATAGTCAATTCTCAGTCCCCAGCTCAGTTGACTAATCATGTATCTGTCACAGTTGATCACTCCCTTTTTCTTTCCTCACTTCACTTTGAGGAGATTACATTCACAGAGCTTCCCAACTACACCTCTGGCAACTCCTCCATGGTCACCTTTGTTGGTTCTCATCTCTGTGATCTATAACAAAGTAATTTGGGTCTTTGGAACACTTCTCTAGCTACTCTAATGTCTTTGGTGATCTCATTCAATGTCATGGTTTTAAATACCTTCTAGGTGTTCGCCTCTCCCAAATTTATATATATAGCACAGATTTTTCTTCTAAACTACACATTCATGTATCCAAGATCCTACTCTGTTGCTCCACACATCATTGTCTAAAAGATACCTAAAACTTAACAGGTCCCAAACTGGATTCCTGATCTCTCCATCTCACCCAAGCTTGTTCTATCCAGACTTCCCCATCTCTTTTCATGAAAATTGCATCTTTCCAACTGCAACAGGCCAAAATCTTTAAAGTCATCTCCAACTTCTCTCTTATAACCCATACCAGTTGGAAAATATTAGCTCCATGTTCAAAAAACATCCAGAACATGACCCTTTCTCTTCACTTCCATTGCAACTACTCCCAGCAAAGGTACAATTCTCTCTCTTCAAATATTTCAGTAGCATCCTAACTGATCTCCCTATTTTCACCCTTGTTCTCCCTCTTACAACCTGTTTTCAAAAGAGCAGCCAGAGTGCATTTTAAAACTTAAGTTGGGTTATATCATTCCATTCTCCAAATGGTTCTGCAAATTCAGAGTAAAAGTCAAATTCACACAATTATTTTTAAGACCCTACAACCTGGCACCCTCCCCAACTCCCAAAGTACCACTCCCACTCTTCCACTATACTGTTCTGACCTCATTAACCACCAATCTCTTCTCTCTCACCACTCTCTTAGTTCTGTGAATGAACCCCCACCTCCAGACCTTCCAGCTTGCTATATTCTTTCTGCCTGATATGTTTTTCCCTCAGATAGCGTTCTGGTGACTCCCTCATCTTCTTCAGGTGTTTGCTCAAATGTTTCCTTTTTAGTGAGGCTTTCCTTGACCATCCAATTTAAAATTGCAATCCTCATCATCATCATCGCCTAGCAAATGATATATTCCTTCTTTATATTCTTTTCTACTTTATTTTTATTTATGTTTTTATTATCCTTCTTCTGCCAGAATGTAAATCAGGGATTCTTGTCTGCTTGTTCACTTCCGTTTGCTAATGCAAATGATGATGATGATGATGATGATGATGAAGAAGAAGAAGAAGAAGAAAATCACCTATTTAGTAATCATCATGTTCCAGGTATTCAGTAGCCCAAGTGCTTTACATGGATCATCATGCCCTTCTCACAGCAACCCTATACGATGTAGGTATTATGAATCAATCCTATTTTACAAATGAGGAAATTGAGGCACAGAGAGGTTAAATAGCCAGCCTAAGATCGCACAAGTAGGCAAAGCTGACTCCAGAGTCCACGCTCTTCACCACGATGCTAGTAAAACGGGTACTCAACAAGTACTTACTAAGTAAATGAATGAACAGGTAAGTGCTTTAGTCCCATTTAAAAACAAGATTATGTGCCTGGAGATCTATGAATATTAAAAAAAAAAACCTAAGAGAATATACAAAAAAATATTAACGGTAGGTACCTTTAGTGTGAGATAATAGGTGTTTCTATTTTCTTTCTTTCTATATCTCTACTTCCTAACTTTTCTATCGTGAGTTGTACTGTACTTAAAATTTATTTTTTTAATTACCAAAGAAGTCATGTTACAGAATAGTAGGATTGACGTGGAATGATGTGGACAAGGTAGACTATGCCAAATGGGATAAATCAGCATAAACTATGAAATATAAACTGATTCTAATTATGAGCAAAAAGAAAAGAAGGGAGAAAAGAAGGGAAAGAGGAAAGAAGAGAAGGAAAAGGAAACAAAGCAAAGATAAAGTGAAAGGATAGGGGATAAAAAGCATATGTCAGTTAGTACTTATGCAAGGGAGAAAAATTGGAAGACTGTATGTCAAAATATTAACAGCAGCATTCTATGTTGCTAGGATTACAGACAACTTTTATTTACTTCCTTTGGGGGGGTTCAGATTCTTTTATAAAATTTAAAAATTTGTTCTCTTTCATGTTAGCGGGATTTTTTTCCCCAATATGCCAATTTTTTCTCCTGAGACTAAATGAAAGCATGGAAAATCAACCTTTATTATTACTTGAACAAGTCCCATGAAGCTAAAGATTTCTTGATCTCAAGTTTAAAGAAGTAGTAGTAACATGCTTAAAACATACAATTAGCTCATCAAAATGATTACCTCAACTTGTGCTTGTTGCCTTGCTAAAATTATGTTAAAAACATCTAGAGTCTTCTCCAAATCCTATAAAACAAAGAGACACTTGTAAACAAGAAAAATGGCATTAGATTAAAAAAATATTTTATTCTAGGATTTCTAGGCTTGTCCAGTCTATGAACAAACAGTAACTGTGATCTAATAAAAGGATAATTTGAATGCACACTCAGCTTTATACTTTGTTTTTGCAATAATGGAAATAAGTTTTCTAAGAAAGCAAATCTTCAATAAATACAATATAAAAACGGGAATTTAATGACACCATTATAGAAACAAGAATATTTAGGAGGACAGCTTGTTTTAGGTATTATCCTTATGGTTTGTACTAACTCACTCTTTTTCATACTATTTTATACCATTGTACTAAAGGCATAAACAAAGAATTTAAAGAATGAAACACAGAGTTTAAGAATGAAACACATAAAACACAGAATTTAAGAATGAAAAATTCTACAAATCAACAACTATGTTGAAGTAGAAACCGATTTGGGGAATTTATGTAAAAGTATATAAGAACCTAAACATGTATTAGGTGACCTGTGTATGAAGTAATCTATGTGCTATTTCATGAAATTCTCACAGCTCTGTAAAACAAATATTGTTTCCATTTTATACATGAGAACATCAGATCTGAGAGGCTGAGAAACTTGATGCTTTTTCTAATATATTAATATTAGCAATTCTCATATTATTTCAGAATAATAGGAATGCAATTATTTCTTTACATTATTAATTTATGACAGAAATGATTATATAATCAAGACCAGACGACACTGAGCAAATTATATACTGTGTGGTATTTTTCTGTATTTAACAGGGGTTCCTATTTTGAGGAATATAAGAGCTGTTTTTTTATATATAATACTTGGAGCTCTGAAAAAAAGCCACTAACAAAACTAATAACATACAAACATACATCTAACTAATAATAAACATTTATTTGAATAACTCTGACACTGATTTTATAAACATTATTGTAAAAACCAAATGCATTTCTCCAAATAGTTTCTAGTATTCTAATATCTTTTATCTGATACCAGGATGTGAAGGAAATATTTGTTTAAAGAAAAAAACTGAAAAAATACTCTGCATTTTCCCATAAAATTATCTCAAAAAGAGATCAGTTTTAGTCTTTCTCTTTTTTTATTATGTTATGTTAGTCACCATACAGTACATCATTAGTTTTTGATGTAGTGTTTCATGATTCATTGTTTGCAATGTAATACCCAGTGCTCCATGCAATCCATGCCCTATATTCTTTCTAAAATTATATTTTAATTCAAATTATTTTAGGAAAACTTAAAGGATGATTTAACAAAGAATAGTTTTCATCAATATATATGAGATATACCTGAATTTGTTTCTGTATTTCTTCTGGGACTTTAGTCTGGGTTAGCTTGCTTTTGTAGGCACTTTTATAACTCTTGAGCAACTGCCTGTGTTTTTTTATGTTACTCCATGACCACATCTGTGTATACCTTCTTATATGAACTTCAAGAATAGAATCAATTGCATATTTCCACCTGCAAATCAAATTTTGTTAATGCACATTTGAAAACAAAGGTTTTCAGAACCAGCCGGAAAATGGCTTTTACTTTTTAGATCTATGCTGTTACATTTTTTGTTCTTATTAACTGTTCTCCTGCAAGAGCCCAGTAATTAACATTTCAATTCCCCAGTACAATTCTCCAGCTTAAACAGATTGCAAAATGAGCTAATTACTCCAGTAAGAGGGTATGTCAAAGCAAAATCATAAAGACACAAAATGACATGTTATGCAAAATTAATACTATCTCAATATGGTTGTAACGTTAAGCCCATGTGGTGACTAAAGAGCACTAAGACCAAAAAGTGATTAAAGTCTTAATGCTAAGCTGAGAATTCAAGAACAGTCTAAAAGCAAGATCACAAGATAATGTGTATATGAAAAAGACATAATATAAAAGATATCCCTCTCATGTCTATCAAGAAAAAAAAAAAGTGGCTTCATTACATGGCTTTAAAGGTCTCTTAAATCTGAGAGTTCCTAACTATATGTTTCTTGTTTAAAAAAAAAAGATTCTAACTTACCATTGTCGACCATTGGTATGAAGTGGTAAATAAGGCTTATATTTCCTGTAAGGGGCATTTCTAACCATATAATCCACTGACTCCAAAAGGTCAATCATGCTTAAGTACTATTAAAACAAAAATATAGTTATATTTATTACATTGCACACACAGATAAACACCAAATTTTAGTATATTTTCAGCATAGTAAAACTCTAACTTCCCTGAACAATGAATATCATCGTTGCCTGCCTGTTAATATCGTATTTCATCAAATTTAAGATGATATTCATTATAAGTTGTAACATAATTTTTAAGTTCTACTACAAAAAGAAAAATGTGCTGTCAAATAAACAGCTGTACCATCAATAGTAATATATATCCTATTTTCTTTTTTTTTTTATATTTTATTTATTGATTTGACAGAGAGAGATCACAAGTAGACAGAGAGGCAGGCAGAGAGAGAGCGAGAGAGAGAGAGAGAGAGAGAGAGAAGCAGACTCCCTGCCGAGCAGAGAGCCCGATGCGGGACTCAATCCCAGGACCCTGAGATCATGACCTGAGCCGAAGGCAGCAGCTTAACCCACTGAGCCATCCAGGCACCCTATATATCCTATTTTCAAACACGTTACAGTGTGCAATAAATGCCCACTGAAACAACAAACACGCTATCTGCAACCAGGGACTAGAACATGGTTATTCCTAAAACTACATATTCTCCATTAGACCATCATTTCAGCATGGGTTATCTATGAGCTGATTTGCAAACCACTCCAGAAAATCATTACATAACTAAAGCAAGATAAAGCTATCTAATTGCCCATCTTACCATCAATAGAACTCTGCATGCGCCTGGTAAACGGCTCAAATGGAGGGAAACACATACACACACACATACACACACACACACACACACACACACACACACACACAGGTCTGTAGATAAGATAAAGAAAGGAGCAAATCTAGCTTCTTCCTTTTGGTTTTTCTTAATGCACTACTACCTAATGGTTACAGTGTGGTTATTCACCCCTTAAAATATGGGTAGTCTGAACTTAAATGTATTTTAAGTTTAAAATATACGCCAGGTTTCAAAGACTTAGGAAAAAGAAAAGGATGTAAAATAGCTTAACAATTTTTTACAGTGATTACATACTGAAATGATTAATATTTTGGGAATGTTAGCTCACATAAAATGTTATTTTATTAAATAATTTCATCTTTTCTTTTTACTTTGCTAATGTGGCTACTAGAAAATTTAAAGTTACAAAAACAACCCGCATTATAGTAATATTCCCTTATCCTCAGGGAATATGTTCTAAGACCCCCAGTGGATGCCTGAAACCATGGATGGTACTGAACCCTACATATGATATATTTTTCCTACACATATATACACTTATGACAAAGTTTAAGTTATAAATTAGGCACAGTAAGAGATTAACAACAATAACTAGTAATAAAATAGAACAATATACTGTAATAAAAGTTATGTGAATGTGGTGTGCGTTTCTCTCTCAAAATATCCTATTGTACTGCACTCATCCTTCTTCTTCTTGTGATAAAACGCCTAATGGTGAGATAAAATGAGGTGAATGATGTAGGAACAGTGACACAGTGTTAGGCCACTACTGACCTTCTGACCATACATCAGAAAGAAGATCATCTGCTTCCAGACCACAGTTGACCCGTGTAACCAAAACCAAGGAAAAGGAAACCACAGAGAAGGGAAACCACTGTGTATTTTTATTGGACTGCACTGAGCTAAAAGTTCATTTAGCTAAATCCCTTGTCCTCCTTTTACTTCCAGTTCTCCATCTGTTATCTAAACTCCCGGGGCATATAATCAGAATGAGAAACAAATCACATTAAAATCTCCCATCAATTGCGAATTAAATGGAAATAATGTCATTTGCTATGAGTTGGTAAGATGCTCCATCAATAAGGAAAAAGACCAGATAAAATGAAGGAAATGAGTTCTTAAATTTAGTATTTATTTTCTTAAAAATATATATACACCTATACAAATACATACATATATGTGTGTGTTTGTGTATATATATATAAATAGAATAGAAAAGTAAGTATATAAAAGAACCACTAGAGTACTGGAGAAGGAATAATCACAAAGGACAAAAGCAGTTGAGATCAAAGCTAATCAAAGCTAGAAATGACCACCTGAATCTTACCTGAGGTTTGGTCAACTCAATGGCAATGTTCTGTACTTCTATGTTCCAATCAAGTTTGGGTGTTTTGAGCTCTGTTTCCGCATAAGGATTCATGTAGAGCTTTGCAGAAGCCGATATTGGCTGGAAAACTTACATCACAAGGGAAGACATAGATATGTTTATATGCCCTTACATATAAATAACTGTAAATAATTATGAGAACACTGTTACGCTGAAAGTATAGAAAAATAATCCAAAAAGTTCAAAAAATGTAAAAAATCACTACCAAAAAATATTCAAGCAACTACTTATCTGTGTAATATGAACTACAAGTTAAAGTAGAATCTCCAAGGATGAAATTGGAGTCCTATACCTCTAAGTAAAAATGTACAAAAGTAATAGACAATCTACTCTTATTCAGTCTGTGTAAAATTAGGCTTCTCTTACTTACTACAAGACATTTAATGACTTTAGTATTCATTAAAAATATTAACACAAGGTAGGAAACAAAATTTGATTAATTTGTATGATTTACTCATTGGGAGAACTTAGGAACAGAATCACAAATTAAATTCAGGAAGAGAATCACAAATTAGATACATATTACCAAGAAAAAAGTGCTTACCACTTCACAATTTTTCAAAATGACCATTACATATATAATCTTAGAATCAAGCCAAAAAATATTCTTGAGGTTAAAAACTAGCATGAAAAGGTGTATTAGGTAAGGTGACAGACAAGGCAAAGTAATACAATAAATTTAACTGTGAATAGCATTAAAATTAGATAAACTGTGGTATCTTACAGTATTTACAATTGCATAAGATTGTATAAAATTTTTAACTTATTTAGAGGTTTTTATAAGTGGAGGATACCACTTATAAATGAAGTTGTAGCTTCTTCTGAGCTAGTTCTTTCACAAATGAAAATAAATACTTCTCTGTTTTCATCTGAAAACATTATCACTAACTAGATCTATGAACATAAAGAGAAAGTGCCAACTCTTACATAAAGGCAGTCAGCTATAAAAGAATATGAAGAAAACAAGTGAACCAGAGTAATATGGAATATGGAAGAAGATGGGCATGAAAGCTGAAGAAACATAAAGGGGTATACTCGATTAAAAAAAAATAGCCTCTTTCAGAAAGGATGAATACCCAACTTTTGTAGCAACATGGACGGGACTGGAAGAGATTATACCTAGTGAAATAAGTCAAGCAGAGAGAGTCAATTATCATATGGTTTCACTTATTTGTGGAGCATAACAAATAGCATGGAGGACAAGGGGAGATGGAGAGAAGGGAGTTGAGGGAAACTGGAAGGGGAGATGAACCATGAGAGACTATGGACTCTGAAAAACAATCTGAGGGTTTTGAAGGGGCAGGGGGTGGGAGGTTGGGGGAGCCAGGTGGTGGGTATTAAGGAGGGCACATATTGCATGGAGCACTGGGTGTGGTGCAAAAACAATGAATACTGTTACGCTGAAAATAAATTAAAAAAAAAAAAAGAAAAAGAAAATTCTCACATATAAAATGAAAAAAAAATAACCTCTTTGGAATGAAACTAAAATGGAGAAAATAAATGGCACAAATAAATAGTCTGCTTTGTTAGGAGTCTATTTAAAAAGAAGTAAAGATGAGGATACCAAGAATTAGAAAAGCCACTTAGAAAAATCTCTTGAGTGGTTGGTTTGTCATAACACTCTAATAGTAACATGGCAAGGTTGACTTGAATACCAGAATCTCAGAGATTTAGTTATTAAACAAAGGAAAGAAAACCTAAATTCCTAAAACAAAGGTGATAACAAGAAGGAAACATGGAGGTAAAGGATATTTAGCTGTTGGGAGTAAACTATAATCCTACTACCCTCTTCTCTTATTCTCCAGTGGCGTATGTGTCATAATCTATTACTTAACAATTTGTTATAATCCAAATATGCTTTATTATAAAACTAAAATATAAAATTCTTCCTCTTTGTCAAAGTAACCTTACCAGAAAAAGTATACTGAGACAGAGTATTTAATCCTATGCTTCCTATAACATGAAATAAACTTTTACCACTACTTACTGTACTGATGATTTGCAGGTATATTGCTACTTCTAAGAATTCCACTTTTCAGCTGATCCTAAACAGAAAATTGAAGATGAGAATGAAAAAAAATGCACACACGTTCAGCTACACATACGGTTCTTAAAGCTATATCTTTATTCTCTTTGTAATTAGTAGTCCATAAGAAAAATACAATGAGCATTACTTATGGGTATATTTCTTTAGAATAAAATATAGAAGTAGATCATTTTTAAAAATTCTAAAATATCTCAAAAGTTTTATCGCATCCTGTTCCTCTCTGACTTAAAAACAAAAACTGGGGCACGTGGGTGGCTCCGTTGGCTGAGTGGCCAACTCTTGATTTTGGCTCTGGTCAGGATCTTGGGGTCAGGTTCTGGGCTCAGTGGGGAGTCAGCTTCAGGATTCTCTCTCCCTCAATCCCTCCCCCCATGCACTTGCACAGGCTCTCTTAGCCTCTCTCTCAAATAAATAAGTAAATCTTTAAAAATGAAAAAAGAACTAAACATCCATGAATTAGGATTTCAAACATTTTCTAGAAAAAGGCAAATTATTTGTTACAATATCTTTCTGAGCAATAAGAGAAAGAATCTTGAATTAATTCAAGCTCAGAAAATTCAACTCTTCCTTTTTTCTCTAAGTATATAAAAATGACTAAGATTAACTTAGCACACTGGAGTTTTGAATTAGCCTTTCACCGTTGAGGAAATCATCATCACAAATGCTTAAAACATTTTCTAAGATCAATTATACTTTAAAAGAAAATTTGCTAAGAATATATTCTTTATATCTCAAAAGTACCACCTTTCTCTATAATACTCTATAAGAAATCATTCTTATATGAAACGCAATGTAATGCCATCAAAATGAGAGCATAAAACCGTAAGAGCAGTTTTAGTTTAATAGTATAGGTTATTACCTCACTGTGTAGTGAATGATTTCACAAAGATCTTCAAAATCATAAGTGCTTTTTATTTTTTTAAATAGTTCCCTCCAGAAGTTTAGATGCAGATTTTTTTTTAAGATATATTTATTTACTCGTTTGAGAGAGATACAGAGACAAAGAGAGCACAAGCAAGGGAGAAGCAAAGGGAAAGGGAGAAGCAGACTCCCCACTGAGCTAAGAGCCCCACATGGGACTTGATTCCAGGACCTGGAGATCATGACCTGAGCTGAAGGCAGACACTCAACCATCTGAGCCACCCAGGCTCCCCTATAAGTGCTTTTTAAAAAAGAGGGCATTCTGGGGCACCTGGGTGGCTCAGTTAATTAAGCATCTGCCTTTGCTCATCCCGCTACCGCTGACACTCCTCCCTGCTCATGCTCCTGCTCTCACACTCTCTCTCTTAAATGAATAAATTAAAAAAAAAAAAACAACTTAAAAAAATTTTTTTTTTTAGATAAAAAGGAGTGGATTCCAAGAGCTGTTTCACAATTCTCATTTGGTTAAATACAACTTAAAAAATATACCCTGTGCTCATTAAAGACCTCTTAAGTTAAAAAAAATTTAGGGAGTAGAGTTAGCTCTTCCAGGTATAAATTGAAATTACCAAGATCTGTTCCTTTGCTCTCTGGTAAGACATGTTGCAGTTTACATTCCAGTAGGCGCTAAGACTGTCAAGTCGTATAAGCTATAAAAGAAAAATAAAAGAAGTCGAGCAACTAACACATAAAAATTATGAATCAGTACTAAAAGATTAATCTCACATTCACCCTAGAATTATCCAATTGCCATTTTGAACTTTTTAAAAAATTTTTTAATTTTTTAATAAACATATAATGTATTATTAGCCCTAGGGGTACAGGTCTGTGAATTGCCAGGTTTACACACTTCACAGCACTCACCATAGCACATAGCCCCCCCCATTTTGAACTTTTAAAGGAAAAAAAAATAAAGCAAAAATGGGGAAAACACAAGCATATTATTCATGGACTTTATTATTAATCTTAGCATTTGGTAAATTGTGCTTCCAGCAACACTATTTCTAAGGAGATTAATTCATTAAATTATCAAATATTTACTCTTTAACAGACTTGTTACATGTAACATGTAACATGTAACTTGTAACAACTAACAGAATTTACTCTCTAACAGACTTGTACATGTTTTGCTGAATAAGAAAGACATGATTCCTCCAGTCGATATGAATGACTGTTTAGAAAGAGGGGCGAGGGGAGGGGATTCTAGAACAGCAAGGTGGGAAAGCAACATACTAGACATCCCTCTTGAAAAATTCGCAATGTTTATTAGCATATTTAAAGTATTGTGAAGTCCTGTGATTACAGTTTAACTATGTACAGCTTAGTACTATGGTCAGTAATCTTGACAAGGGAATATTTTTTCTACAAATATAATATCTCAATTACCTAATGCTCCATAAAATACAATTTGGGAAATATTAATTTTATCTGATTTTTTTTGCTAGGTGAAGAACCTAAACATCAGAAAAGGTAAGTGACTACAGAAGATCACATAGTAAGTTGCAGAGCCCAAACTAGACCTTACAATTTTAACTCATACTCCAGTTGCACATTGGGCAATTGTTTGTACCTAGAAAAATAACAAGAAATTCTTAATCCAGTCTAATACCTTGTATATAATTTTTTCTGCTTCATTTAATATGCATGGAGTCCAGTGTTCATTTGCAGTCTAAAAGAAAAAAATAACTGTGAAACAAAGTATATATATCATAAAAAACAGTACTCTAATATTTATAAACTATAACAAAATAACTTAGATAAAAGAAATGACACCTAGTTAACCATGAGCTAAACTGTGAGCTGTTTCCTTCCCTGTCTATATGACAAAATCAAAGGAACAGTGAAAATAGAATTGAGGAGGTTCTAATTTATTTCTTTTTTTTTAATTGTGTTATGTTAGTCATCATACAGTACATCATTAGTTTTTGATGTAGTGTTCCAAGATTCATTGTCTACGTATAACACCCAGTGCTCCATGCAAAACAGGCTCTCCTTAATACCGACCACCAGGCTCACTCATCCCCCAAGCCGCCCCCACAAAAACCCTCAGTCTGTTTCTCGGAGTCCACAGTTCCTCATAGTTCATCTCCCTCTTTGATTGCCCCCCGTCACTTTTCCTTTCCTTCTCCTAATGTCCTCCATGTTATTCCTTATGTTCCACAAGTGAAACCATATGAAAATTGACTTTCTCTGCTTGACTTATTTCACTCAGCATAAACTCCTCCAATCGTATCCATGTTGATGCAAAAGTTGGGTATTCACCCTTTCTGAAGGCTAAGTAATATTCCATTGTATATAATATGGACTATAAGATACCTTAGGATAAACCTAACCAAAGAGGTAAAGGATCTATACTCGAGGAACTACACTACAGAACACTTATGAAAGAAACTGAAGAAGAAACAAAAGATGGAAAAACATTCCATGCTTATAGATCAGAAAAATAAACATTCTTAAAATGTCTATGCTGCCCAGAGCAATCTATACTTACAATGCCATTCCAATCAAAATACCATCCACATTTTTCAAAGTGCTGGAACAAACAATCCTAAAATTTGTATGGAGCCAGAGAAGACCTCAAATTGCCAAGGAAATGTTGAAAAAGAAAAACAAAGCTGGGGGGCATCACGCTGCCTGATTTCAAGCTTTATTACAAAGCTGTGATCCCCAAGACAGGATGGTACTGGCACAAAAACAGACACACAGACCAATGGAACAGAGTAGAAAGCCCAGATATGGACCCTCAACATTATGGTCAAATAATCTTCAACAGAGCAGGAAAAAATATCCAGTGGAAAAAAGATAGTCTCTTCAATAAATGGCGCTGGGAAAATTGGACAGCTATATGTAGAAGAATGAACCCTGACCATTCTCTTACACCATACACAAAGATAAACTCAAAATGGATGAAAAACCTCATTGTGAGATAGGAATCCATCAAAATCCTAGAGGAGAACATAGGCAGTAATCTCTTCTACATCAGCAACTTCTTTCAAGACACGTCTCCAAAGGCAAGGGGGAAAAAAAGCGAAAATGAACTTTTGGGTCTTCATCAAGATAAAAAGCTTCTGCACAGCAAAGGAAATAGTCAACACAAAGAGGCAACCCATGGAATGGGAGAAAATATTCATTCGCAAAAGACACTACAGACAAAGGGCTGATATCCAAGATCTATAAGGAATTTCTCAAAGTCAACACCAAAAAACAGATAATCAAGTTAAAAAAAAAAATGGGCAGAAGACACAAACAGACACTACACCAGAAGACATACAAATGGCTAACAGATACATGAAAAAATGTTCATCATCATTAGCCGTCAGGGAAATTCAAATCAAAACCACACTGAAATACCACGCTATACCAGTTAGAATGGCAAAAATTAATAAGGCAAGAAACAACAGAGAGGATGTGGAGAAAGGGGAACCCTCTTACACTGTTGGTGGGAATGCAAGTTGGTGCAGCCACTTTAGAAAACAGTGTGGAGATTCCTCAAAAAATTAAAAATAGAGCTACCCTACGGCCTGGCAAATGCCTTACTGGGTATTTACCCCAAAGATACAGATGTGGTGAAAAGAAGGGCCATATGTACCCCAGTGTTCATAGCAGCAATGTCCACAATCACCAAACTGTGGAAAGAGCCAAGATGCCCTTCAGCAGAAGAATGGATAAAGAGGAGGTTCTAATTTAACTGAGTTCATTCATTCAGAAAATAACTGCTGAGCTACTTTGTATCGTGTGGAAGGAACTAGGTATGAATAAAAAAAGAGAGAGAGAGCAAGCCTATAAAATGGTGAAGCTCCACATTCTTTTAAAAAATCAAATAAATAATTATTGCAAAGAAAGCCACAAGAATATGGAAATAACAGCATGACCTGTTTCTAGAAAGTCAGCATGATCAACAATGTCAAATGAGATAAACTAAAATTAGTTTTTTGAGCAGCCAGGGTGTTACTAATGAATTTGTAAAGAAAAATTTCAGAGGAGTAGCAGAGTCAATGGGTAAGGAACCAGCAGGAGTGGGGAAACAAAGATAGTAAAGGTAGAGAATTCTCTCAAAAAGTTGAGTTGGAAAGAAGAGAAAGAGAAGGCAGCAGTTAGATGGGGCCTAGGTGGAGTGGGAGAAGGTTCAGGAGGGCCTTTTTAGTTTGGTTGTAAAAGGCCGACCTGAATGTGCTTAAATTTAGCTTATAGGAAGGAGTGATAGGAGGGAAAAGTGGGAGGGAAGGGAGTTGAAGATTTAGAAAAAAGAAGGAAAATGATGGAAAGAAAGAAGGAAGGAAGGAAAAGAGGCAGAAAGAAGGGGAGGAAAAAAGACTCCCAGGACATGGGGAGGATGGGATCCAGATCAGAGGTGGGAAGATTACCCTACATATGAGTTAGACTGTAATTGGAAAGATGGAAAAAAGGAATGATATGGATACAGAAAGAGATAAGTTTGGGGTTACTGTTGTTATTATAGTCAATGTAGTAGTTGAAGCAGGAAATAACCGAGTCACACATGTACCAAATACTTTACACAAACTATCTCATTTAATCATTGCAAAAATTCTAAAATAAAGGTACTGTTTTATCAGTGAATGAATGAAGGTTAGACAGAAGATCACCATGGTAATCAGTACAATAATATGTGACAGGTGCTATAAAAAATATAATGGGGAGCATAAAAGAATGATAAATTCTAAGAGGAAAGTAAAAAAGGAATAAGAAAGACAAGATAATATCTAACCTAAGAATTAAAACCTGAACAGAATCACCAGGGAGACAAAAGGGAAGAAAATAATACAGGCAAAGAAAACAGTATGAAGAGTCTGAGAAAAGATACAGAGAATCAAACAACAATACACACTAAGGAAATTACATATCATTCTTATACACTAGGATGCCTCTCTCAGTCAATGAGAGGTACATAACTATTTTTTAATTTTTTATTTTGTTGGCAAGAAGCGCAACATAAAATATTGCGCTCATTTATGACTAATACTGTTAGTCTGGTTTTTCTGGAGCAATTATCTCTAGTCACTATTATTGTATATTTCTTTTTTTTTTTTAATCAAAAACCACTTAAAAATCATTTTGGAAAGAAGAAGAGGATAAACGGTATAATAAACACTAGCTTTGAGGCACCTGGGTAGCTCAATGGGTTAAGCCTCTGCCTTCTGCTCAGGTCATGATCTCAGAGTCCTGGAATCAAGCCCCGCATCTGGCTCTCTGCTTAGCAGGGAGCCTGCTTCCCCCTCTCTCTCTGCTTGAGGCTCTGCCTACTTGTGATCTCTCTCTCTCTCTGTCAAATAAATAAACAAATAAATCTCAAAAAATAAACAAACACTAGCTTCCTTGACTCCCTTAACTTTGTTTCTCCAGGGTTTGTTTGTTCTTTCCAGTGTTTCTGCTTTGGTCTTCAATTTGATGGACATCTCTACTTATCTGTTTGGAAATATCATTCTGAAGGCCTTTATGTAATCATGTCCTTTTTCTGTTTCTCTAATATTCCACTTTTTTCTCATTTCTCTTCCTCTTCTTTCCCTACAATAAGGCGCTCTCCATATAACTATCATTAAGACAAACATGTACCCAGCAAGATTTACTGTTCACTGTGCTTAACTTTAAAACATTTTTCCTACCACTTAGTTAGTTGTCCACAGAAAATAGAGGGGAAAATGTCCAACCTGAATGAATGTACATACTATCTACCCTTAAAGATCTTTAGGAGAAAAACCAAACTGTATAATAAAATGAAATATAAATTTTTAAATTTTAAAATGTAAAATAAAATATATAACCAAAATAAATGACCTTATATACATCTCAATATAATACTCAAACACACACTCACACACACACACACACACACACAGGTACAAATACACATTTACAAGCTATTTGGAAATTCTACCTGCCTATACCAAGAATGAGAACATGATCTATAAAAATTTACCTTTCCCTATTTTCCCACTTGTTTAAGATACAGCTTTTAATTCTTTAAAAACATTTGATATTGGTATTTTGAATTCTTTAAGTTCAAAGACAAATCAAAATAATTAGAGAATGCAATAACAGCATCACTATAAATTCTAAACTTCTAGAAAAACTGTGAAAAACTTACACATAAAAATAAAATAGCTATTTGTATCCATAGTTGATTTTAGGCAATTCACCCTGTGACTTGGGAATATTTAATAAGTTTCACAAAAGTTGTAAATAAGGCCAACATTACCAACAGACTAAGTTCTCCCAGTGTGATACCAAATGAGAGAGGCTGCTGTGGATCAGTGACCTAGCAAAAAAGAAAAGGTGTCATTAAAATCCACTGATGGGGAGAGTGAATCCATGTTCCACTCTGTACAATGGGCAACATAGGGCAATTAGTTTACAAGTAAGTCACACAACCCAAATGGATTTGGGCGGGGTGGGGGGAGAGGAGAAAAGAGAATAACAAGGCTAAGATTATCCATATTTTGCAGACAGGACATTGACATGGCACTTTCCCAGTGGAACTTATTATGAACTAATAAACTCTTTGCTCACTAACTAGGTTCTTGTCTAAATAGTGAAAAAGAAACAGTTTTCTTTATGTCTATCATTAAAGATGTTCTTCAAAGATAAAAAGAACAAGATGTCACAGAGAATAACATGGCAACTAAATTACTTTTCAAACACTCACGATTTTCACACTTAGAAATGTGAACTGTCTCTTTAAGTCTTTAATACCCTTAACTTTTCAAAATGCTTTGTTAGGAAATGCCCAAGATTCTTAACATTTAATTTCCTCAGTCTCTTAACCTATGAAACTTTTGTTCTATTCCTGATCTTCAATTCATAAGTTATACTGACACACCATGGTTATACTGTACCACACTGTGTATAATGTCATTGTTTTACACATCATAAGGATGTTCAAGTCTTATAGAGTTTTTTGGGGCCATTACAGAAACCAGGGAAACTCAAGAGAAAGGGAAAAAAACATAATGTTCTAAAGCATCCAGGGTATAGTCACATAGACTCCAGAGCACAGATACTTCGCAATGTAGCAAAAATGCATGCTCTGGAATAACTGAGAAGCACAAAGGACATTGTGAGCTCAGTTTTTAATATCCTCCTTTATTCCCAAACTCATCTTTTTACACCTATAGACAACTAGCTCAAAATAATGTGCACCAGGGGCACCTGGGTGGCTCAGTGGGTTAAAGCCTCTGCCTTCAGCTCAGGTCATGATCCCAGGGTCCTGGGATCAAGCCCCGCATCGGGCTCTCTGCTCAGCAGGGAGCCTGCTTCCTCCTCCCTCTCTGCTTGCCTCACTGCCTACTTGTGATCTCTGTCTGTCAAATAAATAAATAAATAAAATCTTAAAAAAAAAAAATAATGTGCACCAGTTTCAGAAGGATATTTACGAACACACAACCTCACTTGCTAAGGCACTACCCACAAACTACTACTATCATCCAGTGAGTGTCTTTATGATGAATTATTAGTTTCCCCACTCCCCACTTCCTAAACTCTAGTTTTCAATACTCTACATACAATAATTAAGGTGACCACATTGAAAAAGGAGTGATACAAGAAAGATCCCTCTACACTTTTTAATTCTTTTTTTTAGATTATTTTAATATACTTTGTCAATGATACCAACTTAAACATAATTGATGTACTTGGCCATTCCTATGCCTCTCCGTATTTTTTTTTTTATTAAAGAGAGAGACATGACATACCTTTCTAATTGTACTTGCTCAGTAAAAAAAAACTTAGTTTGAGTTCAAACTGAGGTTCTCATTCATCAATAAGCCATAAGTTTTAAGAATAATTCTTTTACTTCCATGATGTGTTGAGTTGATTTATTTTGATAAGTTTGTTTAAACAAGGGCATTGATGAGTTGAGGTTTTTGACATTTATTTGTTGACAAAATTCAGTTTAATGACTACATAAAATCAGAAGGTAAAATCAATATAAGATAGAGATAGTTTATCTTGCAAAACTACAAATGTGTCTTATTGAAATTTAAGTTCTATAATGAATTTATCAGGAAAAGAAAATAAATTCTATATATGTCAGTACAGTTTTAATTAAATCCGAATTTTAGAAGAGATGGAATAATATTTCCATCCCCTTAGGTAAATAAAAAAATTCAAGCTTATTTTACATATTTTTCAAACTTCAAAATGAAGCAATGTATATTTAGATTAACTAAAATTAATCAGCAGTTTTTTAATCAACTGACATTAAACTCTGGTTATAAGTGAAGTGTGGTTTCTAAATACAGTTTTGCACATGTATGTAAGTTATGCAGGTTCAATTCAATTTGCAGCAATGTAAAGAAAATGGGACCAGCAGTCTACTAACTGGGAGTTTAGCCTCCTCTCTACCAACTACCATAATAATTGACAGTTTCCATCACCACTTGGAACTAATTTTTTTGTCAATATAGTTCCTTAAAGTTGTAACAGTATATGTCTTACAGCATTAAACTCAAAATAAAAAATAGAGGACAACTGGAAAATCTGTCATATTACCTTTAGAAAGGAGCTTATGGTGGTTTTATATTTATACATATAAATGCATAGTGAAAAAGGTGTAACACGGGAAAGAAGATACGGCAGTATATTCATCAGAAAAAACAAACAAACAAAAAGAACAACCTTGGATTTAAAATCCAGTACAGGCAACCCATATCTAGATAAATCAATAACTATCATAAAATACACATTTAATTACTAACTTTAAATAAATTGAAATTACTTACATCATCTTCATATTTAATGTGAATATCTGTGATTTTTACTTGTACATTTTTAATTACTTGGGTTGCCAACTTTTCCAAAAATGTATCCTTTTTGGCTTCTTTTGGTTTATCTATAAAAAATAGAAAAATACAAGGTCAAAATTTGAAATTCTCGCATACCTCATAATCAAATAACCAAAGGATAGCTAAGGCACTACTCAACAGAAAGGACAGCCTATTCTGGTGTCCTTGTTTCATTTTAGATTTATTTTAGATTTTAATATGCAATTTCCAACTTAAAACTTATTTTTGAAGTTACATTGTATCTAACATTCATTTTACCTTCGAAGACAGAAATCAAGTGGCGATGTGTATAAATAACACATGGCATAAAAACTACTTTTACCTACCTTTCGAGCGATCAAGACCTTTAAAACGTTTCTTAAAATGTTTTTTGTGCTTTTTACGTTTACGTCCTTCTCAGTGGAAGCATTTTAGTGAGAAAAGGATAAAATTCAAGTTAGCAGACTAGAGGACAGAAAAGAAAACAAGAGAATCTTCCTGACAGCAAATTTTGGTACAATTCACTTTACTTTATTCTAAACGGACCTGCTATTTCAATACAAACAGAAATTCACAAACCTTCTTTAGAATAACCTCCTTTAATTTAGCAAATAACTTGGCAAGTACAGTTATACAAAAATTAGGCAAAATATCCATATATAAAATCCTTTATAATATTTATGACTTTTCACAATACAAAGTTTAATTTTAATTTCAATGTTATCAAAATATTGGAAATGTAATAATGACAGAATATAAAACTTTCAGGGGAGGTTTTCTTAAGTATATGGTAGGGACACAGGAACACAAATGAAATGAATGGGTAGGTTGCTGACAGATGACTTCCTCTGGATGATACACCTCACAAGCAAAATCCTTTAATGAGTCAAGGATACAAAGAACACCAAAGGGGCAAAAAATGTACACTGAACTGTATGTACTTTGAAATTGGCTTAATAATTAATTTCTTTAAAACCTCATCCTCTTTTACTTGGCACTGCCTCACATTCATGGCATTAACAAGTACCCACTTATCCAAGTTACAAACCTTTACATTTCACTTCCTACTAGACATCATCTCTAGTCTGCACTCAAGGTGGTCTCTGTATGGTCTACCTTGTCTCCAGTCCCCATTCTACCTCCTTCTAAACATTCTTCTATGGCGCCACCAGACTGATACTGTCTAGAATACCATTCACTGGGGCACCTGGGTGGCTCAGTGGGTTAAAGCCTCTGCTTTCAGCTCAGGTCATGATCCCAGGGTCCTGGGATTGAGCCCCACATCAGAATCTCTGCTCAGCAGGGAGCCTGCCTCCTCCTCTCTCTCTGCCTGTCTCTCAGCCTACTTGTGATCTCTGTCAAATAAATAAATAAAATCTTTAAAAATAAAATAAAATACCATTCACAGCCTGTTAATCCCCTGCTCAAAACTCTTTTAAAGGTTCTCTGCAGCCTGGCAGATAAAATGAAAAAGTGTTTGCATGACACAAAGGTCCTTTCATGACCTAACCCCTAACTCCCTGTGTCATTCTGTATCTCCTACTCATCCTTGCACCGGACACCAGAAACACTATCCGTAATTTCCAAAACAATCCTAACTTTCTAATGGCTAATGCGCCTCTCTATATATATAGATCATTCTCTGAACTTCAGCTGCTTTCCTTGAAGTTCTTCACCAGACAAACTCCTAGGAGGCCCCCCAATCTCAGGTCCACTAGGGCCTGTCTGAAGCTTTCTTCAACTACTTCAAGCAGCTCCGGGGCCATCTACCTCTGCACTTTATATAGACTTCCATTAAGCAGTGATTATACCAAAACAGAAATGTATGTACAACTGTCTTGTCACCAGGCAGGAGGCTTCATTAGGACAAGAATGATCCAGTACATGGGCACAAAGTACATGACCTGCATCTGTTCAAATGAATCAAAGAATCCACATCTGAGCATTATAATAAAATATATAAGTTCAGTTCATGTTATATACATAATATTTGACAGAATATAAATGATATTTGGCTTGAAATTCTAAATTGTTCTCCCTTGATATTTTAAAGTAAATTGTCCTGCCACTATAAAACTAAGAACCAAATCCCTGATTTCAAGAATAAAACCATGAGTTTCAAGTAGAAAATACTTAATAAATACATAAAGAATCTGGATTTTGCTACTACCAGTATTTCTTGCCATAATGATGGTCCCTAAGTCTTTTTCATGCATAAATTAAACATTTAGATTAAAACTTGAGTTTTCAAAGAAATATCACTTGAAAAGAAACAAGAAAGCCAGATTAGCCCTAAAAGCCATCCCACTTGGCTAGAACAGCTTTCAGAAACAGGTCCAGCTGTCTGGGTTTAGATTCTACCATAACTCACTCTTCTTACCTGACCTTCTATTATGTTCCTGGCTTCACAACTGTTTTAGCCCCTAGTTCCATCTTTGATCTCACTGTTAGATGTACCATGTTTAAAACTCTCCAAGTAGTTTCAAAATCTACTCTGACACAAGGTTCTTTAAAGAAAGTTTTATTTAATCTGATGAATACTAAATTTATGACTTTTGTATCACTCTCTAAATTAGTCCTCAAATATTTTGGTCTCACGACACCTTTAACACACTTAACTTGAGAAACCTAAAAAGTTTTTTTTAGTGTGGGTTACAATTATTGATATTTATCATATTGGAAATCAAAATGGAGAAATTTTAAAAATATTTATTAATTCATAATTTTAAAACATTATGTAAAAAATAAAATTAAAAAGTGATAGCACTAATAACACATATTTATGAATATAACCACATTTCCAAACAAAAAGTTGTGGTAAAAATATTAGCATTGTTTTACATTCTTACAAATCTCTTTAATGTCTGGCTTGGCAGAAGACAGCTAGATTCACCTATCTCTTTCTGCCTTTGCGCTGTTGAAATGTTGTTTACTTCAAGCACATGAAGAAAATCTGACCTAATCACAGATATGTAATAAAACAGGAGGAGCATCCTCATGATCTTTTCATGTAATTATGGATACTACACCCAAACTCAACACGTGGTAATTTCTTAAAGGTTAGTTGCATTTTGGAATCTGAAACTCTATCAATAATTTTTTCACATGAATTAAAATCAACTCGTCTGCCTTACACTTTAAATGGACCTTTGACACATATCTGATTTTTTATTATACATTGGTAATATGAAAATATTGCATCATTGAATTATGTAGATCATCTCAATGTTGACTGATTTCATTATTTAATATAAAAAATCACATTTGTTAGTATCACCACCGATATCACCAGAAAAGTCTTTAAGTACTGGGAAGCTGCCAAGCTCCAGGTGGCAAATAAAGTTTTCCAAAATTCCAATTTTTGCTCAAAGCTAAACAATCTTATCATTGGCAACAAACATCATCAGCTGTTTTTTCTTGAAGTTGTTTTATTGAAGTATCTACTAAACACTCAAATCTGAAAATAGTCTGTCAGTCACTCTTCCATGTAAAGTGGTTTTCCAGGAAAAAAGCAACTTGTCCAGCTGACAATTCAAACAATGCACAGATATTTTTCCTTGAGACAATTATCCTTATTAAGTGCTTAATACTTATTTCCTTCTTTGTCACACAAAATATTAAAGACATATACTCAAGAGCTTAAGTTTATTAAAATTAAATTTTTCCTAGTCCACAAAGAACATTATTTTTTTTTAAGATTTTATTTATTTATTTGATAGATCACAAGCAGGCAGAGAGGCAGGTGGGGGTGGGGGGGGGAAGCAGGCTCCCCACTGAGCAAAGAGCTCGACGCAGGGCATGATCCCAGGACCCTGGGATCATGACCTGAGCCGAAGCCAGAGACTTAACCCACTGAGCCACCCAGGTGCCCCCACCAAGAATATTCTTAAGTGAAACTGGTGCTCTTTTTCTTTTGTTTCATCTTATTTTTTACTGTGACTACACGGTAGAGAACAATGCAATGGCTGGCTGCTAGGGAAGTTTGGTGCCACTGTCCTGAATCATGCTAAAACAGCCACAATTTTAGCTAACGTTGTTTCTGCACCATCAGCACCAGTGGTGGCACAGTGAAAAATCACGTATTATTTTAGTATTATGAAAACAGTTTTGACTTTTTGAGAAACATGCTCTGGGATAATTTTTTTAAATGACATAAAATAAGGAAGGAACATACGCTTAGAAAGTAAAAAGATGAAACGATCATGAGTCTACATTAAGTCCTAGCCAAATGAATCAAAATATCATCAACAAAATTAACTATTCTCATTTCAGAATTGCCAGTATTCTAGGCCTAGTTTTTTATCCAGGTTAATGCAGTGTTTTTAAAAAAGAAACTCTGAATCAATTGGGTTTTCCTTTATAGTGACCACTGTCTGTTTTGGGGATTTGGGGGGGATGGAGGGAGGAGTTGTTTTTATCACCAATGTTACCCAGTGATTTTTGTTATGACTTGAATGGGCCACTGGAATTCATTTGTATCTTGGAGGCAGATTACTCCTAGGAGAATCAGAAAACACTGCCCTGGCACACTACAGGAAGTTGGTCTAATTATATCAAAATTGAACAGTGAGCCATGAGTATTTACAGACTTTTATATTAAATAAAGTAATTGTGAGACAAATTAACATGGTAAGTTACACTTGCTAAAGGGGCAGATTTCATTAAAAGAGAAATGCCTTTCAGGGTAGTTTCACTCAATGCTATGAAATTTTCCATGCAAATTCTCCTTCCATTGGTCAAAAGGACCAAAATATTAAAGAAGCTTCCAGCTGAAGAAGTAATTCCAACATGTTATTGTTTACATTTCTAGCACAGACCCCACTTGCCACTTAATCAAAACAAATTTTAAGTATGACTAAGTTAATATAAAGTTCTATAAAGTTATAGAAAATATATCAAATTATTTTATATATCAGAATTATTTTTAATGTACTTGTATATATTAAATTCCCTACCATATAAAAAATCCTATTATAAATCTTAAAGCAGTCAGCCCTCAAATCTGCCTTTTGAGAAGCTTCAAATTTCACTATGCTACTGTATAAGACAATAGTCAACATGTACCTCTGGAGTTCCTATAGAGATAAGCAAATCAGGAAGGATTGAAGAACCCCAGAGGAGCACTTCTTATCAAGGCTCTAAATAAAGTCTCACTCACTAAAAATGGTTCCATTTTATTGCTTTTTACAAGTGTGAAAACGACTGCCACAGAGAGGAATTAAATATAATTGAGAAACTACCACACTCTAGAACCAGAATCAGAAAGGCAGTCTGGATTTGAAAGTTATCCATAGATCAAACTGTAAGCTCCACAAGGGCAGTAGATCATACATGCTTCACCCCATGAACATTCAGCATCCAGCACAGGGCTTTCCACAAGACAACACTAAATATTTAGTGAATGAACAAATGGCTACAAAACACTGGGAAACAGAAATGATGGTAAAGGAGAAAAACGTGAATTACATTTCCATATTTTCTTTTTTAAAAATGGTATATTATCAAATGGGCTCCATTAAAAGCTCAAGAATGGATAAGAATATAATTTTTTATATAGCTAGATATAATGAACCATGCATACCCACCAGGCTTGATGTCCTTGTAAACAAAGCTTTCCAAGCCATATATGAACTCCCCTGAGTGTGCGCCTGCATCCGCATGGCAGCAATAACCAGAATGCAAAGCATTTAAGAGACACCTTAATTTCACATGTAAAACATGTCTAAACTTAATTCAAAGAATTAGAAATCATGTAATAGACAGGAAAAATGTGGTGACAACAAAACCATCTATTTCTAAGGAAATATTCACAGTGAAACCATTTCCAGTAGTTCAACATACAAACTTTATTATCATATTACAACAAAATTTCCTAATAATTGAAATTATAACAATTAACAATTTCAAATTAAGCAAGGCAGACAAATATCAATTATGGCCAATGTTTCAATGAATTAGTTGAAATTTTTAAACAGTGCAAAATCTGCTATTTTGGCTCCCTTTTCGCTCACTGTTTTGCCCATTTGCAGAATGAAATATTGCTGCGATAGTTATACTAACTTCAGAGTTAGTTTTAGTCTGATTTGTTCCCTTTAGATACACTGTTTGAATCCTTTCTATCCATTCTTATTAGTGATGGCTACATAGCACTGTCCTCCATTTCCCTCCTCACATATAGTCCAGACACGAAGGTAAGTTTAACCTTCCTAAAACACAGTTTTGATGACATCACCCTCTAGGTTTTTAAAGAAAGAAAAAGAAAATCTTACTACTGACTCTCTCACTGGTTACAGATGGAAAGTCTACTATGACACAACTAAAAATATAGGATCTACATAGAGCCAGAGTAGGTTCGAATTATAGCTCTAACATTTTCTAGCTATGTGACTTAGGACAAGTTATGTAACTTACGGTCTTCTCAACTGTAAAATGGGAACAATAATAGCCTTATAGAATTATGACTATTAAATGAGTCAATACATCTAAAGCATTTTGAAGAGTGGCAATTAGTAAATGCTCAATAAGTGTTAGCTACTATCATTGTTATTACCATCACCACTGTCACCATCATGGCATTCAAATCTCTTAAAATTGACCTAAAGTGAGCTTTCCAACTTACAACTAATTACATTCCATCTGACTCCCAAATTCGGAGCTGTTCTCCATACATGTTCTCTTCTTCCCTCTCTTTACTGCCTCCTCTACTTAGAAAACCCTCTCTCCTTTTCTGCAAGCTCACCTTTTAGATATAGCTGAAATATTTATCTTCATAGTGTCTGCCCTGATCTCTTTGGCTTAATGTAGTATATTTGTTCTGAACTCCCTTACCACTTATCTGTACCTCTTTGATGAGACTCAACATATTTTTCTGTTTATGATTGATTATGCACATTTCTTATTTTTACAACTAAAATGTAAGGTTTTTGACAGCAGGATTCACAGATTTTCTGATTTTTCTGTTTCCAACAATGTGTTGAGCAGATTGGCATCAGAGTTCTCAAAAGTACCTGGTAACTAAACAACACTGCCTTCAAAATTCTAATTTTAAACCTAGCATTCTATCCCCAGCCAAAGAAAAGAAGTGCTTAAGTAAAAAAAAAAAAAAAAAAGACTTTCAGACTTGAAAGGATTTTAACAATTATATCCAACATATCCTTTCTTAAAAGCTACTAGATAGGGGCACCTGGGTGGCTCAGTGGGTTAAGCCACTGCCTTCGGCTCAGGTCATGATCTCAGGGTCCTGGGATCGAGCCCCACATCGGGCTCTCTGCTCGGCAGGGAGCCTGCTTCCCTCTCTCTCTCTCTCTCTCTGCCTGCTTCTCTGCCTACTTGTGATCTCTCTGTGTCAAATAAATAAAATCTTAAAAAAAAAAAAGCTACTAGATATACTTAAGCAAAGTAACAAACTAATAAACAAAACTCAAAGGACCCAGAAAACAGATGAAGACCAATTCTAGGATGACAACTGTGCATGCAGCAGGACTGAAAAAACAACCATTTCAAACCAGGATCTCCAAGAGAAAAATGGGTCCAAGAAGGAGACCAATAGGTGGATGGGGCAATTGGAAAGTAATGCTGATAGTCATGTAACAGATTTCACGTAGCAAGTGTAAAGAATTAAAGGTAAATTTACACAGAAAACAAAGCAAATGAAAAAGTATTTACAAATTCAAGAAAAACAAAAGGTTGCATAAGAAAGAAAATATAATCATAGTACATTTGACCTACACAGTGAATTACACTGTCATGGTAATGTAAATTTTGACTAGTAAATAGCCAAAAATTATGATATGACCATATTATGAGGAGAGGGAGGAGAATTTAGATTGAAAGGAGATGGTAAGAGAAGTAAACTTCCTGACTACCGTAAGAGAAAAGCCGAGATAATACCTTATATTAATAGATTAGATAATGACAGAACATTAGTATATCTAAAATCATGGTTCCCTTTAAGGAATGGGTCTAAAGGGTAAAGAAGAGTGGGTGAAGAATAGTGGAATAGGAGACTGACATTTTTCATCAGAAGTCTTTTTGGCAAAACTATTTGATTTTGAAGTGTGTGTATATATCATTTAGATAAAATTAACAATTGTAAATACAGAATATACAGGATTTGGGAACCTTTGGCCTCACTAGGAATTTCATCTTTCCCTTTACTTTATAATAGCCCTTCCAGGAAAATAAACTCACTACAGTAAGATAAAAGGAGAAAAACATCAAGAAGTTTATTTTTACTGTTGGGCCAAATGTTTAAAAATGAACTCATTTATATCTCAGTTTTATTTTTTTCCACAATTGTGGGCAGCACTGTATTTTACCAAATGAAACATATCAAGTAAAAATGCTTTTTTAAAGCAGATTAGCATAAGGACTTTGTTTCCAATTTTATCATCTGCTGCTTGGGGTTGAATCACTTTCCTTACCTCTCTGAGTCTCTATACATGTGCGATGGTACCTTTGTGCTTTTAAAACCAAGAAATAAGTAGAAAAATAATAAGCCTCAAAATAAAGTATGGTATTAAGTAATAATTATTAATAATGGTGGAATGCAAAGCATCAAAAGACCAGGGTGTCTTTTATTATTCGCATAAATAATACATGAAAATGCGACCGATATTCACAGAAACTAGAAAAATAATTATACTCAGTCAAGATAATTAAATGTACTGCAATTAAAAAACCCAATATCAACATATATCCCAATTATCTCATATTCCCCAATTCATCTCTTTAATTTTTTTAAAATACTGTTTTTAAGTAATCTCTACACACAACTTGGGACTTGAATCCATAACCCCAAGATCAAGAGTCACATGTTCTACCAATTGAGCCAGTCAGGCACCCAGAATTCTCTTTAATACTCAAAACATTTTTCTGAAAAAATCTAAGAGAGTAATGTTAAAACTGAGTATACTTTCTGAATTTAAGTTCTATCCCACCAAAACCTAAATTTTATCATCCAAGAAGCTATTCTTTATACTATATAAGCCTAATAGACCTATTTACACATGGTGCCACAGATGTTCAGACCCTATATATCAAGTCATCCTTAATAGTCTCTCTGCCACGGCTAAACATATGAATTTCCTAAGCATTAAAGACCCAAGAGTCAAAATTTCATAGGTACTCAATACAGAACATATAGCACATTATCATTTGCCAATTAAGCTGTCCACTACTAGAACAGGAGAGACTATATACATGCTTTTTCTTGCAGTTCACTGGAAACACGAAAATATTTTTTAAACAATCACAGTTATTTCCATCCAAAAATAAAAAAGAAAGACGAATTGGAGTTGTTTCTGAAAAGGGAAAATATAGCTTAATTTTGTATATACATAATAAATTATATGTGTATAATAATGCTATATTATATATAATGATACATTTTATTATATATACCAATTTATCTAAATATATGTCAATATACTTACTAATGAATATGTATCATTAAATATAGTGTGTTAAAAAATAAAGTTAATCTGACCTGTATCAAGAAAGAAGTGAAATTCTAGTGCTCTCCCAAGTCTTTCTCTTCATTTTATGGTACTATTTCCACATATACTAATTAACCAAGAGTGAATAAAAGTAAATAATCACACTGAATTGTCATGAGACAAAACAATTTTCATCTTGCTTTATTTAGCACATAAAAGTAATAGAAAAAAGAATACTGTTTTCATAAAAATATAAATTCTTAAACTTCAGAAGACAAAATATGCTCAAGTATTAAAAAGAGAAAAGAAAAACATTTTTAAGTTTTTAAAAATTTCTTTCATTAAGACAGCCTCCTCTGTATTTTAAGTATTTTAGTAATTTTTTATAAAAGAATCAATAATTCTGTATATGAAAAAGCACTTGAGGCAAAAAGAATCAGAATAATTGATAAAGAATTTAAATGAGAAAATATTTTTAAGAGAGATTTCTTATTGATTCAATTAAATGTCAGCAGCTTAAGCCAGGAAACAAAATCTTAGTATATCTGAGTATCATTTCTTAGTATATCTGATTACGATGCTGAATACAATCAGGAACTGGGATGTGATCTGATTGAAAGAGAAATACTGGAGGTTTGGAAGTCTTTCAACTTATCACTCTATAGACTGCTTTTTCATCTTATCCTTATTCTTGCTCCATAAACCAAATCCAAATAGTCATCAGATTTATTTTTAGATAAAAATAAAAAAACTAAACCTTGAGGTAAGATGTTAAAATGTTGAAATCTGAAGAACCAGGTTTTTAAAAATATCTTATACAATATAAAGAGATACAGCTAGAAATAGAATTACAGCACCATTTCCTCTAAACATTTATTTCACTATATTGATATGCTGAACCTCATTATCTCCCATGGATATACCTAAAAATGTAGAGGAGGAACCTATTAACATTTGCCAGAAACAAACACGTCTGCAAGATCTCACAGAAAAGTCTCTAAAACACAGCACAATAAAAACGACTGGTTGAGGAAAGTGGGAAAATAAAACTGGCAGTGAGATCAATCATATGGTAATGATTCCCAAGTGTAAGTCATTAACATACTTATAGTCAAAATTTTGAGATATGATATTGAAAGAATATTCTTTCTTTGGAACTACAACTTATGGAGGCTTAATAAAGCATCCTCTCTACAGTGCATTAAATATATCTAAAACCTTAATATATGTAAGCTTATTTAAAACAAACATATTGTATCGCTTCTCAGTCTTTTGGCTAAGATCATGTGTGAAACAAACATACTGTACCTTTCTCCGCTGCTTTTTGAAGGGCTTCTTCAATTCGGGAGAGCTCTTTCTGTTTAATATCCTGCAAGGATTTTTCTTCTTTTTCAGCATCATATTTAATACCTAAAAATATATAGTAAGTTCACATACTAGGAAATACAATTATTAAATAAAGAGGAAAAGTTCAAACTCATTATGATTGTGTGTGTATTTATAAGTCTTGTAAGCCATTTTTTGGTAATTCAAAAGAGCTGCATTCTTTAAATTAGTTTTACAAAAAGCTTAAACATAAATAAATGATTCCTATTTATTTACAAAGCTTTAATCAAAACAGAAAGGAGAGACAGAAAGGAATTAAAGGGAGAGAGGAAGAAAGGAAAAAGGGTAAGAGGGGAAAGAATGAGTAGAAAGGTAAAAGGGAGAAAAAGAAGGAAGGCAGAAAATATAATTTCCAGTTATTTTTGTCTGAGGAGTAAAATTTTGGGTAACTATAAAAAACATGTAACATCTAGTACTAGCTGATTATCAATACAGATTAATAAAAAGACTTTCCAAATTTAAGACTATATACTAACAATCAGAAAATATATCTCCTTTTTATCCAGAAATCTCATTTCTGATAATGTATCCTAAGGAAACAATACAAAAGAACAAAAAAGATACCTGTAAGAATGAGGTGTTTATAATGTTCAATGTAAGAGCCCAAAACAGTAGGCACCGCACAATACCATACAGCCTTTCAAAATTACCCCATCATATACCAAAAATATGTACATTAAGTAAAAAAACAGATCCATGTTGTATACATAATGTGATAAATGCTACATCAAATCAAATATGTATATAGTAAAGCATGGAAAGCAAAATATAAAAATAAAAATTGTGTTTGCTTTATGGTTGGGAAAACAAGTAATTTTTCCCTGAAATATCCAAACTTTTCTTAACATTACCTTGTTCTTATAACTGAACAAACAGTTGAACAAAATATATTACTTATATAAACACTATTGCTTTATATACATTCATTAAAAATTAAAATACTTTCATTTATGATAGAAAAAATTACCTATTTCACACACATTTTTGAACGAGCATTTTCTCAAAATGAGAAGCAAAAAAATAGAGAAAAAAAAGTCCGTTCTTTAAATCTGTAGATTAACACATCAGTACTTTTTAAAAACTTATTTCATTTCCTTCTCCAAAAGCAAATTTTTAATGCATCTCAAACTTAAAATGAAGGCTTAGTTGCAAAATAATTATTCACAGAGAAGATAATAAATTTAACAAACAGTTGGAATTATTCTTTCCAACAATAAAATAAAAATATTTTATGTACAATTCTGGCAATATATATGCATATATATGTAAAATGTATAAATGTAAAATATAAAATATATATTTGCATATATGTGTACAATTAGTTTATTTAAAGTACCTTCTATTTTATTAAACATAATAAAATAGCTAACCATTTAATAAAATACTTAACCATTTAATTTCACTATGCTATTGCTGAATGGTTATAACCTAAAACAACATACTTGCTCCAGGGACAACAAGCAGGTAGAGTCCCTCTAGGGTCGCAATAACTGCTTCTCCATAAAGGTTCTTCCAAGGAATCTTCAAAGTTAATTTATCTAAAGAAACATAATTTCAACCTTAAATTCTTTTTTGGGCTACTCCAGAAGATACACATTTCCCACTTTGCATTTAGAGAAAAAGTATAACAAAACACATCACACACATAGTATGTATATCACTCAGAAAAAAATGAAAAAACTCCAACACTGAAGTTTGCAAAGATCTCTTCCGTATTAATTACTATTTGAAGTAACTATTCATACTGTGCTTACACTTTTCAAACTTTCTGGCATCATCTCATTTGATATGCCCAACATACAAGAAGAATGAGGCAGCTATTATTTCAATTTTGAAAACAGAAAACTCACTCCCAGGGAAGTTAAATAAATTACATAAATCTACTTAAGTCATCAGTGTGGATGCCAGAGTGACCCAACTACTCATACCACCAGAATCACTGGCACCTTTAAATAAAAATTTCTGAAGTTCCAAGAACAGTCTAACAGCATAACAAGCAGAAGAAGCAATAAAATAACACATGTAAGGGAGCATACTTTGATTCACCTGCATGCCTTATGTTGGTCAACAGTTTTAGCTGGGAATCTATTCCCAAGGTTCAAATTATTTCTCCATTTAAATTTTATTTTTTCTGGGGCACCTGGGTGGCTCACTCATTAAGCATCTGCCTTCAGCTGGGGTCATGATCCCAGGGTGCAGGGATCAAGCCCGGCATCATCATCAAGCTTCTCCCTCTCCCACTCCCTCTGCAGTGTTCCCTCTCTCATGTCTCTCTCTGTCAAGTAAATAAAATCTTTTTTTTTAATTTATTTTTCCTTCTGTCTATAAACCTGTTGAGTTTCCTAAATAGTTACCATGTCGGTAGAGTCTAGAGGCAACGCCAGTGTACATATGGGCCATTTCTAAGTCTAATGACTTTTAGAGTAAGAACCACCTGTATTTATAACAGATACTGTTACATATGTAGCTAACTCATAAACTCTGAAAAAGTTGATTTGAGGGGCAGCTGGGTGGCTCAGTCAGTTGGGCATCTGATTCTTATTTCCACTCAGGTTATGATATCAGGGTCCTGAGATGAAGCTCTGCGATGGGCAAGGTGCTGGGCATGAAGTCTGCTCAAGATTCTCTCTCCCCGACTTTCTTCCACCCCTCCCCCTGCTCACATGCACATCCTCTGTCTCCAACATAATAAAATCTTTTTTAGAAAAGTTGATTTGAAGGGCACCTCAGTGGCTCAGTGGGTTAAGCATCTGCCTTCGGCTCGGGTCATGATCCCAGGGTCCTGGGATCAAGCCCCGCATCAGGCTCTTTGCTCAGCAGGAAGCCTGCTTCCCCCTGTCTTTCTGCCTGCCTCTCTGCCTACTTGTGATCTCTGTCTGTCAAATGAATAAATAAAATCTTTTAAAAAAAAAAAGTTGATTTGATTGCCTTTATGGTGAGCATGAGACTGAAAAAGTCAGAAATGCCCCTTTAACTATAGCACACCAAAAAAGGGATGTCTGTTCCCTATACCTTTTCTTCTCTCCATTTATCCTCACTCATTATCCTCCCATCCTTCATTATCCTGACTTCCACTGGAATTGAGTTAGTTATATCACTGACTTCCATTTACAGTATAGGAAATTTTTTAATCTTTAAGTAAAAGGATAACCAAGGAGTACCCACAAATATGTCTAGCTCTTAGAAAACCAGAACATTCTTGAGCTTACTTAACCACACTGACTTTACAGGTTAGGTGTAATATTTTAACCTCAGAAAAATTTAATAACTAATAGAAATGCTCCATAAACCAAAAAAGGGACAAATATTTTAAAAAATATGCTTTTATCCTTATATGTAAAGGGTCAGTGAGTAACCCTGAAGGGAGTCATTAAATTTTTACACTTTAAAAGACAAAAGAACAAATTCTGAAACTTCAGCAAACCTCTTCTAAAATGTAAACCTAGTTCTAATAACATAATGAATAATGTAAAAGTTCTTTAGTCACATATAACTCACCCAGTACCCCAGAAATGCAATTTTAATACTATGTCCTAAAATTGGATCTAACTTCTTTGAAGACAAACATATATTTATCCTTGCCTCTCCCACAGCTACCTACGTAGTCTCACACATAACACTGTGTGCATAAATATCTCTAAGGAATAAAGGATAAATGAATGGCATTAACTTTACTCTAGGATTTCAATTAAGCATGCAGGACCAGTGTACTTCTAGGTATCACCGCAGCTAAATATCACCACTTCACCCAGCACACGGCTCTGTATAACAGACAAGTGAAAAAGATAATGCCTGCCCTAGGGATGCTTTCAATCTAAGGGAGTGTCACCTGTTTCAAGAGACAGAAACATAAAAACATTACTTTATATTAAACGGAACATATATAAGGTGATACAAAGTAAACTCAAACAGAAGTATTCAAGTAGTCAAGTAGTAGCTGAGATGCTAGAACAGTGAAAGACAAAGCCTCCCCTGAATACAAAACAAATGAGGAAGGAAAGCCATGTGGTGAAGTAACAGAATGATGGAAGTAGAAGGAATGATGGTGGCATAAGTGAAAATTCTAAAGTAACAGCAAGTTATCTAGGGCTGTAAACTACATTTTTAAAAAGTAAAAATCAGGAGGAGGAGTCAAGATGTCAGAGAAGTAGCAGGCTGAGACTACTTCAGGTAGCGGGAGATCAGCTAGATAGCTTATTTAAAGATTGCAAACACCTACAAATCCAACGGGAGATCCAAGAGAAGAAGAACAGCAATTCTAGAAACAGAAAATCAACCACTTTCTGAAAGGTAGGACTGGCGGAGAAGTGAATCCAAAGCGAGGGGAAGATAGACCGCGGGGGAAGGGGCCGGCTCCCGGCAAGCGGCGGAGCAATGGAGCACAAAACCGGGACTTTTCAAAGTCTGTTCCGCTGAGGGACATCGCTCCAGAGGCTTAACCGGGGTAAGGCCACGCGGGGTCAGCGTGGCCTCAGGTCCCGCAGGGTCACAGAAGGATCGGGGGTGTCTGAGTGTCGCAGAGCTTACAGGTATTAGACGGTGAAGCCGGCTACAGAGACAGAGCCAAGGAGTGAGCTCTCAGCTCGGGGTTACCTTGAACTGGTCTCAGCCTCAGTCATCTCGGAGCGCGGCCGGAGGCCAGGGTGACGGGAGTAATTGGGCGCTGTTCTCTGAGGGCACACTGAGGAGTGGGGCCCTGGGTTCTCGGCTCCTCCCGGCCGGAGACTGGGAGGCCAACATTTTCATTCCCATCCTCCGGAACTCTACGGAAAGCGCTCAGGGAACAAAAGCTGCCGAAAGCAAACCCGAGCAGATTACTCAGCCCGGCCCCTGGTAAGGGCGGTGCAACTCCGCCTGGGGCAAAGACACTTGAGAATCACTACAACAGGCCCCTCTCCCAGGAGATCAACAAGAAACCCAGCCAGGACCAAGTTCACTTACAAGGAGTGCAGTTTCAATACCAAGGAGAGCAGCGGAATCCCAGAGGAGGAGAACGCAAAGCACGGAACTCATGGCTTTCTCCCCATGATTCTTTAGTCTTGCAGTTAATTTAATTTTTTTTTCTTTTTCAATTTTTTTTCTCTTCTGCTAAATTTTTTTAACTTTTTACCCTTTTCTTTTTTAACGTTTTTTAACTAGTTTATCTAATATATATATATTTTTTTCCTTTTTATATTTTTTCATTATTGGTTTTCTTTTTTTGTTTCTTTTTTCTTTTTTTTCTTTTTTTTTTTTTTTTTGGAACCTTTTTTTATCCCTTTACCCCCCCCCTCACGATTTGGGATCTCTTCTGATTTGGCTAAAGCATATTTTCCTGGGGTTGTTGCCACCCTTTTAGTATTTTACTTGCTCCTTCATATACTCTTATCTGGACAAAATGACAAGGCGGAAAAACTCACCACAAAAAAAAGAACAAGAGGCATTACCGAAGGCTAGGGACCTAATCAATACAGACATTGGTAATATGTCAGATCTAGAGTTCAGAATGACGATTCTCAAGGTTCTAGCCGGGCTCGAAAAAGGCATGGGATAGTAGAGAAACACTCTCTGGAGAGATAAAAGCCCTTTCTGGAGAAATAAAAGAACTAAAATCTAACCAAGTTGAAATCAAAAAAGCTATTACTGAGGTGCAATCAAAAATGGAGGCTCTCACTGCTAGAATAAATGAGGCAGAAGAGAGAATTAGCGATATAGAAGACCAAATGACAGAGAATAAAGAAGCTGAGCAAAAGAGAGACAAAAAGCTACTGCACCACGAGGGGAGAATTCGAGAGATAAGTGACACCATAAGATGAAACAACATTAGAATAATTGGGATTCCAGAAGAAGAGGAAACAGAGAGGGGAGCAGAAGGTGTATTGGAGAGAATTATTGGAGAGAATTTCCCCAATATGGCAAAGGGAACAAGCATCAAAATCCAGGAGGTGCAGAGAACCCCCCTCAAAATCAATAAGAATAGGTCCACACCCCATCACCTAATAGTAAAATTTACAAGTCTTAGTGACAAAGAGAAAATCCTGAAAGCAGCCCGGGAAAAGAAGGCTGTAACATACAATGGAAAAAATATTAGATTGGCAGCACACTTATGCACAGAGACCTGGCAGGCCAGAAAGAGCTGGCATGATATATTCAGAGTACTAAACAAGAAAAACATGCAGCCAAGAATACTATATCCAGCTAGGCTATCATTGAAAATAGAAGGAGAGATTAAAAGCTTCCAGGACAAACAAAAACTGAAAGAATTTGCAAACATCAAACCAGCTCTACAGGAAATATTGAAAGGGGTCCTCTAAGCAAAGAGAGACCCTAAAAGTACTAGATCAGAAAGAAACAGAGACAATATACAATAACAGTCACCTTACAGGCAATACAATGGCACTAAATTCATATCTCTCAATAGTTACCCTGAATGTTAATGGGCTAAATGCCCCAATCAAAAGACACAGGGTATCAGAATGGATAAAAAAACAAAACCCATCTATATGTTGCCCACAAGAAACTCATTTTAGACCCGAAGACACCTCCAGATTTAAAGTGAGGGGGTGGAAAAGAATTTACCATGCTAATGGACATCAGAAGAAAGCAGGAGTGGCAATCCTTATATCAGATCAATTAGATTTTAAGCCAAAGACTATAACAAGAGATGAAGAAGGACACTATATCATACTCAAAGGATCTGTCCAACAAGAAGATCTAACATTTTTAAACATCTATGCCCCTAACGTAGGAGCAGCCAACTATTTAAACCAATTAATAACAAAATCAAAGAAACACATTAACAATAATACAATAATAGTAGGGGACTTTAACACTCCCCTCACTGAAATGGACAGATCATCCAAGCAAAAGATCAACAAGGAAATAAAGGCCTTAAATGACACACTGGACCAGATGGACATCACAGATATATTCAGAACATTTCATCCCAAAGCAACAGAATACACATTCTTCTTGAGTGCACATGGAACATTCTCCAGAATAGATCACATCCTCGGTCCTAAATCAGGTCTCAACCGGTATCAAAAGATTGGGATCATTCCCTGCATATTTTCAGACCACAATGCTCTGAAGCTAGAACTCAATCACAAGAGGAAATTTGGAAAGAACCCATATACATGGAGACTAAACGGCATCCTTCTAAAGAATGAATGGGTCAACCAGGAAATTAAAGAAGAATTGAAAAAATACATGGAAACAAATGATAATGAAAACACAACAGTTCAAAATCTGTGGGACACAACAAAGGCAGTCCTGAGAGGAAAATATATAGCGGTACAAGCCTTTCTCAAGAAACAAGAAAGGTCTCAGGTACACAACCTAACCCTACACCTAAAGGAGCTGAAGAAAGAAACCCTAAACCCAGCAGGAGAAGAGAAATCATAAAGATCAGAGCAGAAATCAATGAAATAGAAACCAAAAAAACAATAGAACAAATCAA